>NC_044922.1:20528365-20574341 GCF_003576645.1 Ipomoea triloba
AAACTCCAAACAACACAATTATTATCCAAGCAAGATTTCACTCCAAAAACATACCTAGAAACAAAATTAGGCTCAAGGACTTTATAAATACGCAATTATCAACTAAAAACACAAAAACATAAAAATAGCACAAAAACTAGAAGAAAAGCAAAATGCAATTAAAATAAATTAAAAGGACTTGGGTTGCCTCCCAAGAAGCGCTCGTTTAAGGTCGTGAGCTCGACCCCTTTTCTCTTTCAGGTGTATGTTGGGGAACAAAGGCTAATTGCCACTTTAGCCTCAATCTTAGTGTCATCATGGTAATGTTTCAATCTTTGGCCATTTGCGGTGAAATCTCCATTTTTTCCTCGAATCACCACAGCTCCAGATGGATATGCNGATTATCTATGAATATGCAAACAAGATAGTTAAAACAAGGCAAACGGGTTTTTGTATTCGAAGAGGTAAAAGCGGGATTTTTGGGAGTTGAAGTGTTTAATCACCTAGTGCCAATCTAAAGTGAAATAATTATTTGGGTTAAACAAGTGTGGAGAATTGCCATCTAAAAGGGAAAGGTTACTCTCGTAACTCAAACCCAAAATACGGTAATTGGAATACTCACTCTCGTGAGCTACTCACAATCTAAAATCGGAACTAAGCAATAAATGGAATACCCACTCTCGTGGGCTATTCACAATTGGAATACTCACTCTCGTGAGCTATTCACAATATATCCCTTAACCAAATTGTCCTCTCTCGAGGTACAATAGTCAAGTGCAATTGCGGGTGCTCTTTGATTCATAGACAAATCTAGCAAGGGTACAAGCAATCATATGCATCTGATTACAAGTATCAATAACATAAATCACAATTGCAACACAAGCAATAAACCCAAATAGATATTTCATTAAAACAAAATAAGAACTAGGCACATAGGTTCATAAACACTTTTATACCCAAAAATCCCAAAAGAAAGTTTAGCCTAACATGGCTAAAATAGATCCAACAAATATTCAATAAAGTTCAAAATAGAAAAGAGAAAGGAAGATATTCTCCCAAATGATGCCTCCAAGCTCTTTTCTTTGATATCCTTTTCAAAAGTTGTGATGATTTCTTCTTTGGCTTTTGGAGATGATGAAGCTTCTTTTCCTTGTTCTTTTTCCTCTTTTTCTGACAAGAACCAGCAGCCCACCCTAGGGTTTGGAGAGAAATGAAGCATTATATAGTGGGATCCAAATCAGGGACAAAATGGGAATTTCTGCGCTGAATCCGCTGTCCAGATTCTAGGACTTTCGCCGCGGCGAGAATCATTCTCGCCGCGGCGAGAATGTTTCTGCCCAAAAATTGGGACTCTCGCCATGGCGAGAATGATTCTCGCCGCGGCGAGAGTCCGGTGAACAGTACTCTCGCCATGGCGAGAATAGGCTCGCCGCGGCGAGAATCCGCGGTGAATAGTGCTCTGAACTGATTTTTGGCTCTCCAACATTTTTGGTTCCTTTGCATTGGCTTTTTGCTCCAAAATGGTTATAATGCACCACTAAACACATCAAAGACACTCAAACCAAGCATTATACCACTTTAAATAAAATAACAAGGAAATAAACATTGGAGACAACATTTTAACACACAAATAACTATAAAACATACATAAAAACACAATTAAAATAGGTACAAATGAGAGTGTATCATGTATGTGGGTGGTGATTTGAACAATTGATAAAAGGGAGTATCAAACTGTAATACTGATGATGGCAGTCGGTTAATGAGAAACGTAGCAGTTTCAAAAGCAGGTTTCAACAATGTGTCGGTGTCGGCACTCTACCCAGCCATTTTGTTCGTGTGTGTAGGCACAGGATTGTCTGTGTACAATACCAAGAGACTAAAAAAGAGTTTGTAGATGCCGGTATTCACCCCCTAAATCAAACTGGATGGCCTTGATAGAACATGAAAACAAGCCTTCTGTCATGGCCCTAAAAACATCAAACACTTTATAATTGGTTTTTACACGCAAAGGATAGAACCAACAAAAGCGGGTATGGTCATCAAAAAATAACACAAAATAACGAAAACCATCCGAATAAATAACGGGAGGAGGACCCCAAATCTCCGAGTACATTAAATCTTAAACATTGGAACTAGAGGTTTTTATTCTATCTAGTGGAAACCGAGAGGACTTACCTAATTGACAAGCTGTACAAAAACTTGGTGCACTCAACTTGGTGGCCTAGTCGCCCATGCCAAACGGCGGAAGGAGCCCGAGCAGTCAAGTAAGCCGAATGCACCCAGGGAACTAGAAGCGTGTACAAGCCACCCAAATTGGACCCTTTAAGGAGTACCGCCTTGGTGAGGCAATCCTTCACAACAGAAAACGTGGGATGGAATTCAAAGATGTTAGGAATATATTGTAATTGTTTTGATGAACCAAAAATGTAATATTAGACCCCCAATTTTATTTTGAGTCTAGTATAGGATTACGCCGAGTACAAGCCTAGTCTATTAAGTGGAAATTACAAGAATATACATTTTAATTTATACTTGTAAGTCGTTCGCTTCCACTTTAAAAATTGAGAAGAAATTTGGAAGATTGATCAAGTCTCATAGACATCCCAGAACGTGACAACATGGTTCGAATTGCAAGAATTAATTCTTTGGAAGAATTAATTTAATTCAAGATGATGATGTTGCAATTAAAAGTCAAAATTGAAGTCAACCATAAATGGGCTCTCTCACAAATATTCTTCTAGAGGCTAACTCATGCAAGGAATTATTTTTGGAGATGAGGATGACCTCTTGGAGCAAAATGGCGTGGCCAACCTTGAGAAGGATGACCGTGTGGAAAAGTCAAAGATGGGGATGACTTGCAATATTAAATGGTTATGAGGATGACTCACCTAATTAAAAAGGGGAAGGATGACTTTGCTCTCTAAAACTAGAGATGAGGATGTGGATGACTAGCAACTTTAAGGGGATTTGGTGTTGAGGATGACTTGGCTCTTAATATTGAAGAGGATGACCTTCTATACTCTTGAAAGGAAGAGGCTGAATGTGTATACTTTTAAGGGTGAGGATGACTTACCTTTTGGAAGGTAAAATTGAGGATGAGGATGACTTGCTCTCAAGGCTAAATAAAGTTTCCATGCAAAAAGGTCAAACACATTAATTCAAGAAGAGGATGACTCACGTGCCATCCAAAGGGGGAATGAACCATTTTATTTTTGGAGGCTAAGTATGGCGTGATCAACAAATAAATAGGATGACCTATTTATTTCCAAAGGAGTCCAACTGCCTACAACACTTCTAAAAAGGAAAATATTATTTTTCTTAAATATGGCATGAGGATGACTCATAAAGGTGAATTCAAATATTCTTGCTACTTGGAGCTGAGAACAAATTTGAAAAGTCAATGTACTTTTCGGTGGCATTAATTATGCTCAAGCAAGATTCACCGAGCAGATATATTTCAGAGCAACCTAACTTATGGATTATGAACAAAGTCAAGTGTTCAAACTATCAGAAGATTTACAACTCAAGGAAAGGTGGCTACAAGTTACAAGGAAAATTTATGTCAGTGACGAAAGAAGAACGTTGTAGGATTATCAGAAGCAAATATTCAAATTCATCTGACAAGAGCCATCAAAGTTGACAAAGACCATCTGAAGGCATTTAATGCTTTGACTATTCATAACAGGCAAATAGCTAATTTAGCTATATAAACCCAAGAAGACTTGATGACAGAAGACACGAATGAGGACACAACAAAAAAGCACTGAGAAAACAACAAGTGATATCAGATTAAGCAAGTGCTAGGTATTGAGCTAAATACGAGAGAAAATCATGTCTAAGAAAGAAATACTTTTATTTCTGTAGAAGAAGTGCAGGAGTGTAGCTTTGTGCAAAACACTCGGAGGAACTAAGTGTAGTTGTGTGTCACTTGGTTGAGGAGGAGTATAGCTTTGTGCGAAATACTCGGAGGAGTGCAGCTTTGTGCAGGACACTAGGGAAGACTAAGTGTAGCTGGGTGCAAAACACTTGGTTGAGGAGCGTAACTGGGTGCAAGACGCTCGCGAACGTAGCTTTGTGCAAGACGTTCGGAGTAGTAGAAGTGCTAGAAGCTAGAAGGGCACTGATTCACTATTGTATCTAGGTGATTGAAGATAGTGGAATCTCTCCTTGGAGTGAAGGAAAAAGTGGAGTAGGAGGATTACATCACCTCCGAACCACTATAAATCTATGTGTTCATTTACTTTATCTGCTTACATATCTGCATGCACATTTATCTGATCATCACATGCATTGTATAGTTTGTCACACTTATTATCCTAGAGCACATTGGTTCACGTGACACACCTTTTTGCATGCTAAGCATATCATTTTCAAAGCTCAACCTCATATTGCTCAAGCTTATTTGTTATTATACTACGAACCCACTATTCACTACTTATACTATTTCATCTGGGTTATATTATTTCCGCTGTGCAATTCAAGTTGAATTTATTCACTTCGATTCTCTTTTATAAAGTGTTATAATATTTTTTGAATTGTTGGAAAAGTCTATTCCGCCCCCCCTCCCCCTCTAGACTTTTCCCACCCTATCGGGACCAACAAAAAAATACGTTATTATCATTCGCAAAGCGATTGACAGATAATAACGAAGCAGACAATTGAGGCACATGCAGAATATTTGATAGCTTTAAAGATTTAGAAACTGAGGGAATTGAAGTAAAACTGATACGAGAAATACCCAAACCTACGTTGTTACCAACCCGGAGGACGTCACTGCCAAAGTATTCCTCAGAATGGGCCAACATCGTCTGATCTGGAGTTGTATGCGCAGAGGCCCTTGTGTCTGGGAACCACGTCGACACTCCGGACGGGACTCCACCATCGCCACTTACTACGACGTTTGCTTGTGTCGGCGGTTGGTCGGAGTAACGATGGTAATTAACAATAGATAGTTGTGTGTCCGTTCGAGCGGCAAATCTAACACCTCGGAGAACCACCGCGTTCACGGCTCTGACCGCCACGCCCTCGAGACTGCCACCGGTTTCCGCGACCACCGCCGCGATGTTGTCTCTGGCTTAGAGAAACTGCCATCGCCATGCTGTCTCCAGCTTCGAGAAGCTACCATCGCTGTTGCATGGCCAGAAGGCAGCGCTGCTACGCCCGTCGCAAATTCGTCGGCATAGATAAACTGCAGGGCTTGTAAGCAATCCGAGAGCTGAGGTATGGAGATAGGCTTACCGGCGACCACGAGAGAAGCTGCCATCAATCTGAACTCAGGCCGGGGACCTCTAAAAACGTAGAGGTTTTGATCATCGAGGGAGACCGGGCGATCAGCCAAGGTAAGATCTTTGACGAGGAGTTGCGCTCGTCCAAGGTATTCTGCTGGCGTCATGTCGCCTTTCTGGAGTGACTGAAATTGGGCAAGGAGGTTAAGACACCATGCAGTGTGGAGGAACCCAAGGCTGCCTCGATGGAACGCCAAACATCCCGAGTCGTTGAACGACCGACCGCAAGGTACATTACCTCTTCGGAGAGGGAGGAGATCAACACTGACAGGATGGAATGATCCTGTTGCATCCACACGGCATAAGCAGGGTTGGCGGCGGTGGAGGAAGCCTCGTCAATCGCACTTCCGTCGGCGGCGATCTCTGGTGGTGGACACAGTGTTGCGCTGTCCACGTAACCCAGCAGGCCCTGGCCCTTGAGAAATGGTATGAGTTGTGTGCGCCAGAAGAGGTAGTTTCGTGTCATCAACTTGATCGACACGAAATGATGAGTTGAGGTAAGAGGGTTCGGGGTAGTGACCGGCGCCGGTGTGGCAGCAACGCTCACCCTTCTTTTTGAATCGTTAGTGGCCATCGGAAAAGAAGGGAAAGGAATCGGGGAAACGTAACGCTATTCTGATACCAAATGAGAGTTTGATTAATGTTCAACAATAGAGAGAGAGAGAGTTACAGATAATAGTAATATGCTAACTATCTATACAACAGGCTATAGAACCTGGCTCTAACAGCTATTTACCAAGTCTAACATATCTAACACCAAGGACGCCCAGCGCATGACGACGCGTGGTAGTGGTACTACACCTTCCCAAGCAGCAGTGATAAGCTCCCAAGATAGCTATATATTTGGACATAAATAAGGGTAATTTATAGCATTGTTAGCATCCTTATGTGATTAATCTTGCGATATTATGTGCTTTAATTCATTAACCACACACAAAGCTACCCTTGGTTTATTTTGAGACATTTCACAGGTCCCGAGAACCGTTAGGCACGAGAAATGAGCAAAATGAGCAAAACCGAGCAAGACAGAAGTCTTGAGGGCCCAAAATGTTGCATCCACGCGTGTGGCCCCCGTGGATGAATTCCAGTACCTATCCACGAGCACAATCACGCGTGTGGGAGGAGCAATTGACCAGAAGACCGTCGCGTATGTGGTTGCGTACGACGGTACGCATCCCTGTACGCGACCTAGAATCTGCACTATTTAAAGAAGCTTTGGCGGTAATCAAAAGGGGAGCTGATCATTTTTACATTTTCTCATTTTTTTTAGATTAGGGTTAGATAGGTTTTAGGAGGAAAAAGAGGATTCTTGGAGGGAGGACTCTTGGATTGCCATTTGCACAACTCATTTTGGGTATACTCTTTCTTGATTATTAAGTGATTTCTCTTTGAATCTCTATTTCTCTTAAAGTCTATTGTTTTATCTATTATTTTTGTTATTAAATCTTGATTTAGAATAGTATTTGATGTTTGTGAAGCCCATGAGTGGCTAGATTTTAGGATAGGGCTAGGATTTTAGGAGCTTTGCACTCATGATTTGATATTCCCAAATGTGATTTGATTTACCTTTGATCTTGTTGAATTGTGTGTATGATTGTGTTGATCTTGTTGGATCGAGGTACCCGATCTCTCGAGAGTCTAAGATCACCCATTTGGCGAGATATTGCAAATGGGTGAGAGCTAGATGCTCACATCTCCCGCCCTCTATCTAAGAGGATGAGGCCCGGAAGGAACTCATAGGCAAGGTGTTTGATAAAATTCCCCAATCGACTGAGGATTGGGAGCTCGAGTGTGACGTCACTTGGGATTGTATGACAAGTCCCTTTAGCTAGATTGATTAGCATTTCATTCCCTACCATAGCTCGAGAATGCAAGCTCCGATATATCCTAACCCCATCCATTTTTCTTTAGTTATGTTTTGATAATGTTTAGTACTTTATCCAACCTATGCATTGCTATCCTCTTGTTCTTAGCTAGTTCTTGTAACTCTTACATCTCAACATCCTAAATGCCAACAGTAATTCACTCCAATTTGTCATCCTTGAGAGACACGACACTCGGGGAATCTTGACTCTTCGTTTTATCACCTTCATCACACCTCACCACTAAAACTTACACCTTCAAGCAGCATTCCTGGCTCTTCGTAAAGCGTACAGAACCCCAACTGCCCTTAGTATACCATCTCCATCAATTGAAGAAAGAAGTCGGTCAAGCCATGCTTGAAATCTCATGCCTACACCACATAGAATGTCCAGCTGTGAAACATGCAAAACTTGTGCAGAGAAATCACATAAAACCAATGCATGCATCACATCTTCAATATGCTCGGCACAAATAGGACATGAGGGCTCAATATCCACCCTTTTTGTAATAAATTAATGGTGGTGGACAAGGTATTTGTTATAACTCTCCATAGAAACGTCTTCCATTTTGGAGGAACCTTAAGGTTCCATAATTTATTCCAACCATTAAAGCCATCAATATGGGGATTTATGTTTCCCATAATGTGCTTTTAACCACTCTTTACAGAATAAACACCTCGTATATCATCAAATCAATACCATGAGTCAACAAATCCTTGGCTAACAAACACCTTCAAAATAAAATTTACATCACGAAGTAGGAAAATGTCTCTTAGAATAGATGTTTCCATCCCACTTCTATGTGTTCGGGTCAATTAATCCTAAAACTTTAGCACCACTAAGCTGGAGTGGCATAATAGTTTGGACAAAAGGGTTTATATCATCATGGAGCCATGGGTAGCCCCAAATAGTAGTGGAATCTTCGTTCCCAATCCTATGTCTTTTACTACTACAAACTAAATCCTTTGTAGCAAAAATGCCCCTCCAACAAACACTAGGATTATTCCCTAGCATAGCATGAACAAAGAAGACTTAGAATAATACCTGGCCTTGTAAACACATGCCACCAAGGAAGTAGGTTTGGTTATGAAGCACCAACCCTGTTTCCCTAATAAAGCAAGATTAAATGCACGTAGATCTTTGAAACCCAGTCATCCTAACCTCTTTGGGATGCACAACCGATCCCAGGCCATCCAATGAATACCACCTCCATTATTATCCCATGTTCCCCACCAAAACCTGTTCATCATACTCTCAAGAGCCACACAAAGAAAATTAGGTAATAAGAAAACACTCATTGTGAAAGTAGGCGTAACCTAAGCTACACTTTTCAAGAGTATTTTCTTGCTAGCATGGGAAATAAGCTTTTTATTTGAAGATCCAATCCTCTGTTTAATCAGTTTAATCTTATCATCAATATAAGAAAAAACCCTCCTTTTATTATGACCCACAAAGGATAGAAGGCCTAAGTACTTACTGTAAGTGTTTTAAGTCTAAAACCCCACTAATGTAATTGACTGTTTTATTATGGAAAACTAGTTAGAGATAAGTCTAGAGTCTGTCAGTGTTAAAAGTGAAGACCTGATTGATCAGACTCTACATTAGAGCCTCCGGGAATATTTGCTGATTTTCACCGACTTATCCTTGTTAAGCAAAGAAGAGTAGTTACCGGCAAAGAGGTGTGTGTACAAGAAAGTCCCTATCATTTGTACACCTCAAAGGGTATCATGGTAATTATCTACAAAGATCATAATCTGAGGCTGCAAAGAGTCAAAGAAACACCCCCCCTGACAAGCTTTGGTCTAAGACTTCCCCAAAATATCCTACCACAAGTGGGTTCAACCCCTCCCCTTCGGCCCACACCCGCCATCCCATTTTTCAACCTTGCAATAAAGTTTCTCCTTTTTCTATTATATGCCGATTGGTGGAAATACTTTGTGTTGGCATCCCCTTCTCGAAGCCAATGTTGTTTTGCCATTAGTTTCCAATAAGCATCCTCTTTATTCTGGAGGGTTTGCAGCTCTTTATCTAAGACATTGAATCTTGACAGGGAATCTCCATCAGTGAGACCTCTAAGCTTCCTAGTTTCTTCATGTGACACCTCTTGTATGTGTCCATCAAACTTAGGGAATTTGTCGCCTCCCCAACTAATCATCCTAGCACCACAGTCATTAAGTCTAGATTGCAAGCTTTTCCCTACTTATCTGTCCCAGAAAGCTTCAACTTTTCTTATTCAACTACACACTCCAATATGTTTAGTAGCAAGACAAATTAAGTGTCGTACAATCGATGAGAATGGAAGTCATCTAAAAATAAAAGAAGAGATAGATGGTGTGAATAAGACAAATGTTTTCTTGTCATCACCATTTCGATCTATAGAAGTTATCCGGTCGGCCACAATCTATCTGTGCCCTAAAGCAACGTTGAGGGGTGTTTAGTTGTGCTGAATTTGGGTGTAAAGGAATTGCAATTCGATGAATTGCCAAATTACACCATTTGATTGGAGGGAATTTCAATTCGATTGGAGGGAATTTCAATTCGATTGGAGGGAATTTCAATTCGATGGAATTGCAATTCCCTCCAAATGAGGAATTGCAATTCAGGGGGAGGAGGGGCAATTTTGTTATTATAAAGACAATTTTGCCCCTACTCTCATACCCTTTGTTTTTTTTAAAATAATAATAATAATAATAATAATAATAATAATAATAATAATAATTATTATTATTATTATTATTATAATTATTATTATTATTCTTCTTCTTCTTGTTCTTGTTCTTCTTCTTCTTCTTCTTCTTCTTCCTCTTCGTCTTCTTCCTCTTCGTCTTCTTCTTCGTCTTCTTCTTTTGAAATAATAATAATAATAATAATAATAATAATAATAAATATTATTATTATTATTATTTATTTATTAATTATTATTATTATTATTATTTGAAATAATAATAATTATTATTATTATTGTTATTACTACTACTACTACTACACTACATAAAGGCGTTTTAGTCATTATGTCGTTTCTTACCTTTCAATTCCATGTACTCATATTCCTGCATACCAAACACTGTAATTTCAATTCTTACTTTATTCATTAAATTGCAATTATATTCCACCGAATTATAATTATTTTCCTCCATAATTCCCTCCTCCCCGCCAAACGCCTTGTTGAAAGTATTTCTTTAACCCTTAACAACAATGTATGTGCAAAATGTTGCTAATTCGTAGCCAACCAGACGTGCCATATTTTATAAATATTGCATGACCCAACCTTTTTATGATGGATCATGAGGATGCGATTGACAAATAATGACTGCATGACCCAACCTTTTTATGATGGATCATAAGGATGCGATTGTCAAATAATGACTGCATGACCCAACCTTTTTATGATGGATCATAAGGATGTGATTGTCATATAATGACTTCAGATGGAGCAGAATCCCAATTATGTATTTAAGTCCATCTTTCCTATCATTTCTTTATGCAATCGCTATATCGTGGGTGTGGACCCTGGTCTGAAACGACGTCGTTGTCGTTTTGATGTTAGTGGACAGTGGACGCAAATAATTTTAGGGAATTCCTTCTCTAGAATACACAAAATCCTTGTCTATAATACACAGAATGACTTGAATGAATACACAGAATATTGACACAAATACACAGAAATCACCATCCTAATATTCGGATACACAAAACACGTCACAACCTATGTTTAAGTACGCCTAACATGAATACACAGAATCGTAATCTACAATACACAGAATGCCTTCAAAGAATACATAGAATATGAAAACACCAAATACACAAACACATCACCATGTGTTTAAGTACCACTAACATGAATACACAGAATCCTTGTCTAGAATACACAGAATGACTTGAAGAAATACACAGAATATTGACACAACTACACAGAAATCATCCTCCTAACATTCGAATATACAAAACACGTCACATCCTATGTTTAAGTACCCCTAACATGAATACACAGAATCGTAGTCTACGATACACATAATGTCTTCAAAGAATACACAGAATATTAACACAAATACACAGACCGGCCGAAACGCGAAATGTGATTTCCAAAAAAACAAACCGTTAATTAAAATGACCAAAACGACATCGTTTTGATACGGGGTACACAATACATTGTACACTCTGGTCCACGATATAAATTGCCTTCTTTATGAATAACAGCTGCTCGATCTCATCTTCCCATTTCAACAAACCTAAGCTTTGTGTGCATACTCCTTACCAACTTTCGAGCTGAGAACGTTCTATTGTTTAGTGGGTAATAAAAAACTCAAAAAAAATTCTGACTACTTTTGATCAGTACATTAAATTTTATAGAGTAGTCCAAAAAAAAAAAAAAATTGGTTCGAAATTGGGAATTTTTCAATAGATCAAAGTAGATGTTTATATGTTTCATGCATACAAAAAAATGTTATTGAATTCTAATCTATTGATTAATCATTAATGGGCTAATAGCCTAATATTTCGTACAAAGGGCAACAAAATGGTTTTAAAAAAAAGTTTAAACACATTAAATAATATAATACAAGATTTGATACAAAAATTTTAATAGATGAACTTACATTTTTCTTGGCTCCCCATTATCTGACCCGACAAAATATCTTGAAGGATGTAAATTATGGTAACTGAATTGAACACAGAGACTACATTTTTCTACCCTCAAAGTGGAGCTGATAAGACCGGATCCCTAATCTTTCTTCCCAAACTTAATTCTTGTGACCAACTGAGCTGCCCATGTGAGCAACTTACATTTTTCTTATGTAAGTATATCCTTGTATGAAGTTACATATCGTTGGTTGTATGAAGGAAAGTAAATTAGCATAAGAAAAAAAGCCATCTATTGTAAATTAAGGTTAAAATAGACGCATTCCCGCACAGGCAACTCAATTGGTTCTTGAGTGACAAATTGTGAGTAACGATACATGATCGAGTTCTAATAACCGCAATGTGGAGTTACACCCACTATGGTGGGATCCTTATGGACATCGCCCTCTCACCTAATAGGCCGCTAAGTCAGTGTAATTTACCTCTCCACTTTTTTATCAGTCATGTCGGAATATGACTAAATGTGGGACCCTTGGAAGCAAGGGAATTTCAGCTTTTGTAGGTAAAATAATAGACGCGTATCAATATCAATAACATATAATTGTAACAATTGGTAAGTTGGAAATAATTCCATTTACGTACTCATGCTTGTTAATGTCAGATTAGGTAACATCAACTAGTGGAGTGGTAATTGATGAGGTAATTAACATTTGCTAAAAATGATGATTAGATTAGATTTCATGATATGATCCAGGAGAAATGATGAGTAATTGAGTGATAATTAGAGAAAAATGGCAACATGTGACCTTCATGAAATTGGGAAATTAAAGCAGTCCAACATCCACATCAGTTGGTGACTTGCCTGCATGCCAAATTTCTTTAACCTTAATTTAATGGCATAAACCTAGTTAGTGTCAATAATATTTTGCATATAACAACATCATATATATCCCTGATTCAACCTCATCTAGTTATTCAAGATTAAATACTTAATTGATATAAAACATATGAAATTCAATTAACCAATAACAAATACATAATAGTAGTTAACGTCACATCTAAACACACTTACATCGACTAGAGTGTTAGAAATGTTGAAAGATCTCAATTTAGACTCTTTTAAGTCTCTACCTTACACATTTTAAAAGATACAGTAGTAAATACTGCACTATAATAAAAGGATATGTTTGCGCAAATTATATTGTGGACCATGGTCCACAATGCATTGTGGACCATGATCATGGCTGATACTACAGTTTTGTTGAAGCAGTTATGTTGAAAAGATACTGCAGTTGTGTTAAAAGGAAACTGCACTTGCGCGGAACAGAGACCGTTTAACCATTCAACACAACTGCAGTATCCGTTCAACACAACTGCAGTTTAGACGGATGACACAACCTCTGTTCCGCGCAACTGCAGTTTAGACGGATGACACAACCTCTGTTCCGCGCAACTGCAGTTTAGACGGATGACACAACCTCTGTTCCACGCAACTGCAGTTTCCGTTCAACACAACTGCAGTATCCGTTCAACACAACTGCAGTATCAGTCATAATCCATGGTCCACGGTATAAGGACTGGATATGTTTGTACTATCATAAAGGCTGCAGCAACCAAATTTAAGACATCTGATCTGCAGAAAAGGAATATAATGAGAACAAAATTAAACCCTAGCTAACAGCTATGGTGGCTAGCTATACATTAACTATGATCTGCCTAGCTTGCATGCTTTTGAATAAAGGGCCTATTCTGATGTGAAGAAGAGAAATTCATGACTCCCAGAGCTTGCATTTAAACCTCGTCGTCCCCACAAACAAACCCCCCATAACTAAATGCCATTTATGAGTGTAACCAGCTGGAATAATTATGAGACGTATACATCGCCCTAATATTACACATTAATTTCACTATTTTCCTGTCTACCAAAAATTTTTAATTAAAAATGGTACTCGACAATACGAACAAATGCAGAATTTTAATTATGTGGGGTCCAATTTTTAAAATCATAAGTTGTAAGAGTCTTGAAATCAGAACTCTTGATTATTTGTTCAAAGTACACCGGGAACAATCTTAATCAGGTTTATGTGTTAGTCTTTCATTACAAATTAAAACTGTTAATTCATAAAATAAAATAATGACAAAATTGCTTGCTCCTATGTATACACACACATGAATTGACCCACTAGCCTTACGGTGCATTTGCTCCGTACTCCATATGTATGATTTACAACCATCCTGTAATTGGGAACTTGAATCTACCGAGAAACCAAACCTGAAATATTAATTACCCATTGAAAACATGTATGGCTATATTTGATATCTATTTATCTCCTAAAATGTACACCTCTGCTACTTTAACCTCTTTTTTCCTTTTCAATTACGGCTATATTCTCTTTTATCACATTTTATATGTCGTTAACAGTATTTATTCAATTCTTTTATAATATTTAATTAAATATTACTCCGTAATAAATAATATATATATATATATATATATATATATATATATGTATATATATATATATGTATATATATATATGTATATATATATATATATATATATATATATATATATATATATAAATCTGTTCAAATATGGCTGCACCTTCTCGTGCGGTCGGTGCATTATACACCATTGGTGTTAGGAAAATGTACAAATACATCAAAAAACACACAACACACTCAAAATAATACACTATAACTCCAATGTCCCAATTGTGCATTTCTGAACAATATGTGGTGCATATTTGCATACCTAGTGGTGTGTTTTTTGGTGATCGTATCTTATGGTGCATATTTGTGTTGTGCATTTCCTAACATTGAGTATATATCTTAAAAAAACATTGAGTAGTGTATATTTGTATACCTAGTGGTGCAGCCGCACTGACCGCATGCACGTTAAGGCGCGGCTACACCCAAACTCTACTATATATATATATATATATATATATAATCAAATGAGAACAAGTCCTAAATAAGAAGCAATCTTAGTCTTACACTTGGAAAAATCGGACGGATCAGATCAAATTAAAAAAAAAAAAAAAAAGCGTTGTTGCATTTNAATCGGACGGATCAGATCAAATTAAAAAAAAAAAAAAAAAGCGTTGTTGCATTTTGTAATTATCATCAATTTTACTATTCAAACTTAAACACTAAAATATGAAATTCTAAGACTTTTCCAGGTTTGCACATTTAGTATTAACATTTTTGCACATTTAATATTAATATGTTGCATATTTAGTATTAAAAAATTGCACTTACAAAATTACAAAAGTACATTGCACTTAGGGTTTTGATTTTAGAGTTTGTGACTGAGTTTTTGTTTTAATTTGATTTAGTGGTTCACTTTTTACTGTTTAAGGTCTAGCGTTTATGATTTAGATTTAAAATTTAGTTTTTCGTTGATTTTATAAAATTTACCAGGTTTGCATATTTATTTGTTAAAGATTTATATTTAAGTGTTCAAATTTTTGAAAATGCCACCACATTTAAAAAAAATTGATCAGATCCGTCAAATTTTTACAAATTTAGGGTTGAGATTGGTTCTTATTTCTCCCCTATGGTATTGTTCTCACAGGATCCTTAGCCTATATATACGCAGAAATCCATTAAAAATAAAATAAAATAAATTTAATTCAAGAAAGGAATAATAAATAGGGGAAATGAGACAGAAAGAATATTGTATAATTATGTTGGTAGGGGTCGGGACCAAGACCACACACCCAAATTAAATGTAGCGTGGAGATGGAACCCATGATTTTGTATCAACTGCGGAAAGACACATGCATCGTTAATTATGATGAGGCTATAATTACTGATCAAAATAAAATTTACACGTACTAAAAAAATTAGTAAAAGTAAAAGAAAAATTCAATAATAATGTAGATTATGAATTAATGAAACGATGGAGTGGCTACATACGCTATTCTAGCTAGCTACCATTAATGTGATCATACCAACACTAAAACTGTGGATTATGAAAAAACATTTAATTTGGAGGTAAAGGTGTTTGGTACGAGGATGTGAATGAAGTTACCATGTTAAACGAGGAGCAGTGGATATCGAAGAAAGTAAGGAGGAGCTATGAAACTCAGGATAGATAGCGCCAGTCGTTCATGGAGTGAACAATATAATGAAGAAATGAAGAAACGCTAAGCTGGCACAACATTATCCATGGCGCTATCCCTCCTGAGCTTTACAGATCCTCCTATACCGTGTTTGGACTCCAAGTAACATCACATCTTTGCTACAATTTGTATTGTGTATATGTTTAACAGGACAATGGGAATTGAAGATGGTTGGGTGTATACATATAGATACATATACATATATGTTTCTGTATTTAAGTTGCAGAGATCACATGGTTGGAAAATGCAGGAAGGCGAGAGTGTATTTATAGGGAAATACGAGGGGTAGGGGGTGGGGGGTGGGTGGGGGGTAAATTGGGTGGGAATTTGTTGCAATCACATTTAGACCTTTTTTTTTTTTTTTTTTTAACACAAAGGCAAGCATTAATTCAAATCCAAGTAAAGGGTATTACAAATGATGGAAGGAGGGTCCGTAAACCACTTCGAGCAATCAGATAAAGAAACAGACCGCTTAATTAATATATAGGCCGCCTGATTTGCAGATCGCTTAATAAAACATAAACTACAGCGAGGAACAAACTAATTAAGTTTTTAATATATGCTAAGATCAAGTGAAAAGATGACTCTCCCAATGAATCGATAAATTGGCCCTTATTCCAAGACTTGGTTGATGAGTTGGGTTATAAATTTCAATTTGTCAAGCTAATAAAGTAAGTTTGAAAATTTTTAGCAGATCTAATTTTGTCTAGTTGATAAGCTTTGAAATTTCTTAATTAAGAGAAGATGGTGTGGAGTTGATAACTTATGTTATAAAATCTCTCAGAAGATTTTGTCGAGTTGATAAAGTTTAAAATAAAATCTCTTACGAAAAGATTTTGTCTAGCTGATGATAATATGTGAAATCTCCTAATAAAAGATTTTGTCGAGCAGATTAGATCAATGATCGATCTCTTAAATAAGATTTTGTCAAATTAATAGTGTCTGAAATTTCTTAAACAAATTGGAGGATTAATTTTCAACAAAAAAAAATGAACTAAAAAAAAAAAAGATCTTCAACTTTACTAGTATAATAAGCTCACTTTTAGTATAAACAAAATCAACTCTATCCTAACTCTTATCACTCAATTAACCATGTTCTCACAATCTACCACACTACATGCAATGCTCATTGCATTTGACAAAACATTATTATTCATCTTAATATTCATCATTCTCGAGATAATATATATTTTATTTGTAAAATATACATATTTATTCATAGTAGTATAATTATTTTAATAAAACTTATTATATGAAGTAAAAATTTTCTCGCTCAACAAATATTATAGTTATTCATTAAATTTAAAAAAAAAAAAAAAAAAAAAAACTCCTAAACCCTTTAACGACTACTAGTCAATTAGTATATCAAACAAAAAACATTCAACCGACAAGTCATGTAATAAATCTCAATACTTGATATGTGCAGCTTGATATATATATAGCTAGTGTAGCCCAATTGGCATGTAGTGTAGCTAAAGTACTTACCTTGGGGCATGCATGTGAGAAATTTAACCATATTTCTCATATTATTTTAAACTTTTGAAAGTCACATAACTCTTATTTTTTTTAAATTAAAATAATCCAATCTAATTATGAGATTATATGCATTTTGGTTGGGTTTAGTAATATTTTGAATATTCAATCTGACAGTCGAGCCAACCACGTTGTTTGTGGAACTAAGTGCATTCATATCCGACCAAGACAAATTAAAGTATTTATATTGCGGTCTAAAAAGGGTAAATCAAACAGGAAAATAATATTTATTTATTTATTTACAATAAATACTTTTTATTTGAATTTCATGTGTAATTATTTATAAAAATAAAATGAAAAAATGACAGCGATGGGCAATGGCGAGAAATGAAGGGAGGGACTGGTGCATACAAGACAAGCTGAAAAGGAAAGGCAGCAGCTAGGTAGATAGGGAATTGAAGCTAGTGGTAATATAGCTTTGCACTATTTTCTGATCGATAGTCCTTTTCAATCAAACTGGAGATAAAATATTTTATGAAAAATGTCACAATTTTCCATTTTAGAAATTACAATATATATATATATATATATATATATATATATATATATATATATATACTAGTATTTTTATGCGCGATGCGCAAAAAATAGGTGTCCAATATTAATATTTTATATTAAAATTTTAGATATATATTTAAATTTTAGATATTTAAATTATTGTAAATAATAATAGTAATAATGTAAAAAAATTTATAAATTTTATATTTATATGTTAAGAAATAATTAACATATAACTTCAATATATAATGTGTATATATTATTATTATTGAAAAAGATAAGAAAATATATGGTGGATGCAGTGCATGGTAGCAATAGTGAAAAAGATAACGAAAGTTATAACGGTAGGGGTATATTTGTCCAAAATATTGTAAATTACAACTTTTATAGCATAACGTATAAAAAAACTTAACGGAAAAAACAGACATAAATGAAGGGTATAACTTTCATTCACACTTATTATGTTTTTAGATTAGATTTTATATATATATATGTGTGTGTGTGTGTGTATGGTAGGTTAGATGATATACTTATTTATAAAAGTGGTACATAAGTAAAAGTATAACAAATATAATGTACAACTTTATAAAACACACATTATAACTTATGGCATTGTAAAAAATTTTATTTGGAAAAATTATGAAAAATTTTAAGATGTCGACTAATATTATATACAACTATGTATGTTTTTAGTGTTATACCACTATGTGAGAACAATAATTAACAGTACCAAGTATAATCAGAAAGTCATACATACATGATTATACTATACCTAGTGTAAAAAATACAACTAATAACTGATATTAATCGACAATGTAAACTTTCAATTCTTTAAATTATTAATAAGAGAATTATATTATTTTACAGTAAATCATCATATTATTTTTTTAAATAATTTTTATTTGATTAATTGGTCAAGTTGTCTTAGTGTAATTTATGTCTCATATATAATTTACAAATTATTACACATAATTAATATTTACTCACTACATATTTTTAAATATTGACCATTGATTTTCTGATTAAAAAATAGATATGAAACGAAAAGATGCAAGGGATGGAAGGAAAAAATGAAGTTAAAAAAAAAAAGAAGGATTGGGGTAGGGTAGTGGTGCAGTTATTGATGGAGGGAAATGAGATGAAGATTAAAGTTTGGGTCAAAGATGTACCACTAAATGATGGCTCCATTTATTGTCCTTCAACACCCCAACATCACTTGTGATGATTCTTACTTTAGAATGCATGGTTTTCTTCTATGTAATCATACTATTTTTGAGCTCATAATCTCATCTTGGCCTAGGGCCGGCAATGCTTCAATTCCCTCCTCTCCCCTCCCCCCTCTTCATTTCTTTTCTTATTTTTATTTTATTTTTCAACTCATTACTCTAAACATTTTTTTTTTAAATGTTGAAACATTAAAAGTACAGTGTGTTTATTAACTTGAGAAATTTCCTATTTCATTGAAAAATGAAAATTTGGAGAAAGAAACCAAAAAATACATTTACTTTTGCATTTCTCTATTTTTTTTTAAATCATGGATAATAAAACATTGAAAAAACAAAGTAATATGAGTGTAGTATAAATTTCATAGTTTATCTAGTCCATTGATCAATAGCTAGTGTTCATATGTTAACAGAAAACAGCAATAACCCGTCTTCGTTAACAACCAATGACTTTTTTTAAAAAGATATATATATTTTTTAAAAGCAAGTAATAGGATGTCACATTGCGTGTTAACCTAGTCAATGCTACATTTATAGAAACATGCTAAATATGTCATATTAGGAGTTAATTACTATTTTGCTTTTTTTTTTTTTTTTTTGAAAACAATTACTATTTTGCTAGTTTAAGGGACTGGGAGGTTTTTCCAGTTAAGAGACTTATATTAATAGCATTATTCATTATTCTTAGGAGATAAATTTGACTCTTTTTTTTTTTTTTTTCATACAACATCTAATGTCTTACCACTGTGAAACTAATATGAATTTAGCCCAAATGCCCACCCATAGAGTTTGATTCTTACTCGAGAGAAAGACTAACCTAAAGCTTTTATATTACAAATAAAACAGTAAAAATAACCATTGTTATAAATAAAAATGGACAGTGGTATTTTGTAAATAAAATAAAAATTTTAATTTTACTATTTATAACAAAATGTAATCATCAATTTTTATTTATAGTAATCCACATATAAATAAGTCAGCTTAGTTGAGTACAAAATAATCAAATAATTAATAAAATACGGAGTGTTTATTTATTTATTTTGGTGTAACAATCTAGATCGAAATAGGTAATAGTTGTTATGTTAGACCTTGTGGTTAAGTGGCATCCGGTGTCCCGGTTAACATTCCCACATGGATAATGGGAATGGGTTCGAGTCTCAGTGGAGGAGGTAACTGTTGACTCGTTGTGCTTCAGTAGGTTGAGAAAATACAAATATTATATTACTTTATTGTACAGGTAAAACACAAAAAATTAAAAATTAATAAAAAAATCTTGATCATAGTTGAGTCTTGAATTTCTGTAGACCTTAGCTTATGTACGTGGAAGTAGTAACTTGAATAGTTACTGGATCAAGATGTGATTGTAATACTTATACTGAAAAATATAATACTAATCACGAATAAAATGTTTATTATTTATAAGGGAAGTGTCAAGAATAAAACGTGTGCTATGTATAAAATGTAATACTTTTAAGTATAAGTATTACATTTTTTAATATAAGTATTACATTTTTCAGTATAAATATTACATTTTCTAGCTAAGTATTACATTTTCATTTTGACTTGATCCGTCTCACAAACAAAAATCCGTGAGACAGTCTCACATAAGTTTTTGTCAATGAAAAATGTTACCTGCTAATTTAAGCTACATACTATAAATATTACTAACTGTTAAATTAGAAGTTAATTGAACACTAATAATAATTATTAACTTATTAAATTAGAATCGTTTGGAAAAATAGCTAATGAACTAATTGATAATACTTGAATTATAAAATAATTTTAACTATAGCGACTTATTGACCTTTTTTCGTTTGAACTAGTCAATTATAGATAACCTAACATGATTTAACTTCTGTGTAGTCTTTTACCGACTAGGGTTATAAGACGGGGTTTACTCGGTTACTCCCTCAGGTAGTAATTGTGAGTGCCCTTTGTCGACACTCAGAAATAACTTTAATGATCTATTTTATGACTAAATATTTTTCTTGATATTGAACCCTTTTAAATTTACAGTGAGGTATTTAAAATTCAAACAAAATTACATAATTTTAAGCATAAAAGTCGAAGGTACATTTGAAAATTAAAATCACACAAAAAAAATTCATTTTAACACTAACTAAAAAATAATAGTCTCTAGTCTACTAATTTATCAAATAACTAGTATCTAGCTCACTAGTTTAAGTAGATAAACTAGTTTTTTATTTAATGATTTAAATGGTGAGAACAGTGGATCATATTGGAGATGGTGATTTTTATATGATGTGACTTTAATCTAATAGGTTAACATCAAATAGTAAATTTTGTTTGAGATTGTATCACATGATAAATGTAATATTTTTAATTAAAATATAATATTTTTATGTATTTATAAAAAGTATTATATTTTAACTAAAAAGTATTATATGTCTCATGGTGAGACGGTGTCACACAAGATTTATTCAAAATCAAATAATAAAAAAACGATATAGAAAAAAAAAAAAAAAAGAGCTAACGCATAACAATTAACTTGGCATCCAATATCATCTCTACCATTACGTGTGTAATTTTTAACTCTAACTAATAATTATGTTGATACAATAATTGACATAGCATGGACAACGTATTAAACTTAATTAATAAGGCAATGCAACATTAACTTGAAATATTTAAATACTTAATTACCAAAAGTAATTAAATTAATAAATAATAAAAATTAAATAAACTTTAAAAAGAAAAAAGAGAAAAAATTATGGCCGTACTTCTTTGTTTTTCTTTATTTTTTAAAAAACTTATTTACCATCCATTAATTTAATGTTCATAAATACTAAAATATCTATAACTTGATGTGGCGTGAGGAAAAATAAAAAGGTGATGCAGTATCATCATGTTACTAAATTTAAGGGTGTGTGCCAAGGACCTTGTAGTCTAGTGGCATCAAACCCTTCCCTTTATACGGGAAGTGGTGGTTTCAGATACTGCATTGTAATAGAGTCAGTAGTATTCAAAAAAAAAAATTAAGGGTGTGTTTGTTTCGCACATGGGTTAGAATCAGAATGAGAATAAAATATTTGGTAATGGTAATGGGTTTTGGTAAAAAACATTTGCTTGTTTGGTCGTTGGGTAAATTTGGAATGATTACCAATATTGATGTTTGGTTGTGTATAACCCTATAATGGGAATAAATGTTTTAAAAATAAAAAAATCAAGACAATTAATCTTAATATAATGACATCTAAAACATCAATATGAACAAAAAAATCAAAACAAAAATCTTAAAGTATTAATCCAAACTTAAAAATTAGATTACCAATAAAATGGAATGATATCCCTTTTTAATTAGGGAATGAAATTTTAATTGAAGGGGTAATCAAAATCCATAGTTGTGTTTTAAAAAGTTGTCAACCAAGCACTATGATTTTGATTCTCATCCTTTTTCCTGATGTGTAAAACCATGAACTAATGAACCAAACACACTCTCAATATCTTAATATTATGTGAAAGGATGTGTTATTATAATTAACGGTTATAGTTAACGATGACATTGACAAAAGTTCATGTAGAAAGAATAATTTGACTTTGGGAGGCTAGGGTGTTCAAGTTGATGGAGTATATATGATATGATTATCATATCTAGATAGCCATTCTTTCAGGGAATATACAAGTTTGATTGCTGAACTACTTTCAGTTAAGAAGTCAGTTAGAAAGGCTGTTATGATAGTTTGTTAGATTGTTAGCTTTCCCACCTTCCCCTTGTATAAAAACAGCTCAGTTAGTTCATTTCAATATGAATCAGATTTATCACTTTACAAAATTTGTTCTCTTCCTTAAATTTTAGTTCTATATTCTGCTGCGTGAAATGGTATCAGAGCCTTGAAGAAGGTTTCCTGAAGATCTCTTTTCCAATGGCGGCGTGGCCTCCGATCGGCACAAGATCAACTCCCGTTGATAATACAGCAGCAGCTCCGGCAACTGGAAATCCGGCACCTGCTCCCTCTGTTCCTTTGACTCCGCCGATTGGATCAAACACATGCGAGGTAATTTTTGATCCACAGTCCCAGTCAAATCCTTACTTTCTGCATCCTAATGAGAGTCCAGCATTGGTGCTGGTCTCTACGCCGCTAGAAGGTCCGAATTACCATCCATGGGCAAGAGCCATGACAATGGCGTTGTCATGCAAGAATAAACTGAAATTTGTTAATGGATCGATCACCAAGCCGTCAACAGATGATCAGAGGTTTGATGTATGGACACGATGCAATGACATGGTGATCTCCTGGATTGTCCGATCACTATCTCCGACGATTGGACGCAGTGTTCTTTGGATCGACACTACGTATGGCATATGGAGTAATTTGAAACGCAGATTTAGCCAACAAGATCTATTTCGAATACCAGAAATCAAGTGCGAGATTTATCAAATGAAGCAAGGTGACAGTTCCCTAAATGAATATTTCACTCATTCTCAGACCCTCTGTAGCTTGCGATTGCATTGTGAAGTGTAATTGTGGGAAGAAGATTGATGAGTTGAATGAGCAAACTAAGAAGGATAAGTTGTCCATATTTCTCATTGGTTTGCATGATAGACATGCTGGTACAAGAAACCAAATCATGCTCATGAGACCTCTTCCAGATGTGTGTGATGCTTACTCCATGATAGCACAACAGGAGAGATAGTTTCACATTGGTATCACAGGATTTGCTAGTCAGCTACATCAAGCTGGTGAAGTTGGTATCACTGGAAATGTCTTGATGGGTAGGGCAGGTAATGGTCCTCAACAGAACTACAAGAAGTTTGTAAGTGGGAACAAGAAACCTGTGTGCACTTTCTGTGGTTTCACAGGACACACAGAAGATAAATGCTACAAGAAACATGGATACCCACCTGTTAGGAACATCATGTAATAGGTTTTGATGATACCAACTGTTAAGTAAGAATCCCCAAGTCTCGATACATAGGCAAAACAATGTAAGTTCGATAAGTAAACTAAGAGCGAAAATACAACCGGGTAATTTGAGCTCAACTCGGGAAATATTTAAGCTTAAGGTAAACTTGTTTGAACAACTTAGAAGTTTTCGTGTTGTAAGCAAACAGATAGATCAGAAGCAGGCACGAGACAACTCTGGAGGAATAAAGGTCTACGAGACATCAACTAAGTCTCGAGACACAAGCCAAGTTCGAGAGGTAAGGACCTCTCGATATACCTATCGAGTTCGAGACGTAAAGAATATTCGAGAGATAGACCTCTCGATACATGGGATTGAAACATCAAGTGGTCGAGACATCTTTTATGGTCTCGATAAACCGGCACTTCTCCAAGAGGCTGAATGTTAGTCAACATGTGCAGATAAAATACTCTAAGTTTGGAGAAGAAGAATATCATGGAGATAAAATATTGAAGAGGTGCTGAGCGGGAGGTTTCAAAATGGACGGAAGTGGATGACACGTCAGACCTCCACCACAAACGGTCAAGAAGTGCACCAATCCTGAAGTGGTCAGATTCCCCAAACAAGGAATGATGGGAACACAAAAAGAGTAACTTTATCCAAAAGAAGCAAGTGAAGCATGAACTCAAGAAAGTGGAATATGGAATATTCACTACAAAACAAAAGGCTCAAGTTACAAGACCACTACTCCATGAAAAATGCTGAAATTGTGCAAAGACCCATGTTCGGCGTGGGAGACCAATTTCAAACGGAATAGTTTTCCCTCCAACGGAACTATTCTTCTACTCTCATATATAAGGACGTAAAGACACAGAAGACAAAAGGGGGTTGAAAAAGAGGTCAAGAGGTTAACAAGAGGTGTCTGATAAAAACGTTCCAGTGCAAAGTGCTTAACTTGGAATATCATCCTGATATTCAATACACAGCGAGAGAACACATCTTAGTNCTTGGTGATCAAAGCTCAAGCGCTCGTTATTGTACTAGAAAGGGAAGTTTTTAGTGCAATCCTTCCAGGGAGTTTCTGGAAGAAGAGTGGAAGTAGGCGGGTTGGCCGAACCACTTAAAAATCTCTCTTGCATTTACTTTCTGTTTTTATCTCTCGCTAACTTCTCGATTGCACTGCATATAATCACACCTCTCGAACTAACCCAAACTCGTGCTAACCAAAAAGGGGATAATATTTCCGCTGCGCATAAAACTTTGTCTTCACCTCGTGAGGTATCGAACTTAAACATCCTAAGTTCAATACACACGAGAGGTTGAAAAGATTTGCAAAATCTTATACAAGTCTATTCACCCCCCCTCTAGACTTGTACCCCATCCCCTTGGGACCAACACCACCTGGTTGGAAGCCAAAGCCAAGAAATCAGGGCTTTGTCAACCACACTCAGGGTCCCTTGACAGTCCAGCAACCAAGTTCTAATGAAGATATATCTTTCACTCAAAATGACTTCAAGAAATTCATGGAGTTTGTCCAAATGCAAAGATCATATGGGGAAAAAGGGTCCATGACCACACCACTGGATCAACCAATTCAGACTAATGTCATTTCTGCCAATCTCATGCCAGGTGCTCAAACTGAAGGTACACTGTCATCCCCTAATCTAGTAGTTTACAGAGAAAATGAGTGGATATTAGATAGTGGTGCTACTCATCATGTTGTGTGTAGCATGAATCTGTTGACAAAGCAAAAGATGGTTCATAACATGCATGTTAGTTTACTTAATGGAGAACAAGTTGCCATAACCTGCATTGGATCTGTATATCTATCTAAGGAATTTGTTCTGCACAATGTTCTCTATGTTCCTGGATTTCAGTATAATTTGATATCTGTGGGAGCCCTCATTAAAAGCTCAAACTGCACAATGAAGCTTCATACTAATCAGTGCATAATACAGGGAGCTATTCATGGGAAGATGATTGGGCTGGCTGAACTCCAGAATGGACTATATCACCTGATTTTTCCTGCTAATTCCAATTCTATAAATATCATTGTTTCAAAGTTGAATAAGTGTACCTTGTGGCATGCTAGGTTAGGACATGCCTCATGCTCAAAAATTCAGTTGTTGCATGAGTTGGACTCAACAATTCAAATGAATAAGAATTTGATATGTGATTGTTGTCATTTTGCAAAACAAAAAAGACTCCCATTTCAGTCTAGTACTTCTATTGCTGATGCTTTTTTTGATTTATTGCATATGGACATTTGGGGTCCTTATAAGACTGCCACCATCCATGGTCATCATTACTTCCTTACCATGGTTGATGACCACAGCAGGGCAGTGTGGGTTCACCTAATGAGAAAGAAATCTGAAGTCAGAAACCTAATCATAAGTTTTTGCAAAATAGTCAAGACTCAATATGGAGTCCATGTCAAGACCATAAGATCAGATAATGGTCCTGAGTTTGATATGTCTGAATTTTTTAATCAAGAAGGAATTATGCATCAAACCTCCTGTACATATACTCCTCAACAGAACAGTAGAGTTGAAAGGAAGCATGGCCATCTCCTAACTACTGCTAGAGCTCTCAGGTTCCAAGCCAACTTGCCAGAGCATTTTTGGGGTGAATGTATACTACATGCAGCTTACATCATAAATAGATTGCCATCAGCTGCCATTAATAATCAAATACCCTATCAAGTTCTGCTTCAAAAGGTTCCACATTATCAACATTTGAAAGTGTTTGGTTGTTTGGCTTATGCTGCTACATTGGGTCCAAAGTCAAAATTTGATGCTAGAGCTAAGAAATGTATCTTTCTTGGTTTTGTTAATGGAACTAAAGGCTATAAACTGTATGATCTGCATTCAAAGATGGTTTTCTTGTCTAGAGATGTGATATTTTATGAGAATACATTCCCATTTCAGCATGGTGTCAGTTCAGAAAAGGAGTTCTCCTAGGTCAATCTTCCAGCTAATGTCTCAACAGAACTCTCTGATGAGTAACAAGATCCTCCTCATACTACCACCAGTCATGAGCAAATACATAGCCTACCACTTCATGAGGCAGTTGAACAAACACAGTCTCCTGAGCATCCACATGGTACCTCACCAGAACAGTCTCAACAACCAGCAATCAGGAGATCTACTAGACAAAAACATACTCCAGCTTACTTGGGGGACTATGTATGCCACAGCTCTGTGATGAGAACCTCTCCTCATGACATCTCTAAGGTCATAAACTACACTAAGCTTTCACCATCATTCTACTCTTTTGTTATGAATATTACTTGCCACAGTGAGCCAAAGAATTACAAAGAGGCCATAAAGCATGAATGTTGGAGGGAAGCTATGGAGAGTGAGATTGCTGCTTTAAAGAGGAACAACACTTGGGAGATGGTGGACCTGCCACCATCCAAGAAACCTATTGGATGTAGATGGGTGTACAAGATTAAACACAAGGCAGATGGCACTGTTGAAAGATATAAAGCAAGACTTGTGGCTAAGGGGTACACACAAACTCTTGGTATTGATTACCTAGATACTTTCAGTCCAGTGGCCAAGATGACCACTATTAGAACATTGTTAGTAGTTGCAGCAGCAAAGGAATGGCATCTCCACCAAATGGATGTGAACAATGCATTTCTTCATGGGGACCTTGAGGAGGAAGTCTACATGGAGCCTCCTCCTGGTTGTGTAGAAGGAAAAACTGGTCAAGTATGCAGGCTGATCAAGTCTTTGTATGGCCTAAAACAGGCAAGTAGATAGTGGAACATCAAACTGTGTGTTGCATTGTTAAGTATGGGGTTTAAGCAGTCTGTTCCTGACAATTCTTTATTTACTAAAGGGGAAGGGTCATCATTTGTAGTCCTACTAGTTTATGTAGATGATATAGTGGTGGCTAGTGCTGATCTAAACCTGGTTCACCAGATCAAAACTCAACTAAATGATCAGTTTCAGATCAAAGACTTGGGACCCTTGAAGTACTTCTTAGGCCTTGAGGTGGCTAGGCAGAAAAAGGGCATTGCAGTATCTCAAAGAAAATATGCCCTAGAGTTGCTTGATGAGGCAGGATTCATGGGCTCAAAACCTGTTCATAGCCCTACAGTCCCTTCACACAAGTTGAGCAGAAATGAAGGTGATGTTCTGGAAGATAATACTCAGTATAGAAGGCTTATTGGAAAACTTTTATACTTAAATATTACAAGGCCTGACATAAGTTTTGCTACACAATAGTTGTCTCAATTCTTGGATAAACCTACACATCTACATTTACAAGCAGCCCACAGAGTTCTAAGATACATTAAAAATGCTCCAGGACAAGGGTTATTCTTCCCAGCTTCATCTGATCTTCAACTAAAGGCCTTTTCTGATTCTGACTGGGGTGCTTGTATTGACTCCAGGAAGTCAGTTACAGGATTTTGCATTTTTCTTGGTTAAGCCCTGATATCTTGGAAGTCCAAGAAACAACCTACCATATCCAGATCTTCCTCAGAAGTAGAATACAGAGCCTTGGCAGCAACCACTTGTGAAGTACAATGGTTGATCTACCTACTTGCTGAGTTTGGTTTACATCCTAATGTTCCAGCTGCTGTTTATTGTGATAGCAAGTCTGCAATAGCCATCACTGAAAACCCTGTGTTTCATGAAAGAACAAAGCATATAGAGATTGATTGCCATCTTGTTAGAGAAAAACTGCACAAAGGAATCATCAAGCTCTTTCATATTTCATCTGAAAATCAGTTGGCAGATGTTCTTACAAAGGCTCACTGTCCAGGCTCCTTCTTCAGCTATGTCTCCAAGCTTGGATTGTTCAACCTATACAATCCAGCTTGCGGGGGGCTTTCGGGGGATATACAAGTTTGATTGCTGAACTACTTTCAGTTAAGAAGTCAGTTAGAAAGGCTGTTATGATAGTTTGTTAGATTGTTAGCTTTCCCACCTTCCCCTTGTATAAAAACAGCTCAGTTAGTTCATTTCAATATGAATCAGATTTATCACTTTACAAAATTTGTTTTCTTCCTTAAATTTTAGTTCTATATTCTGCTACGTGAAACACCCTCTTATTTGAGAACTCAATGCACATTCTCGAATGTTAGGTGTGAGCTTTCCTAACTAAGTTGGGCGGACAGTTAGCTTTGTAACTACAAGGTTACAAATTTGACTCATTATGAGAGTTACATTGTTTATTGGTCTCCTTAGTTTGAACGGGTCATCTTTGGGTAACCTTAGCCAGTCGTGTGCTGGCTATAGTCACAAGGTGAGCTTCACTTAAATCGTATCCAGAATAATAATTTCGGACTTTCCGGTAAATTAAAGATGCGTTTTTATCTGGTCACAAATTTTTTTTTTTGAAAAACTTAATATTGTATTAAGAAACTAGTCTATTTTTGGACAATATGATATCAATGCATCTACGTACTCTTGTCAAATTAACACGCCTGACTTCTATTGGAGGAGAATAGCTGAATTTCTACTCCAAGTTACGTTGGTTAAACGACAATGTCATTGGCGTTTAAAGCAAAAGTAAAGCATCATGATTATGGCACCATTACTAATATAGACAACTCAATGGAGAAGAAGTTATATACCTTTTTCATACACATATAATTCTTCATGTCGTGGTTAGTGAAAAACTTGAGCATCATTATGTTACATGCATGCAATATACATATATATCATGCATGTTTAGAGGATATAATAATAATAATAATAATAATAATAATAATAATAATAATAATAATAATAATAAGTGGTGTACATTTAACTTTTAAATATTTTAATTGAGATTGTTGTATAGATTTAGTTTTTTTTTTAAATAATTATTTATGGTGTAAGTTTAATTGGTTTTTAAATTTTTTAACAAAGTGAAGAATTTGACCTCTATTGTTAGGGTTTGATTGTTAAAAATCATAGGGACCAAATTCGTCATATCACTAACATCCAATTTAGAAACTAATTACTCTATATTGTAAATAATAATTGAAAGATTAAATACACATCACAAGATCACAATTTAAGGACTAAAGGTATCAATTTTTAAAAATAATATTGATGAATAGTTTATCATTTTAATAATTAAAATCATATAATAAGATTTTTTTTGGTTTATTAATAGTGCATTATCTTGATAATACCACTTAATTAGACCAAGAATTAGAGGTATGCAATGCTCAATTATAATTCCATTAATCGACTAAATTGGAAAAAGTCCAGTTGATGATCAAGCTTTCTAATTTAGTTTACAGTTCTACATTTTTTTACAAACTAGTATAGATTATGATCTTTTTATATTTTCAATCAATTAGTAATATCAATTTTTTTTTCATTTTATCTTTACTATTTTGTTTGGCCAAAAATTTCACAAATGATGATTTTATTTTTATTAATAGTAGTATAGATATAGAAGTATAGATAAGTATTCGAATTATTATAATTGCTGTAAATAATAATTAATAATTTATTTTTCTTATAAAATTACGCAAAATTTTCAAAAATTTTCTTATTTATAACGCAGAATTTGTTTCCATTATTCTCACAATTATAATGGTTTAATTATTTTCAGAATTTAGTAAATAAAATTTTGTTACCACTTGAACTTTATTAATTTTTTTATAAATTATTTAATAATATTAGTTTGTGCGGGAAAGTTAAAGGTGATGATTTTATTTTTTATTAATAGTATTGATATGTGAAAATAGAAACAATATTACCAATTAATAGATATTAGTTAATTTCCATTTTACATTTTATTATCAAATAAGCTTTATTAATTATTTAATTAATATTTAATTGACTACAAAAGTTTGGGCGGGAAAATAAAATAGGAGGATTTTTACTTTTATATATATATATATATATATATATATAGTATAGATTATGATGTTTTTATATTTTCAATCAATTAATAATATCACATTTTTTTCTATTTTATCTTTACTATATTGTTTGGCCGGAAATTTCACAAATGATGATTTTATTTTTATTAATAGTAGTATAGATATATAAGTATAGATAAGTATTCAAATTATTATTATTGGTGTAAATAATAATTAATAAAATATTTTTTCTTACAAAATTACTCAGAATTTTCAAGGAATTTTCTTATTTATTACGCAGAGTTTGTTTCCATTATTCTTACAATTATAATGGGTTAATTATTCTCATAATTTTGTAAATAAAATTTTGTTACCAATTAAACTTTATTAATCTTTTACCAATTAATTTATAATATTAGTTTGTGCGGGAAAGTTGAAGGGGATGATTTTAATTTTATTAATAATATTTATACGTGAAAATAGAACCAATATTATCAATTAATAGATATTAGTTAATTTCCATTTTACATTTTCTTACCAAATAAGCTTTATTAATTATTTAATTAATATTTAATTGCCTACAAAAGTTTGAGCGGGAAAATGAAATAGGAGGATTTCACTTTTATATATATTATTATAGATTGTTTTTATTATCGGTTAATTCAACCTAAAAATATAATTAATTGAATTAACCAAAAATTTAACCTCAATTATATATGTATACACACACATGTTAATGTATTTTTTTTCTTCTTTTGAATGATTAAAATGTTTTGATTCAATGAATTATTAAAATACTTATGTTAGGATTATAGGAAATGACCCATACCTAAGAACCCACTATTGGCTCTAGCAATCACTGTTGTGTGGACCTTCATATATACTTTCGCTCAATCTACTAAACACAAAGAGTCAACGCACCCACTGAAGATTGAACCTGTGACCACTCACTTGAGAGAGCCAAAACTATACCGCTTGATGACCACAAGGTCTTTGGCTGGATCTAGGGATGACCATTGTGTTGGGATCCAATGGGGAACTCTATTCCTCACATCAATAGGGAAGGGGATGGGTATTGAAAACGGGGAAGGAATGATGATGAGCACGAGGATATATTTAGTAATCTCCATCGAGTTTGGGACAAAGAATACCCTCATCTTTCTTATATATATTGACAATGGAGAATCTCTTATCTATACTCTCTAGTAAAATTTTGTAGAATGAGAAAATATATCTCCAAATGTGAAGATAGGAATAGGAGTAGTGGGGATTGGTGTGGGTATTGGGGTTGGGATGAGGAATATGCCCACATATTCCTTGTCCGATTACAATCTCTAATTGAGTCTAAAGAGAAATAATTCAGTCTAAGCCTCTACATTTCAATATTAAATATAAATTAAAAAAATTGCCGCCTTAATCTCCACCTTCTTTTGCACCAATTTCTTTAATTTTTGCTGTTTAGTGTGTAATCAAAATTCAACCATTTAAAATTTGAATTAAATCAAAATTTAATTAACCATTAATAAAATAAAGCCATTGTACATCCTATCTATCTAGCTAAGAATAGAAGAGGAAAGGCGGGTAAGTTCCCCGTCGTTTTCTAAATTTCTTTGGTCAGTAAAGTCTGAGCGTTCATCACAAAAGAAGAGACAGTTGTGTGGTCCCCAACCCTGGCATTACCACACAGTAATTCACTTTTTTATTTATTATTATGAATAACTATTTTTTCATCACATCATATCATATCATATCATATAAATATAATAATATGCATCTTCTTTTTTTTTTTTTTTTTTTTTGAAAACATATATGCATCTTCTTAAAACTCTGCATTTCTTCCAGCGTCTTTATTGCAGGACATGATTGCCCTCAGAGGTTGTGTCCCCCATCACTTCAGCCACAGTCTGATTTCGAAACAAGTAAATCTCGGAGGCTACTTTCGTCATAACACCTCCCTCCCTCCATCAACTTGCTCTTCCATCTCCCCCCATGTGGTCGTACAGTGGTATGCTTGTACCCAGTTGGCCAGTAGTAGTCTATACATAATTCCCTTTGGTGGGCCCCATCTTCGTGCTGAAAAAGCTCCAAGTAACCCATGGCAAATATATCTATGTCGTACCTTTGCTGTCTTTTGAGCTCGTGATCACATTCCTGCCCTCTACTCTTTTTCTCACTTCCATTTTGGAATGTATTAAGTTTTACAATGTTTTGCATTATAATCCATAAGTATTTTTTTTTGAAAGATGAAAGAAATCTGCAGCCATTATCAGAAGATGTGTGCTGAGTAAAAGTCTACTTTGTAACTTTAGATAACTAATAAAAGACTACAAGAAAGTATAAATCAGTCTAGGTGATACATAATGGCCGGCTCAAATCGAGAAGGACAATAGATTGTTTTCATTGGGAGCTAAACTTGGAACCTTGCGGTTACCAAGCCTAGTTACAACCGACCAACTTTGTTATGGTTGTAACTTTATAATGTTGTATTTGTAGAAATAAAAGTTATATCATGTGTTTTGCAAGTTGTGCTCTATGATCTATTCGCTTAATTCTGTACTTCTAACAAAGTACAATGTATAACTTTACAAAACACAATATTGAAAATATTTCATGTGACCGGATCAAAGGCTTATTATTATGTCAAAATTACACTGATGATAAATATGTAACTTACTCAAAAAATATAACTAGTAGTAAATACACAATTAATTATATATATATATATATATATATATAATTTTTTTTTTATATTTGCGTATCAATTAACACCACATATCAAATACAGAATTTAATCTTCTGAACCTCCATCTAATAGAATGATAAAAACCTCACCCTCCAATTTCAAAGTTTAGAACAGTCGGACAAGAGAGTACATACCTTATAGGATGATTTGATAACTAGGTACAGAGGAAATATATTAAATCTCATTTGGATTTTCCTAAATATATGGCCTGGCAATTAAGCCTAAGTTATTGATGAAGAGTAGTGTTAACGAAGAAGGGTAGATGATGAGGTCCAGGCAAGGCATGAATGTTTTGTTCTCATTAAATATTGGTGGTAGACATGCATATATATAGTAGCTAGGGTTTCTTTAATCTCTATAGTAGTAAATAATAGACAAGACAACATGATGACCTAACTAGTTTATTTGGCTCTCTTTCCATGAAAGAGAGAGCATTGCTACTTGCTAGACCTTGCAATCCTCTTTCGAGTTATCAATGCAGTTGGTAACCTATAGGTACTAGGTAGCTATACTATGTTAAAGCTACCATCGGAAATCTATCTTAATTTCACCAACAACGTTTTTGCGTTTTCCTAGCATTTGTCTTCTATCACATATTGGCATTCAATAATTGCCCTCCAGATCTTCCCAAATACATATGCGAATCGACTAGTCAAGTATACCTCCATGCACGCTTGAGTTCTTTTGAAATAACACATACACACAAGTACCATTGATGAGCAGTACACTATATCATCTATATTATATGCATGCCCACACAATTTATTTTGGAAAAAGCAGCTTGTACTAACTTATGGAGCTGTCAAAACCGGCAAATTATTGTGTGGACCATGGTCCACACAGCTGTGTGGACCATGATAAAATGTACATTGTTAATGTACTAAATGTACATTATGTTTGTACTGAATGTACATTATTTTTATACTATAGTATAAAAATAATGTACATTCAGTACACAAATAATGTATATTCTCTGAATACAATGTACATTATTTTTATATTGAATGTACATTATTTTTATATTAAATGTACATTATTTGATAGTGTGGTCCACACAGCTGTGTGGACCATGGTCCACACAATAATGATTGGTCAAAACCTGCTTTGCTCATTAAAAGAGCGGGATGGACTCTTTAAGTTTATAACCCAATAAATTAGTGGGCTTTGGTATGACCTTGGTGGGTTCGCCTAGGCCCGCCAAGCCCGCCTAATGTGTCTGTAAAATTATATCATGGACTATGGTTCACCTTTGCATTGTGTACCCTAACACAAAAATGACATTAAGATTATATACATGCATGCAATTAACACATTATATACATGTAAATAAACTGAAGGTATATAATATGTTAACTGCAAGTACAGATGTCAATTAATCTTAACTCGAAACCGATGGGCTGACTCGATATGTCTGAAAATTTTTAGGATTAGGGCCAAGAAACTTTAGCTTGATGGCCTGAATAGACTAGCCCTAAATTTAGTGGGCTAGCCTGTGTTGCTCCTAGAGGGTTATGAAACATGTCTAGAGGGGGGGTGGGGGGTGAATAGACTTGTTAGATTTTTGAAAAACTTTTATGATTCTTTCAAGTAACTCAAGAGGTAACTTCAACGTCTCGTTGATTATGCACAATGGAAATTATTGTTAACCATATTTTGTTTGTTTGCACGCATTTTAATTCTTGTAAAATTATTAATATTTGTTTGTGATAATGTATGCAATGCAAGTAGTAAATAAAAGAGAGAGAGATATATATATATAGATAGATTTTTATAGTGGTTCGGCCAACCAAGCTTATTACACTCTTCTCCTTATAATCTCATAAGAAGGTTAGACCTAATATACTAGTACAAAGGATGTTCAAGCCTTGAACACAAAGCCAGCCTTGAACTCCACAGGTTTTTTGACTATAACTAGTCTACTCTACCTCTTTCTACTTCTACCGCATAGAGTTACAAATGTTGAAGATAAAACAATCCTTGCAATATCTTGCCTAGGTTTGATGCCTTAGATCATTCAATGAGATGGCCACCCTCATAGAAAACCATACAATTCACCAACAATTGACAAGAATAGATCATCCAATCAACAAAATAACAAAATCCAAATTAGAATTGAAGATCAACACTTAGCATCATGACACACTTTACAATTCAATTCCTATAGAGGAATTGAGCTACTCATGCTTGCAAATGTAAATCACAATTAACCTAGATTGAACAAATGAAGAAAGCAATTGAAATCAAATTGAAATGCAATTCAAAGTAGAGATTATGATTTACCTAAGAACAAGCAATTGAAATCCAAACAAATGTCTTCAAGATGATCTTCTCCACAATATTCTCTCTACAATTTAGGAGTGTTCTAAGAATATGATATACCACTACTCAAATGTCTAACTCTAGAAAAAATGATTAACAATGAGTCCCCCTCAAAATATCTAATCTAACTCCTTAAATAGCTTCATCTAATGCACTTCGATCATAATTCGTGCCAAAGATGATTCCACGAGCAAGTCCACATGTCTGGATCGAACGTGGATTGTTTTACTTAAAAGCCTTTCTCTTTCTATCCACGCGTGGAATTGTAGCGTGGAAGTTTCTGGAATAAACCACGCCACAATCCACGCTTGGATTTGGACGTGGTCCTTCCCTTGTGCCTCCTCCTTTGGTTGTTTCCGTGCCAAGTTCATATGCTTTCTCCTTGAGCCTCAAAAACCTACAAAACCATCTAAAGTGTGCCAAGAATAGAGCTTTGCAATGATTAGCACATCAGAGCACAAAACACCATAGATTAAGTACAAAAGGATATCCAATAACACAATTTCACCCCTTAATTAGACCCTTAACCTAGGTATCTTTGGCACCTATCAGTCTCACTTAACCACCTTGGTTTTCTTACCCCCTTTTGGCATCTCATTGACAGTGCCAGGTGTGGAGACATCAAACTTGTTGTTGAGATCACCGAGGCTGTTGTGAATGATTTGCGTGTCCTCTTTCAGCTCTTCAATGCTATCCTTTATTGCTCGTTGGTTGACTTGAAGTTGTCCTTGTTTTTTCAAATACTTGTTGTAGACCACCAAGGACATCTTCAAGTATCGTTGCCATTTTCTCCATCATGAGATCTGTGTAGGTGATGGACTCTAATACCGAATCTTTGAACTCTTCATCATTAATGTTGGACGATTCGACTGGTTGACTCAGGGAGTGGATAACCTTCCTTGTTGTAGCAGCTACATTGACCACTATTGCCTTAGTCTCAAAATTCTCATTACGAGTCTTATTGACAGCCTTCTTCACCTTCTTGAATATTGTCCTCTACTCCTTGGCCATGGACTTCAAAAAATCCACCATTGTCCATATGCCTTCCAATGACCTAGGTGAAAGATGAGGCATCATGTCATGAGCCACACCTACAGAAAAGAGATTCTCTAAGCTAGCACCTGTTGGTGCTTCCCATTTCCACAAGAATTGGCTGAGCTAGAATATGAGTTTGAAATCACTTCTTCATCAAATGCAGCATGAGGAGTTGCGAATTGTTTAGCCTCATGAGTGGTTGTTTGCTTGACCTCAACACTCGGTTCTACATATTCTCAAGTGGTTGGCCATGGGGGCGAGCAGACTGGTACTTATACTCCTCAAGATAGTTCATCACTCAGTAACACTACCTCTCGAGTGGTTGGGAAACTACTCGGTATCACATCAACATCAATAGCCTCTCTGCTCGGTTCTATAACCTCTCGAGCAGGTTCAAATACACCATGTGATGACTTAGATACTTCTACTACTCGGGCAATAAGATCACCAACCATTTGGTGAACAACCTCTTCAACTTCTCGGGTTGTCTCCTTGGCTTCTGGTTGAGTTGCATCCCCGACCTATTGATTTGGTAGAGCATCCGCTGACTGTTCGACCTCAACAATTGAAAAGATGACATCTGTGACCATTCGGTTCATAGAGTCTTGGTTTGTGTTTTCTTCGCCCTCTTGAACTGAACTGCTTGGACGAATTGGAACTCTTGTGCTTGGTCTAGCTTGAGGATTCAGATCCACAAACTTAGCCTCAAAGCGAGAGAGGGCTTAAGCCATCCTCATATCCTTTGTAAAAGCTTTTTCCGATTGTGATGGTGCTTGCACTTCTTTCTCTGTGACCTTGGCTTTTCCTTTGACAACTTCTCTCTCAGCCACTTTCACCATGTAGACTTGATGAATTTCATTAATGTTTATGGCGAGAGGAATGGATGAAGTGCCCAACCATTCTAGAGAGAAGATTTCTTCCGGCAGCATGCGCTGTAATCCTTCCTCAATGATGTCCAAGTTTGAAATGAACCATCTTTGCCATGTAGTGACTCTGATTTGCTAAGAAAATAGGTTTTCATCAGTAGACATTATGTTGTCCTCTCTAGCATAAATGTCTTCAAGTAAATCTTCATTGGCCATTTGTTGAGCTAATTCGACATCAATATTGATATGGCGTTGTTGTGTAGCTAGATACTCGACAGTAGCTTTGCTATGTGTAGCAGTGAAGAATGCAGTATTGTGTAGGGGTTGATTCGTCAAAAGATATTTGTGTTAAAACGGAAAGTCAGTGACTCCCCGAGTATCGGTCTCGAAGGAGGGACGTGGAGGTGTGTCAAATGTTCGGGTGTTTACTTGATTGAGTCATGCATGAGATTCGAGTGTGGTGAATGGTGGATCGTGATTGAAAGGAGTTCATAAAGTTTGGTTTGTGTGCAAGAAAGTAATAAAGTAAAAAAGTTTGTGAATATGTAAAAAGGGGTAGGGATTGGATAGTGTTCATGTATGTTGCATCTTGGTGTGACTAAGGTAATGGATAGACAATGCAAGGATGTTGGCTATTCAAGAGTGTGTTGTCTTAGTCCTTTTCCACCTTTGTGTACTAAGTCTTCTTTGACTAAGGAGTGCCTTCAAGCATCCAAAGCTCTAAGAGGAATTTTATCAAACACTTAAGCTACACACTATCCTACTATTCTTAAGAAGTCCATAGGAACTATGATTGTGTCAAGCTTCAAATCCTAACTCTAATCAAAGACATGAAAGAGTCAAGAGCTCAATCTCTCATCTAGATTGGCCAAATCCAAACAAGATCTCATCAAAACAACAATCAATAGACAATAATAGATAATCCAACAATCTAAGCATTTAGATCCAAAATAGAGATAAGATCATCACACTAGCATCATACAATCACACAATCCAAATCCCTAGATTAAACTAGCCACTCATGATATGAAATCCAAGACAAAAGCTAATTTAATCCAAGAACAAGATAACAAAATATAATATAAATGAAATAGAGATCACCTAGAGTAACGATATATACTCGTGTGCTATAATAGGTCCACCGCCTAAACCTGAAGTTATTGATAATTTTGCAAGTGAATGGTAAGTTTTGTTGTAACAGAAACGACTAAACTATTTATAAGCATAATTCTTGAAACAATCTTATGATATCAATATACCTCCTGAAATGACAAAATCATTTCCATAGAAATTGATGCCAAGGAATATCTTTCTAGCCAATCTCTGATCAACTCCTTGAGCACCAAGAAGAAGTTGCAATGTAGAGTGTATCCAATTCAGAGGTGCATTTGGCCCTTGACTCTGAGGCCTTGAGAAGTCATAAGTCATAAGAGAGAAACCGTCCACAGTGTCGCCCAAACTTCTTAAATCTTCGGGCCCAAAGTCATGTTCCTGCAGCTTATCAGAATGTGGCAGGCCTATTACATAAACTAACTCCAGAGGTTTCTTGTTATTCATTTCTAAGTTCACAGAATGCATGGCTTCTCCAAGTTGCCTTATGAACTGCAAGGCCTGGCAAGTGAAGCAAGTGTAAGCTCATTAGCGTGACTGATAGAAACTTTTCCATACAACCAAACAGCTCATATTAAAATCCAGAAAATAGAAGACAACTCTCTCTCTCTCTCAAATTACAGTTTATTAGTTTATTCCTTCAGTTTTAAAGATTAACGAAAAATTAAATTGAGGCAAATTTAAAAAAATATTTAAATGCAAAACTCGCAAGTATATTGGCAGAAACATTTACATCACTTTATAGTTTCTTTAATGTTTGGAACAGAAAAGTGGATAATGAAAAAGAGACAATGTAGGAGCAATATATGGAAAGTACACTGGGGGATGCAAACAACAACAACAACAACAAAAATGAAGACTTACTTGCACTCTGCTATAATAATTCTTATTGCTTTCTCCCTCTGTCCCTTCCTTTTAAGAAGATCCATAGGGATAGCTTCCAGAACAACTCTGGGTAAAATCTACAATAGTGAAGATACAAATTAACATTAGCACTAGAAGTTCTAAAAGCCTCACTAGACTGTATATAATATAATCATGGTATTTGCAATTGAACCACTTGCAACTTAAAATTGAAATTTTAGAAGTGGTTTTTAATCTCTACCAAAGCATCTCCTTTCATTCGAATTTCTGAAATTCATCCTTTATCAGCATTATTCCTTCCATCCAGAACTAAGTCGGTACCTTTACTGAACTCAGACAGAAAGTTAACATACAAGAGAACAACACAGTCACTCTATAATTTCAGATAGGAAAAAAAGTACACCTTAACAAGGCACAACTTATGTCAACACCAACATAACGACTTATAGCACAAGCATGAGATTATTGTTGTTTATAATGTTATAAAACAGTTGGACAAGTAGCAATAGGATATGACATGCTGTCGGTACAAGATTGGAATTAAGAGAATGAAAATTCTCATACCTCTTTAGTTCATACCAAACAGGTGACAAATGTGTAAATTTGAGGCAAAACTTCTTGGCCAGGTCATAACCTTTTGAATTCCTGCACAAGTATTACCACAAAAACCATCTCTCACAATCTAAAGCCTATGAGTACAAACACCTCAAAGACCAATGAGGCAATCAACAATAAAAGAGGAACGAATATCAAAGAACTGAATTTTAGGAATAAAGTGGAAGTTCTAGTACTTGTGCCATATATATAAAAGGAATAAACTTCTAGCTCTTGTAGAAAACATAAATTACAGTGTATATTTGTTCATTTCATTGCCAACATCATAAAGCTGAGTTTAGAAACAACATGATTCAACAAACCCAGTAAATTCTCTAGTTCCTCAAAACCTATTGTTCTTATCAACACTCAAAATGGTACATTTTTTGCAAAGCTAGAAGCTTGCTATAGCTCTCATTAACAATTATCCAACCACCACGCAGAGAAATTACGGAAAATTCAAATTCCAGAATATGAAATTACCAGGGCGTAATGTAGGCTAGTACAGGATTCTGAAAATGCCGAGGAGTTTCGGTTGAATCTTCAGACACCTTTGAATTCTCCTGAAATTCTTAAATTTTAACCAAACAAAAACCTCAAGAATTTTCCAAACACACAATAACAAACAATTAATCAAATAAATAATAACCAAAATTTCTAAAATATTAAAAAAATATATAAAATAAAAAAATAAACGAGAAAAACGTACATGGCGAGCAGGCGCGATTTCGGCGGCGAAGCAGGAAGCCGAGGCAATGCCGGCGGCGAGGGCAGCAGGGGCGACGACGTGAGGAGACGGCGGGTAGTGGCTGTGTCGACGGCGTGAGGCGACGGCGGCTAGTGGTTGAGTCAACGGCGTGAGGCGACGGCGGCTAGTGGTTGAGTCAACGGCGTGAGGCGACGGCGGCTTCTCCTCGCGGCGACAGCGGCTTCTCCTCGCAGCGATGGTGGGCTTCGCGGCGACGGCGACGGCGGCTTCCTTCGGCGACGGCGTTCTCCTTCGGCGACGACGGATGGACGGAAGACGACGACAAGTTTTGAAGCGAAAGACGGAAGACATCGGCTGTAATTTTGAATCCCTAATTTTGAAGCACGACGTCGACAGTCTACTGTACTACTTTCGCCTCTCCCTCAATTGCTTCCTGCTAATAATAAAACTACACATTTTTCAGAAACAAGTACTTAAAATGGACCATCTATCCATTATGAATGAATAAACTCAAGAAAACCCGAATAACCTGTTGTTTAACTTCTTCGCCCATTTCTGTTATTAAGTGCAGCTCTGATCTGAAGATGTATGCTTAGTGAGGAAGGGAGAAGCAGAAACTGAATTTATACCACAAAAAATGAGAGTATAAAGGGGTGGACGGTGGGATTATTGGAAAAAAAGCTAAGTATCTGGGATGGATTGATGACAGAGCACATGCAGAGCAACCAACTATGGAGACAGAGAGAGAGAGGGGGAAAAAGAGAATAGTTAAAATTTATGTAGGTACTCTTGAATCCCTAATTTAATTTGAAGCACAAGTAAGGTCTAAAATTAAAAGTATTTGGGCTATATTCAAAACCCTACAACGTCGGTTATTTATAATAACCGACGTTGTAGGTATAAATATTATAAATCAGCGCGATACGACGTCGGCTAGGAGTGGTAGCCGACGTCGTATCGCGCCCGGACTTAATGATACGACGTCGGCTAGGAGCGATAGCCGACGTCGTATGCGCCGGGCCTAATACTAATGGGATACGACGTCGGCTAACTAACCTAGCCGACGTCGTATCGATGCCCGAATGCAATTATAGGAGCGATACGACGTCGGCTAGGTCGGTTAGCCGACGTCGTATCGTCCGCCGATGGCTAATATACACGATACGACGTCGGCTAATCTCTTAGCCGACGTCGTATCGCACCGTAGTCTAATCTACAACCTTTAACGTCGGTTATTAGTAAATAACCGACGTTAAAGGGTTTCTATTTATTTTTAATTAATTAATGAACCTTTAACGTCGGGTAATTATTTAGCCGACGTTAATTATCCGACGTTGTATGTGATTTCTGTAGTAGTGCTACACACTATCCTACTATTCTTAAGAAGTCCATAGGAACTATGATTGTGTCAAGCTTCAAATCCTAACTCTAATCAAAGACATGAAAGAGTCAAGAGCTCAATCTCTCATCTAGATTGGCCAAATCCAAACAAGATCTCATCAAAACAACAATCAATAGACAAGAATAGATAATCCAACAATCTAAGCATTTAGATCCAAAATAGAGATAAGATCATCACACTAGCATCATACAATCACACAAACCAAATCCCTAGATTAAACTAGCCACTCATGATATGAAATCCAAGACAAAAGCTAATTTAATCCAAGAACAAGATAACAAAATATAATATAAATGAAATAGAGATCACCTAGAGTGAAGTAATCCTTCAATCCAAACTTGTTGTCTTCTACAATGGAGATTTATCTAAACTAAGAAATGTAAATCTAAGAAAATGGAGAAAGTTCTCCAAAAGAAAAACTAAGGAAAGGAAAACTAAATTTCTGGGAACCTCCTCTGAAAATCTATCAAAGGGGTTTAAATAGTCTCCGAAAAAGCAACCCTAACAATTTTCGCGCAATGCAGTCTCCAGGCGTGCTCACACGCGTGTGAGTGTGCGTGGGAGGCTACTGGATTATTTCCATGCACGCTCACACGCGTGTGGCCATCCACTTGGGTCCTCCGGGGCTCCGATCTTGCCTGGTTCGCTCTTTAAGCTCAACTTTTGCTCCTATTTGCTCCCGGGGCTCCCTTTTCCCCTCCTTTAGGCTAAAAGTAGCTTTCGTGTATTAGTTAGTGATTTTCAAGCATTTATGAGCACAATTCATCATGCAAGGATGCTATAAACGTGACAAAACACCCTAATATGTACTTGATTTAAGGGTATCTCGGAGGCTTATCAAGCAACAACATCACCAGCTTCACGAGCGATCTCGATAACGACATCAGTTAATTTCTCGCTCACCACATATTTTACTTGCATAGGTTCTTATGGGATGGGTTGAGGTTGAACTGAGATTAGAACGTTGGTCTCGCGGGTCATCTCTATTTCTCGAACAATGTTCTCCTCCTCAACGGTTTGGGGAACTTCATCTACTCCTCAAATGGTAGGCTCAGCTGTATTGACTTCTTAGGCCTCTACCTTTCAGACTTGTTCCTCCTTGACTAGTGCTGTCTCGGCCACCATCTCTATGAACCTCTCGACCACTTCTTGCCTTGACATCTCGAACGGGTTACGCTTTGGCTTCTTGGGCAAGAGTGCCTTAGATACTTTCTTCATTGGCTGACCAGCTCCTTCCAGAGCCAATTTTCTCTTAGTCTTGGCATTCCTTACTACCTCAGTAAGGGGATCGCAATGAGAGATCACATAGATCTGAAAGGGGTATAGACTATTCAACTCTTTAGAGATCTCAAGGCCTATAAGCTCAAAATGTGCTCAAGAAGTAACAAGGAGTCAACCGACCCAAAGAGTATTGCACTAATCGCTAACCATCCCTCTACTTCCTCAAGGTCAAACTCTAACCCTATTAAATTTTTATCTAAAGAATAGTTTGCATTGTTTGTTAGGAAATTCGAAAGGTTCATTAGGAAGACCAACACTCAACAAAATCAAGCAAGTCCATCATCATCAACGAAGAGATCTTCCGAAAGGTCCTTTGAAAGGTCACATGAGAGAGCATCCGATTTGAGAAGTCAAGGAACCAAAGAATACCAGAGCTTTTGCTACAACTGTAGTAGGCTAGGGCACTTTAAAGCTAAATGTCCCTATCTAGCTGTGAGCAAGCATCATAGTGAACCTAAAAGCTTAAATCAAGAAAACTCAAGGGATACTCCTAGAGAAATGAGTAGTAGATCTTCGAGGAGTAATTCGAAGAGTAACATGAAAATTGAGCGACGAAGAAAGACACTAATCACTAAAGAGCCCGAACAATTGCTTGAACATACAGAATCATCCAACTCGAGTGATGAAAGTGAAAGCTCGGGTGATGAGAAAAGGCTTATCTACTTATTCACTTAAGTACAATCAAATCAAGAGTTGTGCTTGATGGCCAAAGAAGATGAGGTACACTCTCAATCCTCATCTGAATGCAGTTCTGATTCTAGTTTGTGTGAAGATCCTATGGATTCAGTTCTTAAACTGATGAAGGATTTTAAAAAGTGATAAAAGCTCAATCCAATATTAAGGAAGAAAATGATCGACTCATGGCTAAACAAGAAAATTTCTAAGGCATCATCGTCAAAATTCTGAAATGATCCTCAAACTCAGCCAGATCGAGACACAAATTATCCAATTTAAAGAAGAGTGTAAACCAAGAGAAGTGCGAGAGCATAACTCGCCTGAGGTCATAGACACTTTTACTAATTCATCTAAAATGACAGATAAAATGGTAAGTGTGCTACGACCAATTAGTGACAAAGCAGGACTTGGCTTTGATCCAACTCTCCCTCCCATTTAAAATTGACCAAACTAACAAATCCTTCAATCAATGGAGGTTTAAAGTCTGTGTTTGTTAAATTTCAAGATAGTGTAGCTGCACCTCGAACACTAGTTGACAAAGACAAAGCGCCACAAATGAATAGTCAACCGAATGGTCCAACTATTTGAAAGGTTGTGGAACCTCAAAAGAGTAACAATTTGAACGGTAACCCGAAGAATACTCAAAGTACTATACAAAAAAGACCAAGTAGTAGCAAACCGAAAGGTCAACCTACGAAAAGTCAACCAACAAAGAGTAACTCTCGTAGAGGTAAACCTAAGAACTACTCGATGGGTAACCATTCGAGAAGGCAACCGAATAGGTTCTCAAAAGGTCAACCCAAAAGGTTTAACAAATCCTAGAGGCTTACTAGAAGACCAATGTGGGGTGCCAGAAGGTTATTTCCTTCTTACGAAGATTTGCTAATGGTCCATGAACGTATGTCAAAAGCAAGATTTGAAAGGTTTCATAGACTCAAGCATCAATCTTATACGTACCTAAAAAACCCAAAGAATTTCAAAACATTCCTTTTAATTATGAATATGCTTACCTTGCTTCTAATGGCTACTATTCACCTAGTTCCGGGATAATGGGACCAAGGTTTAGAGGTATGCCTAGACTAACTAACTCCCAATGATTCAAGATGGCATGGGTACCTAAATCAAATTAATTTTTGATTCAGGAAACCATGAATACGTGGTACATTGATAGTGGATACTAAGGGTATATGAAGCTATTAGGAACCCCGAGTATTAAGATTTTGATGATACCAATAGCAGGAGTTTAGATCCCCCAATTTTTAGGTTATCTCATTTTGTTTTTGAATTGGCCGAGATCATGGCCGAATCATTGTAATAGCTTAGGACTCATGCCTCTTACCTCGTGTACATGAAGAATATGCTACTCAAGTCACAAAGGACGAGTCATGAAGTGATCAGAATAATCTTAAGCTCTGAAGGCCGAGGACATGAAGACACGAGATCAAGATCAAGAGGTTTGAAGAAGCCGATTCCTAGAAGGGCTCACCTCTTGTGATTATCCAAGGCCGAATGATTAAGAAAAATCATTCGAGGAATTACTGGGACGGATAATTAAGTTAATTATGTTGGTCCCAAGGGGATGGGGTACAAGTCTAGAGGGGGGGGGG
>NC_044922.1:20575700-20605818 GCF_003576645.1 Ipomoea triloba
TTGACCGTTTGTGGTGGAGGTCTGACGTGTCATCCACTTCCGTCCATTTTGAAACCTCCCGCTCAGCACCTCTTCAATATTTTATCTCCATGATATTCTTCTTCTCCAAACTTAGAGTATTTTATCTGCACATGTTGACTAACATTCAGCCTCTTGGAGAAGTGCCGGTTTATCGAGACCATAGAAGATGTCTCGACCACTTGATGTTTCAATCCCATGTATCGAGAGGTCTATCTCTCGAATATTCTTTACGTCTCGAACTCGATAGGTATATCGAGAGGTCCTTACCTCTCGAACTTGGCTTGTGTCTCGAGACTTAGTTGATGTCTCGTAGACCCTTATTCCTCCAGAGTTGTCTCGTGCCTGCTTCTGATCTATCTGTTTGCTTACAACACGAAAACTTCTAAGTTGTTCAAACAAGTTTACCTTAAGCTTAAATATTTCCCGAGTTGAGCTCAAATTACCCGGTTGTATTTTCGCTCTTAGTTTACTTATCGAACTTACATTGTTTTGCCTATGTATCGAGACTTGGGGATTCTTACTTAACAGTTGGTATCATCAAAACCTATTACATGATGTTCCTAACAATTTCCCCCTTTTTGATGATGCCAACACTTATACTTACTTATATGGCTGATTTGAAAAAGAAAAAGCATTGATTTTATTTTCAGCGCATATGGTAAGTTTGACAACAATTCTACTAAACATGAATAGGTAAACTCACGCAACACCCCCAGCAGAAGATATATGTATTAAGATTAAGGGAATGTTTACATAACAGAGTTTAGTGGAAAAGATTCAAAGAAGTAAGACCAAGAACAACATAAGTATCAATACATTGAAATAAGATGGAGTTTGGACCACGAGAGCTTACTTCTTGTTGCCTTTCCTTTTCTTGTTAATGGCTTCTCGTGTCTTGATGGGGTCTTTCGGATTTACCAGGCTTAAGTATTCATCTGTGACATCTAGATGCCTGTAGTTCCTGTAGGCTTCCCCCACGAACTCACCATCAATTACTCCATCTTTCCACCAAGCAATGCATTCTTCTGGAGACATGTTGCTGTGTGTTGATATTCCAGTGATTTTCAGAAGCTTGAATATCTCCAGAGTCAGAATTTGTTCAGTGTCTTCTCTGTTCCCAAACTTAAAGTTTGTCATGAGAAGATCTATCTTCCTTTCTTCTTCTGACTGTCGTTCTTGTCTTTTTCTTCTTCTTTCTCTGTCCTCTTCTCTCCTTCTCTCCATTTCCAGTGTACGCTGGACCCTTAGGTTTTCTGCCTGTTTGGCATCCTCCACTGCTTTGCTCATGATTCTTGGTATTTTTGGAGGTGGTCCAGCTGGTTCACTTGCTGCCCTTTTCTTGCCCGTTGTATCCCCCTTCTTTTTCTCTTTATTTTCCCCCTTGTTGGCATCATCAGTACGGGAGAGGAGGGTGGACATACCTTCGAAAATAGCTTGAAGTTGGGCAGGGACTTGGTTCGACAGGTCATCGAGTATGGCCTTCATCACATCCTGTCGAAGTTCACTGGAATATTGGAAGGCTCGCAGCTCTGCTCGCATCTCGGCTAATTCAGCCCTCGCACTTGCAGCCTCTGCTCGAGCTACAGCGGCTTCATCAGTGGCTTTCCGTGCTGCATCCTCAGCCCATATCGCCTGTTCGAGAAGTTCGGCATGACGGCCTTGGGATTCACTTGTGCCATCAGCAGGCATTGCAGCATTGCGGACCACAGCGAGTATTCTTTCGAGCTGAGCCATCTTCTGAGATTGATCAGCCATGAATTGACGCACTTCGCCAATGAAGACTTCTTCGGCCTGTTGATCATAGTCAGAAGTAGGAGATGAGGATCGAGATGTACCTTTCGTTGGAGGGGACTTGGGTGCTTCCAGATTTCCACCCATGACTTGCAATTGCGAGTCCACCTCTCGACTGACTTCCTGAGGTTCAGCAGGGACACTGGGATCAGAGCTCGAAGGTAGCTCCATATCAGGTGCTTCCCGGTTTCCACCTGAGGGATGGATCACTTCTTGCTCTTCACCTCTCGAACCTGGAGCCTCAGCTTCAGCTGCTGGTAAGGTAGGATTGGCCAAGGTGGGAGTCTCTGCATCAGATGCTTCCCGGTTTCCATCTGATTGAGGTTCCCCCTCAACACTACCTCTCGAACCAGTGCTGGGAACGTGATCATCTACTGGAGGAGTTGATTCATCGGCAGGTGCTTCCCGGTTTCCACCTTCTTGAACCTCAACTCTCGAACCAGCAGGGTTCTCCTCATTCTGCTCTTGTTGCTCACTTGTTTGCACTTCAGTATTCTCTGGTGAATCTGGAATATCTATTATCTCAGGAGCAACTGGTGCACTCCACCTTTCCCTATTAACCATATCGATGGGAAAGCCTGGGAGTTGGAGCAACAAAATTTCACCCTCTCGAACTGTCTGAGCTTCATCTATTGCATTCGAGGGTGTGGACTCAGGTGGTGGCAGTAGTAAGACAGAGTTAGGTGCCACCTCATGTGCTTCAGAGGTCTCGGATTCACCTCTCGAAGCTACCTGGTCTTCTAGAGCAGATTCACTCACTTGGGACAAGGGGATTGCTGCAGTTGGAGTAGGAGTGTCAGCATCATCTCGAGCAACCCCAGAGGTCTCTCCTGGACCTCTCGTGTGTTCTACACTTTGTCCCAAGGATATTGCTGTGGCAAGCCTGATATCCTCTCGAAATTGAGCATCTAGTTCAGGATCTTCTTCAGGCTCGGCTTCATCTTCTTGTGCATCAACAGCTATGCCCTTTCCTTTGTCAGATAGACCAAGATTACTCCTGATTACTTGCATCTCATGGGCACGGTTTTGAAGCTCGTCGGCTGGGATTTCAGTGAGATCTAACCAGTTTAGTGCAAATCGTTCCTCAGCCTCCATCTCTGCTGCTCTTGAGATCAATTGATCAAAGGGACCTGTTCTCCAGTTGATCCGGCGAAGTACTCTGGAGAAGTCGTCCAAACTCGATACATTCTCAACACTTTGATTCAATCGAGATGTGATTTCAGCATTCAGCTCATCAGAGTCAGCAGGTAGGATTTCTGTTGCTGATGCACACTCCACAGCTTGTTCAGTTATCTCTCGAACAACCGAGAGATCATGTGTCAACCCATCATTCAGAAAAGCTTGCACTGGGTTCCTGACCACAGTGCCCTGACCATCAGCAGCCACCACACAGTCTAGATCTTCAGCTGCTGGAATATCTACCTCTCGAACCACCTGTCGTGGTTCCTCAACAATACCCTGTACTGGATCACTGATCCCAGTACCTTCAACTTCTCGAGCCTCCTCTTGAGGCAAACCAACAGATTCATCAACATCCTCAGTACCATCAACAGCAAGTATATCAACACTTAAAGTTCCTGACAGGGACTTGGTAGGGGGCACTCTCTCAACCTCAGTGGCCGGTGTAGCCTGAGGTTCCCCCTGGGCTTGTGCCCTGTCCTCAAATGGTACTTGTATAACGGACGGTGTCACCTCTCGAACCTGGGTGACAGCAGCAGTCTTGGTCCTCTTGGCCTTCCTTTTCAATTCAACCCTCTTGACTAGGGTGTCCAAAAGCTCGTCATCAGAGCGCTTCTCCTTAGCTGGGGATTTCCTTTTGCCCCTTCCCTTAGGCTTTGAGGGTGAAGATGCATCCTTAGCACCTTTTGCCTTAGCTTGAGGTTTCGTTCTACCCATATAGGTATTCCGATGAACCTCTCGCCCTTCCCTCAGTTCGAAGCCCTTCAGTCTCAATAGAAATTGAACAACAAAGCCAAAACCAACCTTTTTGTAGATTGTCAGGTCGGAGTTGGAAACTGAGCTCTGCACTTGGTGTTTGAGGCAGTCGAAGATGATGTGAGCCCAGTCCAACTTGTTGTTGTTCCAGATGGCGTGGAGGATTTTCAGAGTGTCCAGATTGACTTCGTCTGTTCCGGACACCTTGCCGAGGATGAATTTTATGATGAGCTCGGCGGCTAGGGCAAACCTCTCCTTCAAATGAAATCTGCGGAGGGCAGAGGATGCTCTGGGTGGTGCAGTCTCCAATCGGATTTTGTCCCAAAACTCCTGCTTATCCATGTTGTAGTCCGATAGGTGCTTGACTGCCTCCTCCGACGTAGCAAAGTCGAATGCTNCTCTGCACTTGGTGTTTGAGGCAGTCGAAGATGATGTGAGCCAAAACCAACCCACAGAGATTGTTATGTCTATTTCGTTGAAGCGGCTTTCAATCTTGCCCTTCGTGACCTTGGCATGAGCGAACCATTCTGTGTAGTCGAGGTCACTCGGCGGCTAGGGCAAACCTCTCCTTCAAATGAAATCTGCGGAGGGCAGAGGATGCTCTGGGTGGTGCAGTCTCCAATCGGATTTTGTCCCAAAACTCCTGCTTATCCATGTTGTAGTCCGATAGGTGCTTGACTGCCTCCTCCGACGTAGCAAAGTCGAATGCTGCTCGTAAATCACCCACAGAGATTGTTATGTCTATTTCGTTGAAGCGGCTTTCAATCTTGCCCTTCGTGACCTTGGCATGAGCGAACCATTCTGTGTAGTCGAGGTCATGAATGGTTCGGTAGTCATGCGTCATGTACCGCATTAGTCCTGCCTTCTCAAATTTCTTCAAGACTCTCTCCGCCATTGTTGGATTTGGCGAGTGGGTGATGAAGCCATCTTTGTCAAGGATGCTTCCCGCCTTGACTTGTTTAATCTGAGAGCGTATGTGGTCTAGCTCTCTCTGGTATGCACTGGAGGATGAAGATGAAGATGAAGAAGATGATGATTCAGACGCCATTGAAGAAAGTTTGTGTGTTTTGGAGGGAATGTGTACAGTGTCTAAGGATTTGGGGATTTTGGGTATATGGTTTTGAGTTTGAATCCGGGTAAAGAAGAAGGATTTTGCTTTTATATTAGGCGGATTCGGGTTGGATATATGGGTAGGGTTGAGAGTTTGACCCGTGGAAGGATCCCGGTTGATTTAAAAGATGTGAGAAGTCAGAAATACCGCTGATAACGGTCAGCTTATAAGGTATTTTGGTAAGGGTATTTCGGTAAAGTATAGAACGGTTTAAGCTTTGAGACAGTGGAGTATTGATATTTTAAAATAAGCATGCTCCCACTAATCAAGATAATGCCCTTAAGTGCGAAAAACCGTCAGTAACCGATGACCACGTGGCTAGCATTTATGTCCAAAGATAGCCGTTCCACCTCATATATCCGTTGAGCTTATCAAATTCACCTTTCGAAGGTGAATGATCTTCCTCATGAGTTTAAGGATCTTTCCCCTGAGTGATTGATCCCTAAACCTCCTTATTCTTCCGTCTTGATCTGGTTAAGGATCTTCCCCCTGAGTGATTGATCCCTAACCCTCCTTATTCCTCCATCTTGATCTGGTTAGGGATCTTCCCTTTGATCCCTAACCCTCCTTATTCCTCCTTTCAGAGATATCAGTTTGTTATCTTTCGAAGTGACCTCTCGAACTACNAGTGAATCTTGTGTAGTCATCCACTACCACAAGAGTGTACTTTTTTCCCTTTATGCTGGGTGGATCCACTGGGCCAAATAAGTCCATGTGAAGAAGACTTAATGGTCTAGTGGATGATGTATCGGCTTTGCTCTTGAAAGANATCGATACGTAGAGAGGTTCCCATAGGTACTTTGACTGAGGAATTCCCTTCTATGTTGTATTTCCTGAGCAGATCCTTGGTGTATTTCTCCTGGTTGATGAAGATACCTTCCTTAAGCTGTCTCACTTGTAGTCCAAGGAAGTAGTTGAGCTCTCCCATCATGCTCATCTCGAACTTTCCTTTCATCAAACTGGAGAACTTCTCGCACAAGTCTGGATTGGTGCTACCAAAAATGATATCGTCCACATAGATTTGCACCAATAAGATGTGATCCCCATCCTTAATTCTAAACAATGTTTTGTCCACTAGGCCTTTGGTGAACCCACACTGAAGTAGAAAAGAGGATAAGGTATCATACCAAGCTCTTGGAGCTTGTTTTAAGCCGTAGAGTGCCTTCTTCAACTTGTATACTTTGTCAGCTCCTACGTCCTTCAAGAAACCCGGAGGTTGTTCAACGTACACCTCTTCTTCGAGAAGTCCGTTCAGAAAAGCGCTCTTGACATCCATTTGATATACCTTAAAGTCTTTGAAGGCGGCATATGCGAGAAAGATGCGTATGGCTTCGAGACGTGCCACTGGAGCGAAGGTTTCATCAAAATCTATTCCTTCCTCCTGACAGTAGCCTTTGGCAACAAGTCTGGCCTTGTTCCTAACAATAACTCCATCCTCATTCATCTTGTTTCTGAAAACCCACTTTGTACCAATGACATTCTGATGATGAGGTCTCGGAACTAGTTCCCAAACGTCGTTCCTCTCGAACTGATGAAGTTCCTCTTGCATTGCTTGCACCCAATCTGCGTCGCTTAGAGCCTCATCGATCACCTTAGGCTCTATTTGAGATAGAAAACAAGCAAACATGCTTTCTCTGTAAGCTGATCTGGTTCGAACTCTGTCACGTACATCTCCGATCACTTGATCAGCAGGGTGACTTCTCAGCCATCTTAGGTCGGGTTGCGGCTCCTCAGTTGATACTTCCATTGAAGGTTGAGATATGGGTTGAACATCTATGATCTGGTTTTGATCAACTGAGTCAGGCGCTTTCTTCTTGGTAGACTCTTCATCATCTGATTCTGACTGGAGTTCTGCAACGTCTCGAACTATCGACTGCTTGTCTTCGAGAGGTAAGTTTGATCTCTCGATAGACTCTGGCTGATCTTCCTCAGCAGCTTCCGTTGTCTTTGATGGTTGATCTGTTGATGCCCTTTCATCAAAGGTAACATGTATGGACTCTTCAACCACCAAACTCCGCTTGTTGAAGACTCTGAGTGCTTTGCTTGTCGATGAGTATCCCAGAAATACTCCATCATCTGCCTTTTCTTCAAAAGTTCTTCGTTGAGTCTTCCCATTGTTGTGAATATAGCATTTGCACCCGAATGAGTGGAAGTGGCTTACATTCGGTTTTCTTCCATTCCACAACTCATATGGAGTCTTTCCAACTCCTTTTACTATCAAGGACCGATTTTGGGTGTAGCACGCTGTGTTGATTGCTTCTGCCCAAAATCCTTGTGATATGTTGGCTTGCGAGAGCATGGTCCTTGCGGCTTCTTTGAGAGTTCTGTTCCTTCTTTCAGCAACCCCGTTTTGTTGAGGTGTTCGAGCAGCTGATAGTTGATGATGAATTCCGTTCTCGTTGCAGTAGCTCTCGATTACTTGATTAACGAACTCTCCACCTTGATCTGACCGGATCTTTAGTATCGAGACTTCCTTTTCAACTTGAACTTGTTTCAAGAGATTTGGTAGGGCAATTTTTGTCTCGCTTTTCTTGGTTAAGAACACGGTCCAAGTGAATCTTGTGTAGTCATCCACTACCACAAGAGTGTACTTCTTTCCCTTTATGCTGGGTGGATCCACTGGGCCAAATAAGTCCATGTGAAGAAGACTTAATGGTCTAGTGGATGATGTCTCGGCTTTGCTCTTGAAGGAGGATTTGATCTGTTTGCAACGTTGACATGCCTCACAGATTTTATCCTTTCGAAACGTCACTTTGGGCAGTCCTTCCACTAAGTTCCTCTTAGTAAGCTTGTTGATAGTCTTGAAGTTCAGATGACTAAGCTTACTGTGCCAATCCCAGCATAAATCTTCCTTGCTCCTTGCTAGCATACATAGGGATGGTTTTGCAGACCTCCAATCCACTATGTACATGTTTCCTTTCCTTGCTGCTTCCAAGACGACTTCGAGAGATTCCTCGTTCATAATCTGACATTTGCTTTTGGTGAAGACAACTTTGTGGCCCTTGTCACAGAACTGGCTTGTACTAAGGAGATTGAACTTGAGCCCCTCAACGTAGGACACTCCTTTAATAACCAGCTCATTCTTTTGGATTTCACCAACAGCTCTTGTGCGCCCCTTCTTCTCGTTGTCGCCAAATGTCACCAAGGGACCTTCGATAGGTTGGATGTTCTCAAGCAGTGTTAGATTTCCAGTCATATGTCTCGAACATCCACTGTCAATGAACCACACGTCCCTGGTGTCCTGCAAGGAAATCAAGCAAGTTTAGGTACCCAAACTTTGGGTCCTGGTGGGTTAGTGAGTTTAGGCATCCATTTATACCTTGTGCCCATTATTCCAGGCCTAGGCGCAATGTAGCCATTGTACGTTTGATAATTATAAGGAATGCTAGCAAAGGTTTTAGGCCTCTTTGGTGCATAAATCAACTTAGGTAGAGACTTTTCGACCGGCTTATGCACCATGCCTTTCATACGCTGTTTGGTCATGTGAAATTGCTGAAAGTGAGGTTTCTTCCAGAACTTGTGATTTGATGACCAATTCTCACTAGATGGATAGAGTCTTCCTTTCTCCATCCGTGAGTTCCTAACTATGTGGATCTCAGACCTTCCATATTTGCCTTGAGGTGCATTATATGGAGTGTAGCTCTTTTTGTACTTGGAATGGCCTTGCGAGAGATAGCAAGGTGATCTCTCGATATTGTTTACCCGGCCATTCTTCGTAGCTTTCCTATACTTTCCATTGCTGGTGTATAGGGACGGTTTATGAATAGCTACTCTGGTCTTTTCTGTTGGTCCTTTATGACCTTTATTTGGTTTGGGTTGAGATCCTCCATTTCTTGAAGTTCCCAAACCATTGGTCTGTTTATCTCTCGAGAGATGGTCTTGATGGAACCCTAGACCGGTTCTATCACTTGTAGGTCTGTGATCAACCACCATTTTCTCCATAGCTTTGGAGGAATTAGTGTATGATGCTATGACCTTTCGAAGATTAAGCTCTCTCGTCTCTCGAGCTTTGCACTCTTCAGATAGTAGGATTACTTTGGCTTCTAACTCACTTACTTTGAGAGTCAGCTCCAAATTCTCTTTCGAGACGTTCTTAAGCATATCTCTTTCAGCAGTTAGCTTGCTGTTTTCATCCATCACTCTAGCATGAGTGCTATTGGCGATGTTAAGGTTCCTTCTGAGCGATTCCAACATCTCGAAGGGGTCCTCATCGCTTTTAAATGAAGAACAACGAGAGGTAGAAGTAGAGCAGCGAGATGTAGGAGTAGAGGTTACCTCGTTGTCAATGGCCATTAGGCATTGATTCTCCTCTTCCTCGGTGTATAAGCAGATGAGCCCCCTCTCATCCTCTGAGCTGCTGCTGCTTTCGCTGGAGCTCGACGTCTCGGACTCCTCGATTGTCCTCTCGAATTCTTCAGCAACAAGCGCCTTCCTGCGCTGATACGTCTTTGATGATCCTTTGAAGCCACCTTGTGTTGGCTTCTCCCTGGATTCCTCTATTCTCTTGGAATCCTTGCCTTCTTGGCCCTGATGCTTGCTTACTAGTGGGTAAGGGCATTCGGCCTTGAAATGTCCCGGTCTTCTACAGTTGTAGCATAGACCCTGATTTTCCTCCTCCGTCCTTCTGGATGGATATCTCTCATTTTTCCTTCTTGAGGAGGAAGGTGAACTTTTGTTGCTCTCCTGGTTCATCTTCATGTATTTCCTGAACTTTCTCACAAAGAGAGCAAACTGTTCGTCAGACATAACATTCATAGGATTAGAGTCTGACCTTGAAGATGTGGATGGTTGCTCAGCAACAAGTGCTACGTTTCGTCGATCCACAATGTCCTCATCTCTTGGGAACATCTCGAACTCGAAGGCTTTGAGATCCCGGAAGAGTTTGTCTGTTGTGGTTTCCTTCAGATCTCGGTGATCTCTCATCGTGATCACCTTTACTTCCCACTCCTTAGTGAGGCCACGTAAGACCTTCAGGTTCAGCTCCTTTTGTGGGATCTCCTTTTCAAGGTCACTGATCTCGGTTGTGAGCTTCATGAACCGAGACTCCATGCTGTCGATGCTCTCTCCTGGCTTCATCTTGAAGTCTTCGAACTTTTTCATGGCCACGGTGAGCTTGTTTTCCTTTTCCTGTTCGTCACCTTCACCAATTAACATCAAAGTATCCCATACCTCTTTTGCCGTTTTGCACTTCCTCACTTTTGGGAAGATGGTTTCGTCTATAGCTCTGAAGAGAATATCCTTGGCAATATTGTCCAGGTTGTTTCTCTTCCTATCATCACTGGTCCATTCTTCCCTAGGTTTTGGGATGTACTTTGGTGTTTCTTGGGTTTGAACTGCAGCAGTATTAACCATTAGGATCTTGACTGGTCCAGAAGTTATAACCTCGGCCATCTCATCATGGAGGGCTGATAAGTACGCAAGCATGCGTGTTTTCCAGTCGTCAAACCTGCTAAGATCAAAGAGAAGATGTCTCGACAACATGCTGTCCATATTGAAAAATTATCTCGTGCTTTGAAAATATTTAAGAAGATTTTTCAAAGAAGGATCTCTAGGCAATATAAACAAAGGTTTATATCGATCAGAGAACTCGCTCTGATACCAATTGTTGGTCCCAAGGGGATGGGGTACAAGTCTAGAGGGGGGGGTGAATAGACTTGTATAAGATTTTGCAAATCTTTTCGACCTCTCGTGTGTATTGAACTTAGGATGTTTAGGTTCGATACCTCACGAGGTGAAGACAAAGTTTTATGCGCAGCGGAAATGTTATCCCCTTTTAGTTAGCACGAGTTTGAGTTAGTTCGAGAGGTGCGTTTATATGCAGTGCAATCGAGAGGTTAGCGAGAGATAAAAGCAGTAAGTAAATGCAAGAGAGATTTTTAAGTGGTTCGGCCAACCCGCCTACGTCCACTCTTCTTCCAGAAACTCCCTGGAAGGATTGCACTAAAAACTTCCCTTTTTAGTACAATATCGAGCGCTTGAGCTTTGATCACGAAGCCCGCCTCAAGCCTCAGGTTTTTCGCCCCGCTTCTTGTTACTCCACCTCTCGAGCACTTGACCTTTGATCACCAAGCCCGCGTCAAGCCTCAGGTTTCTTTCACTCGGACAGCTGCCAGGTTACTCCACCTCTCTTGCTTAATCCAAAGCAAGGTGTTTTTGGTTGTCACAGTTGAATGTAACAGACTCCAATCTGACCACAAGCTATCGTTGAATCAACTTCGATGTAGAGCAGCTTCGGTCACCTTCTAGATGTATAACAGTTTAAGCTTTGTAACTCTCTTAAACACTAAGATGTGTTTTCTCGCTGTTTTGAATATCAGGATGATATTCCAAATTTAGCACTTGCACTTGAACGTTTTAGACAGACACTTCTTAAGAATTTCGAACCTCTTTTCTTTTTAACTCCTTTTTCTCTCTTTTCCCCTTTTTTCTTCTCTGTCTTTACGTCCTTATATATGAGAGTAGAGGAATAATTCCGTTGGAGGGAAAATTATTCCGTTTGAAATTTGTCTCCCATGCTGATCATGGGTCTTGCATATTTTCAGCATATTTCATGGAGTGGTGATCTTGTAACTTGAACCTCTTTGTCTTGTAGTGAATATTCCATAGTTCACTTTCTTGAGTCCATGCTCCACTTTCGTCTTTTGGTAAAAGTTACTCTTTTTATATTCCCATTATTCCTTGTTTGTAGGGAATCAGATCACTTCAGCATTGGTGCACCTTTTGACCGTTTGTGGTGGAAATCTGACGTGTCATCCATTTCCGCCCATTTTGAAATCTTCACGTTCGGCACCTCTTCATTATTCCATCTCCATGATATTCTTCTTCTCCAAACTTTAAGTATGACCGTCATTCAGCTTTGTTGGAGAATTGTTAGTGTATCGAGACCAAGGTTGATATCTTGATTGCTTAATGTCTCGAACTCAAATATCGAGAGGTCTATCTCTCGAACTCTGTTTATGTCTCGAACTGGATAACTGTATCGAGAGGTCCTACCTCTCGAACTCTGCTTATGTCTCGAGACTTAGTTGATGTCTCGCAGACCCTTATTCCTCCAGTGTTGTCCCATGCTTTCTTCTGATCTGTCTATATGATTACAACACACGAGACTTCTAAGATGTTCAAACAAATTTACCTCAAGCTTAAATATTTTCCGAGTTGAGCTCAAAGTTACCCGGTTGTATTTTCGCTCTTGGTTTACTTGTCGAACTTACAGCGTTTTGCCTATGCATCGAGACTTGGGGATTTCTACTTAACAGTTGGTATCATCAAAACCTATTACATGATGTTCCTAACAAATTATTCGTTATTGAGCATTTAAGGCACGGATCATTCATTATTGGTGTGGACAAGCCAGAGAACATTTTCTGAGCGTCACTCTGTTAGAAACCTTAAAATCATGGGTGATCAACCTTGGATAAATTGAAGTCCTAGAAAGTAATCCCAAGGTGCATTAAAGTTTTGCCCTTAGTGTAAGACAAAAAGCCAAAAAGTCTACTCACTTTTAAGGACAAACGACTACATAGTACTAACACCCACATGGTCTTAATACCCTGAGGATATTACACACTGGACAAAGAAAAAGGATTTTGAATTTCTGTCTTCCCTCTAACGAACACAAAATTCACACCTATAAATGCCCCCACTTCATTCAGATTGAAGTCGCCGACCCATTCATGATATTGCAAGCAAAAACGCTCTAACATCAAGCAAAATTTTTAGTGTGTAAAAGAGAGAGAAAAACTTCAAAGTATTATCTAGTCTTTATGAGAAATCTTGTGTAGCTTAATCATTTATTCAAGAATATCAATGCCAAGATTTCAAGTTGGAAGACAAGTTCAAATCATCATTCAACAAACTCTACTTGGTGAAAAAGTAGAAAGAGGCGGAGTAGACTTGAGTTGTCGAAAAACCTATAGAAGTGTGTGCTACCCCGCTTTGTGATCAAGGGAGCTCACTGTGTGGGTTTTGTACTAAGAAAGAAGACATTAGTGCAAACCTTCACTAGTTGTGAAGAAGAGTGGAGTAGGCTTCATTAGCCCAACCATTATAAATCTCTCTCTCTCTCTCTCTCTCTCTCTCTCTCTCTCTCTCTCTCTCTCTCTCTCTCTCTCTCTCTCTCTCTCTTACTTATCATTTACATTATTGCACTGCATATTTGAGACCATACCTAATCATTTTCTTACTATATCAAACATGTGCAAAGTTATAATTAATATTTCAAGAGTCTAACATTTTCCGCTGTAAAACTATTTGATCAAGTATTATCTCTGAAGGATAATTACTTGTGAAGAAATTTTAAAAAACCCCAGTGAGTCTATACTCACTTAGCAACCCATCGGGACCAACAAGTGGTACCAGAGCACGTTTCCTTGATCGGTAAACACGCTGTGCATACTGTCTAGATATCTCACTTGAAAAACTATCAAAATCGTATTTTTACTTTGCACAATGTTTAATATGGATCATCATCAATCAAGGCATTTAATGTTTAATCTATCCAAGTTTGATGACTGGAAAGTGCGAATGCAGGCTCACCTATCGGCTATACACGATGAAATGTGGGACGTTATTACGGATGGACCTATCGAAATCATGATGGTCAACCCAAATCATGCAGCTGAAGGAGGAGCTACTGCACCCGAGATGATAACAAAACCCAAACCCTCATACAGTCCAGAAGAAAGAACTCGAAGCAATCTTGATAATATTTCCAGAGACATATTATACAAGACCTTGGACGAGACATTGTTTCCAAGGGTGAGGAAGTGCAAGACTGCCAAGGAGATATGGGAAACTCTCATGCTTATCGGAGAAGGTGATGAGCAGGAAAAGGAGAACAAGCTAACAATTGCCATGAAAGGGTTTGAGGACTTTAAAATGGCACCAACCGAGTCGATAGCTGACATGGAAACTCGGTTCATGAAGCTACTAAGTGAGGTAGCAGATTTGGGAAAGTAGTTGACACAGAAGGAGATTAATCTCAAAATCCTTAGAGGTCTTCCAAAGTCTTGGGAGATGAAAGTGATCGCGATGAGAGATCATCGAGATCTAAAGACAATCCACACCACCCAAATCTTCAGTGATCTCAAGGCCTATGAGTTCGAACGAGAAGCAGTGCACGAGACGGAACCAGAGACGAGGAATATAGCCTTGGTTGCCAGCCACCAACCATCTACGTCTATAAGGTCCAATTCTAATCCCTTAGATTTTTTAACTGATGACCAGTTTGCGCTGTTTATTAGGAAATTCAAGAGGTTCATGAGAAAGAATCAATCTCATGATAATTCTGCAAAGTCGAAATCATCGAGGCAGAGACATGCTGACAGACCAAGCAGGTCAAGAACTCGTGAACCCGAGGAAGCACAGATGTTATGCTATAATTGCCGGGAGCCTGGTCACTTCAAGGCAAAGTGCCCATATCCCATTGTGAGAAAGCATCAAGAGCAATCGAAGGGGTCTGGAAATCAATCCAACCCAAGGAGTGCATCCACTAAGAATAATGGTCAAAATTCCAACTACTCTGGTAGCAATCAAAAGAGTGACCGAAGAAGGAAAGCTCTAGCAGTCGAAGAAAAACCTGACGAGAAGGTTGAGGAGCCATGCAGTTCAAGCCCGAGTTCAGACATCGAAAGTTCACATGAAGAGAGAGGACTCATCTGTCTTTACAATTGTGAAGAATCAGACGAGGACATACGCCTTATGGCAGATAAAGACGAGGTAAATTCTCAAGCTTCCTCTTCTGATTGTAATTCTGAGTCTACTTGCGATGAAGATCCTCGGGTTTCATTTCTCAAAATGACGAAGGAATTCAAGGTGATCAAAGACATTCATTCTAAGTTGAAAGTAGAGAATGCTCGGCTATTGATCGAAAGAAAAGATCTCGAAGGCCTAGTGCTTAAAAATAATGAGATGTTTGATTCTATGGGTAAGCTTGAGACACAAATTCGTCTACTCAAAGAGGAGTGTAAATCAAGAGAAATCAGAGAGCAAAATTTGCGTGAGGTAATTGCGACATTTACTAATTCGTCTAGAATAATAGACCGAATGGTAGATGATCAAAGACCATCAGGGAATAGAGCCGGACTCGGCTACAATTCCAACTCTCTAGCACATGTTCAATTGACCAAACCCACAGATGCTTATACTAGTAGAGGTTTAAATTCTATGTTTGATCAAGGTCAAACCGAATATCCCGAGCCAATGACAAATGCTAATAAGGGAAAAGAACCACAAATAACGAGTCAATCGAATGTTGAGGCTGAACAACGAATTGTGGCTCCTGCGAAAGGAAGTTACTCAAATGGTAACCCGAGGAGTGATAATAGCACTACTCGGTATAGACCTCGTTTAAATAATCAGCATGGTTATTACACGAATAGTCAACCACGAGGCAACAACCAATCAAAGGTTAATTCCTAAAGAAACCCGAGGAGACATCATTTAGTTGTAGGGAAACAGGACCATATGGTACGTAGATAGCGATTGCTCAAGACACATGACGAGAAACAAATCTGAGCTGAGCAACTTCAAAGAGATAAATGGTCCTACACTAGTATTCGGAAGTGAATCTAGTGACCGAACAAAGGGAGTTGGACATATTATAAAGAATGGTTTGATTATTCGAAGTGTCTCATATGTCGAAGGGTTAAAGTTCAATCTACCCATCACAAGTCAGTTTTGTGACAAGGGCTACAAAGTAGAATTCTCCAAAGACCAATGCTGTGTAATCAATGAAGCAGATGGAGAAATAGTTTTATTAGCAAAAAGATAGAATAACATATACGTAGTTGCTTGGAAGTCGGCTAAGCCAAATGTATGCCTAGTAGCTAAGAATACAAATGACCTAAGTTGGGAATGGCATTAGAAGCTTAACCACCTCAACTTCAAGGCCATTAACAAGCTAGCTAGAGGAAATCTGGTAGAGGGACTACCAAAAGTGACCTTCAACAAAGACAAGATTTGTGAAGCCTATCAAAAGGGGAAGCAAATCAAATCTTCGTTCGAGTCAAGTCACATGATACGAATTCAAGATCATTGATTCTTTTGCATATGGATCTATTCGGCCCAATCGACCCAGTCAGTTTGAGTAGCACCGTTTTGAACCATGGTCCATAGTAAAACTTATTTACATGATAGTGGAGAGATAAATCACCTAATAACCCATTAGATGGGAGAATCAGTGTTAGTGTCCACAACGACCACAAGAAGCCACCATATAGTTAAATTATTATTTTTATTTAATTTATTTTAGTATTGACATGATCATTTTCACACTTATTAAATAGAAAATTTTACACTTGCTTTCTCACAACCCAGGGCAAGGGCAGGTTGGGCCTTTATCTAAGGCCCATGCTAGGAGGGGGTCCACCCCCACCCCATCTCCATATGTGTGTGTTTGTAACACACGTATTAAATAAATTAAGACAAAGCAGCTTAGTTGGTATGCCATATGGTTATTATTTCAAAAGTCATGTGTTAAAGACCTCTTAATATCATTTTTAAAACATCAATTTTCACTTAGAGTAATTTGATACTTGCTTATATTTATAACGACACTTCTAAATTTTCTCCCTACACTCTAAAAGAGCTTTTTTTTTTTCCCCTAGACTTATATAAGAGTAATTTAATATGTATATTTATAACCACACTTTTAATAAATTTCTCATTTTCCCCTACACTCTAGAAGAGTAATTTAATACTTATATTTTTTGCATGTATTTTTTTGTGTGGTTTATAATCAGTTATGAATTGTAAAGATTATTTAACTAGATTAATTAATCTGCTACCTGAAATATATTTTGTGATTCATTTGTGGAAAAAAAATTAAATTAGAAAATAGTTTTTTTTATATTTATAAATCATCTAGTCAATATAATTTAGAAATTTCTATTATATGTTCTCGTATTTAAATTACTCTAGAAAAACATGAAATTGATATAGATAAAAGAAAAAGTATTTATAAATATCATATCGATATAAAATATGTGTGATTTATAATATCTTTTCTATTCGAATCATTTTATCAAGTTAATTACGTTTAATTTCATATTTGTTATTAATGATTCTTATTGCATTTTGAAATATTTTGATTTCTCGCCCCCAGTCAAAAATATTTTTAGCTTCGCCTTGTTTGTAAGTTTTGTTTTATAAGTTTTTATTAATACTTAAATTATTATTTATTATGATTACAATATTATTGTTTGTAAACTTTTTTAGTTTTAAATTTTTTACATTTTTATTAACTATAATTATTTATTTATGAAGCAACTGATGATGTAGTTATTGATTATTTTACATTTAGAAAAACACCTATAAATTTTTTATGATTATTATATTGTTGTGTATGTAAAATTTTTAAAAAAATTTACAAATCTTATTTCAATTTATTTGACATTAGTATTTCTTTTCTTTATGTAATTTAAATTTTAGATATAATGCTAACTTTAAGTACGGCTTTTTTTATTTTCGTCATACCTCGGACCTATAAAACAATAGCATCAGGCCCTGCATAACCTTGGGTTCAATGAACCTTAATGTTTTTAAAGTGCGTGAAAATAAGCAGGACATTATATTTTACCCCATCAGTTTTCTAATTTAAGAGCACGTAACAACATAGTTGTACGAAATTTGTTTAGGATTCTCCATGCATATTATGACATGAAATAATGTCAAATGTGGGTCGGATCTGTGATGATGATGAATATACGCTGCAGCTAATACGAAATTGAGATGTAGCTTCTTGCTGTCTGTACTACTTTCTCCCCTCCATGCTTCTAAATCGGATCGGAGCCACAAGATCTCTGTCAATAACAATTCCCAAGACTTGGAATCATTATTTCATGCATGCACCATGGTCTATGGTCCACATAATTGTGTGGATTATAATTTAACTATATACTAAAAATACATTATTTATTTACATAAAATACATTTTTTGATATTGTATTTTATTTTATAAATTATCAAATAATGTACTTTTAATATATTAAAAATGTACATTGTATTTAAGTTTCACAGCAAAAATTGCCCAATGATTATGCTGTGGACCCAGGTCCACCTTGTAAGGTGGACATGGGTCTACATTCACATACACTATACTCTACATTCACAATTTGTAAACTCCACATTCACACATTACAGGATTATATGTTTAGTAACTATACTTTACATTCACAATTTGTAAACTCACATTCACACATTCAAAACTCTATATTCACAGGTCCTATACTCCACATTCACAACTTGAGAACTTTACATTCATACATTGCATGCAGGGCTACAAGTTGCTAGAACTTCTTAATTCTATTACAGATTTACACATGCATAACTCTACATTCACGATTTCTATACTCCATATTCACAATTTGAAACCTCCACATTCACACATTTTTGGGCAACTCTACATTCACACAATCATAAATCTACATTCACGATTTCTATACTCTACATTCACACATTTTTGGACAACTCTATATTCAGCAATATGTTTACTAAAAAAAAAAAAAAAAAAAAGACAAAAACAACGTAGTTTTGGACCCAGGTCCACCTTACAAGGTGGACCTGGGTCCACAGCATAATTTGCCCAAGACTTGTACACGGGCCCGATTCTATAATTTTATAGGCCCGGGGCATATCAAAAATAGGAATTTCATATATTTTCATACTTAAAATTTAAATTACATAAGGAAATAAATATTAATGTCAAATAACTTGAAAATAATATTCACAAGTTTTTAAAAGTATTACATACACAATAATAATAATAGTAATAATAATAATAATAATAATAATGAAAAGATATTAGATATTTTACTAAATGTAAAATAATCAATAACTGCATCAATCTCTTCATAAATAAATAATTATATATTATAAAAATGAATAAACAATTTAAAATTAAATATGCTTACAAACAATAACATTGTTATCATAATAAATAAAAAAATTAGTTATTAATAAAAAAATTGTAAAATAGAACTTACAAATAGGACGAAGCTAAAAATCTTCTTGATTGATGACTATAAATCAAAATACTTCAAAATGTAATAAAATATTCATAACAAATATGAAACATAGTTACAAAATGGTTCGAATATAAAAAACATTATATATCATACGTCTCCTATATTGATATAATATGTATAAATATTTTTATTTTAGTTAGATATATTTCTTGTTTTTCTAAAATAATTTGAATACAATGATATACAATAGAAACTTTTAAATAACATTGACTAGATGATTTAATGATTTAAAAAAAAAGTAAAATATCATTTAATTTTTTTAACAACTGAAACACAAAATATATTTTATATAAATTAATTAATCAAGTTAAATATTTTCAAAAAAAAATTAATCAAGTTAAATAATTTATAGAATTCATAAATCATAATAAAAGCTCACAAGAAATCACATGTTATAAATATAAATATTAAATTACTCAACTATAAGTAGATTTCAAATTTATAAATAAATCTCACAAATTAAATTTCTATTGAACTTGTAGTCAACATGTCTCAACATCGTCACCTTTAACATAATATAACAACCATGTGTCATACCAACTAGATTACTTTATCTATAATTGAAACATATGTATATTATTTTTGTGTGTGTGCATATGTCCATCGTTCAGGAGAGATTCACTCCCCAGGTGAAAATGTGTGGTGTAATGTAGGTCATTGAAATCATACAATCTATGGTTGTGATCAAAAGTAATAATTAGCGTGGATAAAGGGCAAGGAAGCTGTTGCAAAGGACAATTTGATTAGTCAACGACTCCCTAACTGATTTAATAGACTCGTTGAGCAATCTAGTTGGACCAACGGGTCTGTTTAACAGGTTCACTAGACCCGTTGAGTCCAACGGGTTTATTGAACCTGTTGATTTGCTGTAGAGTAGTATTTGATTATTAGCTTAGCCCTGTGGTGCATTCCTATACAAAATGTCGTGTATTGGTGCATTGATAACTCTCTGATTTGATTATTAGCTTGGCCGAAGCTATGTATTCATATTACTTTGATCGCACATTCATATATAGAATGTTGTGCATCCATAAACCGAATGTCGTGCATCGATAATTCTCTGATTGTGCATTCAAACACAACACCACATCCTAATATAGACATCCCAATGTCCTACGATGCACCGCACTAAGTGCACTAGTGTACACGTCACTAGCCTACAATGCAAAACTCACAACACTAGGTTGCACAACCAACACAATTGGATGCACATACTATCCAAAATGCGTATATATACACCAACATTTAAATATAGGAAATACTATACACACAAAAAAACAAGCAAAAAAATATTTAAAAAAATATTGATCACTTTCGTTGACAAACACTCAATCGATAATGACAGGGTAATTGGGTAAGTACCCAACCCAGAACCATATGTAGGACCCGAAGGCAGATGAACAAGCGAATGAGGGAGTCAAATAGCCACCGTTACACATTAAAGAGGAGGAGCCACTCCAACGGCTCCTTGGTATTATTATCCACTTAGTACACATTGAAGAGGCCACTTAGTGCACATTGAAGAGGAAGCATCTGTTACATTGACAAAGAGTCGTTGTAGTCGAGAATATAAAAGGAAAATCACATTGTAGTAGATGGACGCGCAAAATTACTAGACAACACTATTGTACTATTGACTATACTAAGATTAATAATACATACCGGTAACACTTCTTACCGTCATTGGTGCTTTCATTGAGAGCCAACATCAGGTTATATGGCATGAGAGTTGTGCCACCTGCGCTTGTCGAGATCAAGAGTGGACAATCTGAAGATGCAGAACTAAATAAGAAGAAGAGTAAGTTTGGTTGATGGCAAAGGTGTCAAGAAACCATTTTGGTAGTCGAGTATGGCGAAAGAGGTGGCAGATTTTGCAAGTAAATGCCTAAGTGGTCAGAAGGTCAAAACAAAGAAGCATAGAAGCCCGTTCGGTTGGGAAGATTTGGTAAATCGGGTAATCTTAGGACCGTAGTGTCTACAAGTGTCATCGAAAAAGTTGAGTTGATTAGAGAAAGAATGAAAGCCGCCCATGACCGATAGAAGTCATACGCCGACCAAGTTAGACCAGATGCATGATGCGTTTCGCGTTTTGCTACTAAAGAAATATGTGCATGATGTGCTTCATGATATCCAGCCTGAAGTCGTAACCTTTGAAGATGCTCTATGTTATGAAGTGAAGCCGTTAAGAACTTTTGTGTAGTCCGTGAAGGCGATGTGATCCAACCGCGTGGCTAAAGGAGCGACCTAGGATATGGAGGATGTGATGATGAAGCGTTTCCAGATTTGTTTGAGCAAGGTAGGCAAGTTTAAGCTTTAGGTAGAATTCTTTTTAGGTTGTGTGCTATTTCTCTCGCTGAGGATTGGGTAGTTTAGTGTTCGGCATTAGCTAGATTGAAGTCTTAGAGTGGTGAGTGGGACTCTTTCCCAACATATTCTTTGGCTTGGTTTTCCTAATCCATTTTCGAACTCATTTTTTGATATCCAATCCTTCTTCATGAATCCGCATTTGCTTGTTATCATCTTTGCGTCATTGAGCGCCCTTAACCTTCATTTTGTTGACATAATTCCGTTCCCGATTGGCTTTGAGCTTCGGGGATGAAGCTCCTTTTAAAGGGAGTAGAGTGTGATACCCCGTAATAAATTATTTCGGAATTACCCTCCACGATTATTTTCTAAAATTAAATCCATTCTTTCTAGTGAGCCCAATTCTTGAATTAAGAATATTTTCTAAGGTAATTCCAAATCAAAAGCCCAATTCCTTATACTAGTAAATATATATTATTTCTAAGACATTTAATCCCTAATATTATGGGTTTTCTCCTTATTCTATGTGTTCATTTATTTAAGAGATGAATCATTTGGCCCAATAATTATTCTTGTACGTAGAATTATTATATATAAAGATCCAAGCTCATTCTTTAATTAAATCTTTCACCCTAATATATACATATATGTATATATGTATTGTGGTATATATTCAAGACTTAACCTTATCTAGAGATCACACACTCTCTCTCTTCCCTTACTCTTCTTCACGCCATTTCCTTCAATTTCTCCTTCAAAGATTGGCCTTCATTTCATCTTCAAGATTTCAAGCAAAGATCCTTCTTTTATTGTTCTTCAAGAAAGATCATGATGATCAAGAAGTGAAGTGATAAGTGCCAAAGATAGTCCTATGTTGAGGGGTATTTAGGAGTATAATATGCTACATTTGATGTCTTTTAGGCCTAAAACATGCTAGAGTAGCTCAATTTCATCGCATATAGGTTTAGGGACTAATTGCAGGTGTGTTTGCTATAAATTGCACAAAGCTGATATTTCGTAGGGCATTCCGGCGATAGCTCGGTAAAACGGGCGTAACCGGAGCTAGGAGTGTCCAAATGAGGTGAGGCAAGTTGCTATGGAACCAAAACTTCAAGGGCTACAACCTAGAAAAAGACAAGAAAGGCTAATTTTGGGTCCACGTAGTGTTCACGCGTGGATTACTCGTGGATGAATTCCAGTGCGCATCCACGTGAGCATCCATGCATGGATGAGCTCGTGGACGCGACACGCGGAAGGAAAATTGAAAAGAGCAATTTTGGGAAGTCTATTTAAGAAGGCTAGTTAGGATTTTTCAGGGGAGACCTCATTATTCACATTCTCAATGTTAGATTAGGAGTAGGGTTAGAAATCCTAGATAGAGAAAGAAGATTGAAAGGAGATTCAATGATGGATTGATTGCTTGCTCTCATTTGGTATATTCCTTTACTTTTCTTGTTATTGCTTTTCAATTCCTTTGTTGAATCCCTTCTTCTTTTGATTTCATTTGCATCTCTTACTATCTTGTTATTTTAATCTTGATCTTGAATGATAGATGATGTTTGCTAAGCCCATGAGTGGCTAGATCCTAGGGTAGGGCTAGGATTGAAAGAGCTTTGCATTTGTGATTTGAGATGTCCAAATGAGACTTGATTTCCGTTTGATCTTGCTAGATTGTGTGCATGTTGTGATTGATATTGTTGGATCGGGGCCCCGATCTCTCAAAGAGTCTAAGATCATCCATTTGGCAAGATATCGCAAATGGGTGAAAGCTAGATACTCACATCTCCCGCACTCTATCCGGGACCAGAGGGAACTCGTAGGCAAGGTGTTTGATAAAATTTTCCAACCGATTGAGGATTGGGAGCTCGAGTGTGACGTCACTCGGGATTGTATAACGAGTCCCTTTAGTAAGACCAATAGGTAATTCAAACCTCTCCGTAGCCAAATAATGCAAGCTCCGATGTATCATAGCCCCATCCGCTGTGCTTTAATTTTGTTTTAATAATGTTTAGTACCTTTTCCAACCTATGCCTTGTCATTCTCTTGTTTCTAGCTAGTTCTTGTAACTCTTATTTCTTAACATCCTAAATGCCAACACGCTATTCAATTCCAATTTGCCATCCTTGAGACCGACACTCGGAGAGCCTTGACTCTTTGTTTTACCACCTACATTACACCTACACCCTCACCATAAACTACACCTTCAAAATGGTGTCGTTGCTGGGAATGGCAAACGGTTTTAAATTGTGTTGACATTTTTGAAGTTAATTGTTAAAAGTTCTTGAATTGCTTTCTTTTTTTGTTTGTTTTGTTTTCGTGATTTGCTACTTGATTGAAGAAGTGAGCTTAATTGTCTTGAATATCTTGTTGCTCACTTGCAACTACTTCTAGTTGCAAAAGATTTGTTGTTGGCTAAGCTTTGTGCAAGGAATTTTTGTTTCAAATCAATTGAAAGCTTGCCAATGAGTGCTTATATGCATCCCCATGGTTACCCACACCATGAGGGAAATCCTTTGAACTATACTCCACCCCAACCATGTCCCTACTATATTGTTCATTAATTCGTCAATCCTACAACAAGTTAAAAAGGTAAATTACTCAATAATCAATTAAATACAAATAATATAATATCCAATCAAATATTACCACATAAGGAGTTGAATATATATTAGAATGTAAATTTAAGATTATTTATTTTTAATCATTTATTATATTTGTGAAAAGGTTTTTTTAAGCTTGTTTATTAAACTTCATTGGTCAACAATAAATTCTATTTTTAGATTTTCAAAATAAATATTTATTTATTGTAATTTATCAACATATACCATAAATTGTTTCATCTATGAATTTGTTTGATTTCTTTAACTATCTGATAATTGTACTTATAAAATAATAATAATAATAATAATAATAATAATAATAATAATAATAATAAATAATGATCTTTCAGAGATTTTAATCTAAGAAATATTTTAGGTTAACATATGATAATAATTATATATTTATAATAATTTTACTTTACATTTTACATTATGATTTTTATATTTATTAACTTAATTTTTATTAATATTTGAAATTAATTATGTTGTTATATAATTCTCTAAAAGAGGTAATCATAATCATATTAAATTAACACACATAATTCTCTAAAAGATTAATCATAATCATATAAATTGATTTGACGATAATACCTGACAGGATAATTGGGCATCAGCACCTGACCCGAAGGCAACAAACGGTCACCCGTTACACAAAGACGACATATTGATGGGATGATAATTACTCCAACGGCACTCCATTATCACGACCCAACACTCAATGAATGCTCATCATTACCAGCACTCAATGTAGCTCACCATTACCAGCACTCCGTTACACTCACTAGAAGAAGAGTCGTTGCAGCCATAGTATAAGTAGCAGACTTGTGGTAGAGGATGGGGACTTGATTTTGACACACGAACACTCTTGTACTGATTACTCGTTGTATTCCACTATTACTATTCAAATCTCAATATACCCCGATAATATTTTTACCTTCAATACCCCTAGATCTAACACACATTTAACATAAATTTTAACGGAGGACTATTTGTGGTCAAAAGTGAAAATCAAGGTACGTATTTTATTCGGATGGAAGGTTGAAGACTAAAAGAAGTACTAGCCCAATAATTAGGGGACCATTATATTTATGGTATTAACTCTAATTAATAATAAAGTATTTGTTATTTATAAGAAAAAAATGTAGTAGCTTTTGAGAAAAAATGTAATACTTTTAAATCAAATATTTTATTTTTCTTTAAAAGTATTATATTTTCCCTTAAAAATACTTTATTCCTAATTAGTATTATAACTTTTCAGTATAAGTATTATATTTTCATATTGACCTGACTCGTCTTACGGACAAAGATCCGTGAGATGATCTCATATAATTTTTTGTCAATATAATATATTTTATTTAATTTATCATCAAATTTAGAAATCATTAAATAAATAATAAATGAATGTCATTTCTGACAAAACTTATCATGCTAATTGTGTCTCAAACATTCTCCATTTCAGCTGTGTACACTGCATTCATATCAGTTGATGGAAGAAGTCTAAAATTGACATCACAACAATTTGTAATTTGATGGGTTTTAATGATTGCAATTTGATTCTTTCAAAAGTTTAAAATATTTTGTGTTCGTCCAAATCAAAGGACGGCCGTCAAAAGGTTACAATTTCATCCCAACCGACAAGAAATATGCCCGATTTAGGTAGGATTAAATACTAATCTTGGTTGTTCAGATTTAATCCAATTGAATTTAATATAGCTTTTTCTTTTTTATTTTTGAAGATATTTAATATAGCTTTTTAGTCATCATTAATTACTGTAACGATAACAAAGAACAATTAATTTACATGTTTTTTTTTAATAAAAAATTAAAGATATATAGGTAAAGAGAATTTTACAACATTAAATAATTATCATACTTACTATTATTAATAGAAAGGAGTAGTAACAATTTTGTTAACAGAATCATAGTTATTTAAAATATGTTAGGATGATTTTCCGTTTATAATATTATGTATAATACATGTTTGATATATCATTCAAGATTGTTTAAAGAATTATATAAATTTAACCGTTTTAATGATTACTATTCAAGTTATTACCATTCGTAGTCTTCCAAAAGAATAGTGCCATTGCATGTCACTTTTAGTCATCAACTTTAAAATTGACAAATCAAGTATTGATTTTAATTTCTATCAATTTTAGTCATTTGTTGGTAGATTTTTTGTCAAATGACAATTTAAGGCAAGGTAAAAAAATTGTAATTTCATGACCCAACCCCTCTAAATCATCCCAAATTCGAAGAAAAAGAATCCTAAATCATCCCAAATTAAGATACACAACAAAAATATATGTTTACTAGTGTGACTAATTTTAGGATTTCCTAAATTTGGATGGTTTCAGATTTTTTTTCTTTGAATTTGGGATAATTTAAGGGGACTGGATGATAAAATTACGTTTTTTTTTTTTTCTTTTTTTTTTTTTTACCTTTTCTCAATTAAACTGTCAAAAGTTGGCGATGGACCAAAAGTAGCAAAAATCATACTTAAAAGACTAAAACTGATTAATTTTAAAGTTGAGATCAAAATGACAAAACCACTATACTCACAAATTTTAAACGGTATTAACCCTTAATATTCTCATGTTACTCATATTTCAATGTTGTTTAGTTTATTTGATATTGGTGCGACTCAAGTGCTATACTGAGTTGAATTAACATTCAGTGTTGTAAAAATATCGCCTAGCTAGGTGCCGATTAATCAACGCCTAGGTACTACGCGTCGGCCGCTGCCTAGCGTATGTATCACCATAATCAGTGGTCTAGGCGGCCGATCGACTAGGCCGCTTAGGCTTTGACCGCCTAGGCCTCCTAGACACCGACTAGTCCGCCTAGATGACCGATTAGCTATTGGTTTTTTTTTAAATGGGTTATTTCAATCAAAACGGCATTTTTTTGAGAGAAATAACTCTAAATTATTCAAACTCTAGATTTTTTTAGGTTAATATTTAATATTTTATTATTAACTATTAAATAGTTTATAATTATTAGGCCTAAAAATGTTTTAAAAAAAACTAAAAAAATTTGTAATTAAAAATAAAATTAAAAAAAATATATATGGCCGCCTAGGCGCCACCGGGCGCTTGAGGAGCGCGTAGCGATTTTTTCAATATGGGTGGCTCAATGAGCTACCAAGTGAAAGATTGACTCCAATACTCATATTTGATCTATTGTGCGATTTTAGCCATCTTTTTGTTTAATAGTGTACGTGTATTGTCAATTTTTATGGTAAATTTTATACCAGTGAGATTGCACATTTATACATTTTATTACAACTCAACTTAGAAATTTAATGATCATATTTTAGAATTTAAATTGTAATCCGTATTAAACAATATCTCATTAAAGGAGACCACAGGTAGAGTAGACCTAAAAGCACTATTTCAATAGGCCTATCATTATATTCATTTGATATTTGGCATCTGGTAGTTGATATTTGACTTCCGGTTACCTACACTTTATCAATGTTATTATAATGTTTGGTACTAATTAAGCTATAGCAATAAAAATGTACTCATGTTTTGATACGTTCAACCAAAATGTAGTTTATATGCAATAAAGTAGTTGGTAAGATAATTTGTTTGATAACTAAAAAATTTTATGTTTGATTATGAGTGAATTGTGTATTGGTCTTAACTTCTTGGACAACTTAACTTATAGTTTACTTTATTGTGACTCTTTTTTTACTAGGGTCACAAGATGAACTTTTACACAAAGCACACTTTTAAGTAATAGTTACTGTTTTCCCATGAATCAAAGTTATAAAAATTGAAACTTAACCTAAGTTGTTATAATTAAGATTTTTTTTACCATGCCGATATTATTAGATATTATCATATGTGAGCATAAATATAATATGTGCAGTCCAACTATCAGCTTAGACTTTTAGTTGAGATGTGAGCACATGCTTCAATTTGGTATCAGAGCCATGCAAAAAGGTCATGGGTTCGAATCTCCGCGTCACCCTCAAAAAGAGACTTCCATGTGTTGCGCAAAAAGGTCATGGGTTCGAATCTCCGCTTCACCCTCAAAAAGATACTTCCACGTGTTGCGCTTGGAATCCACCGCACACGTTGAGGGAGCGTGTGAGCATAAATATATAATATGTGCAGTCCAACGATCAGCTTAGCCTTTTAGTTGAGATGGAGCACATGCTTTAATTTCATATACGTTATGTTTTATTGTACAATGCTTGGATGTACACGATAGTATCAATACCGATGTCATACCATAGAAAAATCTATTAAAAATTATATTTGATGACCAGTTACAAAATATATATATATTTTTTTTTAAATGATGTATTTATTAATTAAAATTTGGCTAAAAAATCTATTAAAATTATATTTGATGTCTAGTTACAACAAATTTGGTACACAAGAACTACGACGGGAGATATTAATCTTAGCTCAAAACTAATGGACTAACTCAAGAAGATAAAAAAGAAAAAAAAATTAATGAGTTAGGACAAAATTGATAGCTCCAAAGTCAATTGTTTTACCATGAATCATCGTTCACTTGTATTGTAGACTCTTATCCAAAAATTATGTGTCTGCAATTGTTCGTATCTGCAGTTAATCGTTTATGAATTTGTAAATAAATTGAAGGAACATATATAACATGTTAACTACATACACATATAATGGTAATTATAGATGCATAAATTGTTAACTACATGTACAAAATTTGTTATCGGCAGACACATAATATGTTAAACATACAGAATATGCCAACTACATCCACAAAATCTGAAGGCTATTTTGAACTAAGTTTCACAATGCAAGGTAGACTTTGTATTTGCCCTCAAAAGTCAAAACCATTAAACTCGGTAGTTCATGTGAACTAGTCCAAAACTTATTGAGTGACCCAAGCCAATATAAGTTATTCTTTATATTGCAAGCAATTTAGAACAAAATATATCAAAGAGCTTGAATACAAGTCCTCTTTACAGGGATGGAGCTAGAAAATTGACTGAGTGGGGTAAAATTTAAATTACGTTAAAAATGTCAATGACAAAATATCAAACAATCATAATAAGGTTAAAATACATGATAGTTAGGTCGGAGCCAAAAATATACTTGAGTGAGGTGAAAATATTTATGACAAAATATGAAACATAATCAATTAGATAAAATAATTTGAATAACACTATATTCATAAATACTTTTTAATTTTATTTCTTTTAGTTGAAGCATTTAATTTGTTAAATAAATGATTCATAAAAGTGATAAAATAAGAATAAGTGTTGCTAATGAAATTTAAATCTGTGACATAGACTTTCTAACATCAAGTTCAAAGCTCAACCAACTAAGCTACTCAAACTATTAAAAATTTGAAAAAATATGGGATAAGGGTCAAATAGACCCTCAAACAATAGTGCATTGTGCAATTAGGCCCTCCAATTTCAAAAAGCTCCAATTAGGCCCTCAAACTTATTGTTTTGGAGCAAATAAACACATTAACTCATTTGTGACCTGTAATTGCAGGACACTCCAAATTTCGGCGAACCTCTGACCAAATCAAAATTAGAGACACCGGCGCCGGTCACGTTCGGCCGGAGAAGGCTGGTCTCCTTCTCCAGCCGTGGTTCAGGGAATGCGTGTTGGTGGATGTGGATTTGTAAGCTGGTATGACCCACCAATGTGTTCAAGATCAAAGACAATAATTCCCAAATTGTTACGGAGGTTAAATCGAAACAATGAACAAATTGAGAGTCTGCAAACGAAATTAAGAGCTACTGCGTAGTTTAATTCTTGTGACTCTTGAGTTACCTATTCACACAAGAAATCAGTTTTCCAATACGTTTCTTTTTCAATCTTCAATCCAAACAAAGTCCTTTCATTTCTTGGTGTTGGCGAAGGCGCCGGTTGTTTGTTCTTACTAGAGGAGAGGTAGCAGAAGCCGAAGTTGGTGGTTGCAGTTTGGAAGGCGCACGGTGTAGTAATGGCAGACACCGGTAGAGCCAGTCGACAACCTCAGCATTCTGGTCAGGCGATGGAGACGACAAGTGGAAGTAGGGTTTTGCGTTTTGGTTTCGTTTTTTTTCTTTCTTTCATCTGTTTGGGGTTTCTAGTGCATGCGTTCGTGTTTGGGGCTATTTTTTCATTCTACATGGTGGTTTTTTTTATCGGTCGTAGGGTTGAGGGGAGTGGCGACACTGTTATCTGTCTGTCTTTTCTTTTTCTTTTTCCATATTTTGTTGTACGAGCAACGTGGCACATGCGTTACGCTTTCTTTCTACTACTTCGGCTGGCATACAGTATTGATTTGTTCACAACATTGTTTGCAGCTTGTTTTTTTTTTTTTTTTTTTTTTTTTTT
>NC_044922.1:20606588-20670838 GCF_003576645.1 Ipomoea triloba
TTTTTTTTTTTTTTTTTTTTTTTTTTTGTGAATCGATATGGTGTAACAATACTATTGCTGATCACATCCTTTCATTTTAGTTTCACGTTTATTAACTAGTATACTTTATATTATACGTTGGGTTCTGTTATTTTATACGTTGTGGTTTTGCTTTATGGTTATAATATTAGTTTTCGTGCTATCATTTATATTTGTTGTGTGCACTCTCTTGGTGTACTGTTTGCCTTAGTCATTTTTTTGGCGAGCTTGGCAGCACTTGTAATGTCTATTTTTTTTCTTGTTTTTATCACTGTGTCTAATTACTAATGTGAAACTCAGCATACACACAACATTAACGGCTCAGACACGCGGCATTAACGACTCGGGCACACAGCATTAACAGCATAAAGGAAAGCAAATTCATTCACGAAGTAACAAAGTAAATAAAACATTCTTGATTCCCAAATGACCATTAGTTTTGGCTAGTAGGTTTTATTTGTTTGCCACAAAACAGCAGCATTTGGTACCAAAAAAAAAAAAAAAAATCATTGTTCACAACTTCAGATCTATTAATCTAATTCAATTGCAGAAGACTTGTCATTTTTGAACTTCATAATGTTGGAAGATCTTGTCCGGTAAGTCCTTGCCACTGTAGTTCTTGACTTAGTGAGTCCAAGTGACTTTTCTTCCTTTGATTTGTGCTTTCTATTTTTTTACTTTTGTTCCTGCTGCTGTGATGTGTTATCCATTTCCTCAAACTGTAATTGACTTATACAAAGTAAATTACCAAGTAATTGTAAGTGGGCTAAACAGACAATTCCTAAACATAAATGACATTTAAAAATTCTAAACAAGTAACATAAAATACTTGATGGTGTGATCTCCATTTGACTAGTATTAATTGCCATGTTCTGAGCATTGGTTAGAGAATTTGCAATAATATTGTCTCCAACATTCAATAATGGATCAACTACATAGGAATACAGGAACCAATTAGTAAATATAATTGAACTTTGATTACATATTTCCTAGTAAATGGAAGTATGTAATTACCTCTAACATAATGAAAACCTATATTTGGAATTCCTAAGATTGGACAGTCAAAGAGTCTAAGTAGCTCATCATCTGTAAGTTCTTCAAATGGTTGAGTATTCACTGGAATTTCCTCTGCCGCAGCCTCTCTCTACAATGGCATAAGTCAATAGATTGCATTATACATATCTAAGTGAACTTATAAATGAATAATGAGTTAAGTATATTACCTGGCCTCCCTGTGCATTCCCTTCAACCTGTTCTGCCATAACTTGTTCTGCTACTACATTCAGATCTGCCATAACTTGTTCTGCTACAACCTGTTCTGCCACAACCTGTTCAGCCACAACTTGTTTTACCACAACCTGTTCTACCATAGCACCTCCCTCTCCCTAGTATGACAATGAAAATAAATAATTATTGATATCTATCTGAATTGCATATCTACATGAAATTATATCATCACTTAATTATATTACCTGCACTGCCCTTGCATTATGTGCTAGCTGAGGACACCTCCTAATATTATGGCCTTTTTGTTTGCATTTTGAACAGTGAAGAGTGACAAGTTTTCTAGTCAGATGTGTTTCTGACCTTTTTGATTCATCAGCTGATTTCTTCCTGAGTTTCTTTGGCCTCCCTATTTTGGCAGTATAGAGAGGTAGAGGTGGAGGTTGTCTATTACTAACTGGCCAATCATGAGACCCAGCCATTGGGTGAATACAACCACCATATGTCTTCAGATATGTTTCAATCTTGTAACATGATTCTACATAGTCATAAACTGACAATTTCTTCATCCAAATGGTAGATATGACATGCCTACATGGTATGCCTGTCAATCCCTACTTTCTACAAGAGCATGTCTTTGCATTGAGATCCACTTGGTGTTGGTCATTGGTCCTTTTACCTCAAACAAGTGTTCATCACTTTGATAAGCCCAATATCCTCCTGCTTTTTTTTCAAACACTTCTACTTTTTTTGCTATGACGGGACATAACAGCCCTGGCCAGTTACTAGCTTGTTTTCTGCACTCAAACACTAGCTTGTTTTCTGCACTCAAAGTTTCAGACCAGTTACTAGCTTGTTTTCTGCACTCCCTAAGTGTCCAATTACTGTTCCCACCTACTTTATTTTTCCATCTTTTTGCTATCAAAGAGGAGGTCACAAACTTGTTGTCATGAACCCAAGGACAACCTCCATGACTGTCATTAAAAGTAGTTATCTGCCAGTTCTATTCATCCTTATCAATTCTACAAGTAACCTGCCACTTACAAGCCTCTTGCATGCACTTAGCAACACGCCTCACTTTGTCATTCTTCTTGAATTTCAACTCCTTGCCATACTGGATTGCATATGCCTTCACTGCATCTTTGAACTCCACTTTTTTACTAAATGTCCTACCCAACCATAGTGGAGATGGTAACTGAGGAATAAGCCTAGCAGTAGTTTGAAATTCAGCCCCATCATCTGACAGATTCAATGCATCAGCAGCCTAGGGATCAACATGCATTTCAGCCTCAACATTTATAGGAACTTGAACCCCTCCATACTCAACCTGGGGATCAACATGCTTAACAAACTCTTGGTCATCACCCTTGTCATTTTCATACTCACTTCCCTCAAACTCCTCTAACTCATTTGCAGATTCCCCTTCTTCCCAATCAGACCCATCTGAACTACCCCCAACACCTTCTCCTTCTTCATCAGTATCTCTATCTACATCTCCAGCTACATCTGCATCATCCCCACTAACCCCTAGGATTACCCATATCTCTACAACTTTAGTTCTAACCACATTGTTTACTAAGTTCCATGTCTCTAAATTTGTCATGAACTCAAATAGTCCTTTCTCACCCAAAGTAAAAAACCTCAGATTATCATCCTTATAAAAACCTAATTCTACAACCTTTTCCCTAAGTGTCATTATTTCCCATTCATCAGAGTCCATGTCAGAAAATGTAGTCACTTTCCCTCCTAAGTATTTAAGTGGGTTACATTGATTTTATCCTACCACCATATCTTAACTTAAGAGAGAAAGTATAGCTTTGTCTACCTAATTGTTTAAACACAAACAATAAAGTGACTACGAAACTTGCCAAACCTCAAAGCATATAAAAAAATTTAAAAAATAAAGCAACTGGTCTCATTCTTTGGTAACAGGAAACAAATTAATAATAAAAAAAAAAACTAAAGTATACATATGAGGGTCCCCATTTGAAAAAGACAGTGCATATTTAACAATAACAACATTGGTCCCTAGTTTTTGGTAAATGGAAACAAATAATAAACATATATGCATGCCCCCCCCCCCCAACAACAACAACAACAAAAAATACTTTTTACAGACAACAACACGGGTCCCCAATTTTTGGTAAAAGAGGACATTGCTTTGACAAATAGGGATGGTCCCCATTTGAAAAACACACAACATTTTGTTGCCTACCTAAATTGGTACCCAACACTCACTTTACAGACAATCACACATAATAAAAAGCACCGTACCTATTACACACACACACACACACACACACACACACACACACACACACACACACACACACACACACATATATATATACATATATATATATATATATACATATCATTTCACTTCAACCTTATCATAAACTTTGGAAGAAATACACTTACTTGTGCTGCTTGAAGCCATCGCAAATCTTCCACAGATTATCGTCGGAATTTGGTCGCGAACTTAATTAGGTTTAGCGAATTTGGAGAATTTGGGCGAATTAGGTTTACATTAGTTCTATTACTTCAACTGTCTACGCTGGTGTAGAGAAGAAAAGCGAGAAAGTGTAAAAGAACTCTAAAGCCCTCAAGGTGGAGACTGAAGTGACTTTTATGCTCCCAACTTGGATGGCCACTTAATAGCCCATTAGACGGAGGACCACATCGGTCAAAAATTCAAGGATTTAATCGGCCAAAAAGGAAAGCCGAGGACCAATTTGGTACTTTCGCTATAGTCGAGGGACCAAAACAGTAATTAAATTTTAGGGTGTGTTTGGAAAGCAGGAAAATGACTTCTGGAAAATGTTTTCTGGAAAATGAGTTTATTTTCGGTGTTTAGATGTACTCAGGAAAACTGTCTGTGTATGTTTGGTTCATTTTCCGAAAAATGAGTGGAAAATGAGTAGAAATGTATAATTATATATTTTTATTATTTTATTTAAAATATAAAAATATATAAACTAATATTATTTATGAGAAATTAGTTTTTTTTTTACAAAAAAAGTCGCACAAAAAAAGTTTTAGAATTAGAGATTTAGAGTAAACATTAGATCTCAATATACAAAATTACATTACTCAATATTCATAATTTTGTTATATAGATTAAAAAGTTGTGTTATACTATTGAATATAGAGTTCTGAAATTGTGAACATAGAGTTCTGAAATTATGAACATAGAATTTTGTAATTGAGAATATAAAGTTCACAAATTATGAACATAGAGTTCTAAAATTGTGAACGACATGGATCCACCTTGCGGGTTCATGGCATAACAACGGGTAAACCTAATGGCCCAATAAATTAATAAGTTAAATGACCCAAAGTAAAAAATTAATAAGTTAGCGGTTGACATTGCTACTTACAACTTTAGATGCTGATCCAATGATGAAGGAGCCCAAATTAAATTTAGTGAATAAAACATAAATTATACCATGAATTGCCGAAAATTATTTTGTGGACCCGGATCCACCGTGCAATGTGGTCCCGAGTTTGAATATTCACAATTTATATACTAAATATTCACAATTTACTTTTTAAAAATTCACAATTTGTATACTACGAACACACAATGTTAACATACAATTTATGTGTTTTGACTTAAAAACACAATTTATATTTTAGAAGTTCATGATTCCAATACTAAAAATACATAGTTTAGGACCAGAGTCCATCTTGAAAGATGGATCCACGGTATAACAACTCATGAATTGCAATGTTGATTACTGATAAATATTTATTTTTAATATATTGAAGATTCATTTTTAATGTACTATAAATTCATTTTAATGTACTATAGATGAACAAATACTACAATGTAATAGACTCAGTAGTATTAAACAAAAAATTCATTTTAAGTAATGTTGGGCGTCGGCAAGGTTGGCCGAGTTCAGCCCCTACTCGATTCGAGACGTGGCGCTGTGGCTTACTATGGAGGGATGTGGTTAAATGGTTAATGTCCACCTACCTATCACCAATTGGTTTTAAGTAGGGTATGGCAACCAGATAGCCAAAGAACTCTGTGGTTAAGCGTGCTTGACTTCCGGCAGTCACGGGATGGTGACCCCCTGGGAAGTAAGCATAGTGCAGCGCTGAGATCCATCAATTGGTATCAGAGCCGAGGTCACGGGTTCGAATCGATGGCGAGGCGAAAGTCGAGTCCAGTCCCAGGTGGGATGTGGGCGTAGGTCAGGCTGACCGAGTCAGGCATGCTGCATAGCTGGGCTTGGTGATCAAAGGTTGATGCAGGTCCCAGGTGGGATGTGGGCGTAGGTCAGGCTGACCGAGTCAGGCATGCTGCATAGTTGAGCTTGGTGATCAAAGGTTGATGCAGGCTCTGGGAAGGGGATTGTTGGGCGTCGGCAAGGCTTGGTGATCAAAGGTTGATGTAGATGCTGGGAGGGGGATTGTTGGGCGTCGGCAAGGTTGGCCGAGTTCAGCCCCTGCTCGATTCGAGACGTGGCGCTGTGGCTTACTATGGAGGGATGTGGTTAAATGATTAATGTCCACCTACCTATCACCAATTGGTTTTAAATAGGGTATGACAACCAGATAGCCAAGCGTGCTTGACTTCCGGCAGTCACGGGATGGGTGATCCCTTGGGAAGTAAGCATAGTGCAGCGCTGAAATCCATCAAGTAATACACTAAAAATGAACATTCAGTAAAAAATGAAGATGTATGTTACTGTAATGTGAAGTAGTCTTATATTGCAATGTGATTATGTGAATCATGACTCAGTAAAATGATTGAAGGTAGAACTTACCACGCACCGACTACCCTTGCGGTGATTCTTGGGCGTAACAATCATGAATCACCTTTGCTAGTACTATTCTACTACTTGCAGGTTTTTCTACAAAAAAAATTTCAGTTGAACAGATATAATTGATGCATACCATCACATCATAGCAGTTGGGTAGTTAATGATTCTTTTCACAAATGAATACACATCAATGATATCGACTGTGTAGCTATCTGCAAAGGGTAGCAAGAAATGTCAACTCCAATTCTAAAGAATGATCATCAAGCAATCTCTACCATTGCTCACCCTCTACGGTCAAGCATAGAAACCGAATCCCTAGCTAATGCATGGGCTATTCGGTTCGCAGCCCTTCTAAAACAAGAAAATGACTATTAAATTTAAGACATAGAAGCCAACTACTATGGAGTGTGATAGCACCTCAGATATCATTCCAAATGGATGGTCACAGGATCGAAGTATCTAATACCGATGAGGGGAGCACTGATTTTTTGTGCTGAAAATGAATGATAAAATATAAAACAGACACTATCTTGTAAAGAATCAAGAGTGTTTAAAAAAAAAACAATTTAAGGCAAAAGAGACCGAATACCTAACTAATGCATGGGCTATTCGGTTCGCAAACCTTCTAAAACAAGAAAATGGCTATTAAATTTAAGACATAGAAGCCAACTACTATGGAGTGTGATGGCACTTCTGCTACCATTCCAAATGGGTGGTCACAGGATCGAAGTATCTAATCCGATGATGGGGGCATTGATTTTTTTTGCTGAAAAAGAATGATAAAATACAAAACAGATACTATCTTGTAAAGAATCAAGAGTGTTTAAAAAAAAAAAAAACAATTTAAGGCAAAAGAGACCGAATCCCTAGCTAATGCTGGTCTCTCATTTTGTATTTCTATATTTGCATTTTACCTACTTGAACCGTGGTTGTACATAAATAAATGAAATCACTGCTACCGGTTTAGACAAGATGAAACAAAAGTTGTCCGTAAGGACAGCCCAAGTGGCAAGAGTGCTCTACCTACAACCGAGAGGTTGGAGGTTCGATCCTCAAACCCTTGAGTTTGAGCCGGTCAGCTATGGGTAACCTAGGCTGGTTTACCTCCTTGCGGTCCTTTGCCAGCTAGAGTCAGAGGGCGAGGAGGAAACCTCTTTAAAAGAAGATGAAACAAAAGCTGATTCATGTATGTTCGTCTTGTGTGTGAAGGCAACTGAAGCGTATGACTGTTCCGTGGGGGTTCTGAGGTGGTAATGCTACAACCTCCTGCTGCTGCCAGTGTTCAACTCGTAAAAAAAAGATTTAGCAGCTTCATATGTAGACCAGCAAATAGCAGCAGCAGGAGCATGGAAGAGCATCCTCGGCATCCAACCCCTCATCAGACCGCGATATCCATCTTTCTTAACTATTGTTTGAAGGACATCCTTGATAGAACCGTTTTTAAATCTCTCACAGCCGCACACGCCCTGCAGCAACCCATCATATTTCATGAGGATGTTCATTGGAAAAACGGAGAAGAGAACATTAGCCTATGCCATAAGGCAGTACAAACTCGAAAACATCTCTAGATTAAAAGCATAACATTTAGCATATGGAGATCAAAGGTTTCAAGAATCTTACTCAAATCCATGGCAAAATAGACTAAAGTAAAAGGCAAACAAGTGAGTATATATATCTGTAGGCCATAACGCAACTATAAGTACACCATGCCCAATACAAACAAGGATTAGACTAGCATTCCTATGGTCAGTAATTACATCACATAAGCTCTCTTGCAGTACCAAATGTGACAGGAGATTAATAAAACCTATATGCCTCAAAAAGTGGATTGTAAACCATAATCACTAGTGCAAATGTGCTGAAAGAAACCTAGACCAACTTATTTAAAGGGTATTTGATTGATGAAATTTTAGATACTATTCTCCATTACTGAGATATCCATTGCAATCAGAGTGAGAACCTCAGAAGTCACAACTTTCTCAATAAGACACAAGTGTTCAGCAATCACAGTACAAAACACCTAAATCCCATCCATATATTTCATTTACCGAGAACGCCTGAGTTTGCATCATCACCCCACATAATGCAGATTTCTATCGTTTCTATTCCTCATTACCCCAACCCCATACTGTCCTAAGCATAACTGCCAATTCCACAAATTAATGCTTATGCTGTTTTATTTTTTAAAAAACAAATAAAGAATATAAATAGTTCTGAATATGTGAAAGTCGTTGAGATATTTTGTCAGTCACAAACTCTGATTATAATAGGTTTTTGAATTAATACCATTTTTGTCTCTCTACTGTAGTGATATTGTCCCATTAGTTCTCAATGATCAATTTAATCAAATTTAGCTAATGATCATAGTGACATTTTCACATTTGGTTCTCTCATCAAGTTATCATTTTAAAATAGATGGAGAATGGCACATGCCAAAAAACCAAGGCCAATATGACACACTACACAACAATTAATTTCATCTTTAGTTCCTTGATTATACTGACATTTTTATGTTTAGTAATTGATTATTAACTAGACCAAATCAAATGGTTAGCTCTTCTCACATGTCACACATGAACCGAGAAAGTGAGGACAAGCATAAAGGATTTTTCATGAACTTCCTACCATAAATCCCCAAATCCACAACCAAAAGCCCTGATCTACCACATTTTCCTTCAATGTTTTGAGATTTATGTTTTCAGCAAAACTAGAAAAGAAAACTAATACTCAGGTAATATATAGTCATTGAAACTCCATGTTTACACGGTAGAAAACTATGGAATTTGGATGTGGAAATTGTGAAGCATCACTATGCTTCCATGATGGAAACTGACTATCTAAGGTCATTGGAATATTGCTTGCCATCAGCACATTATCCGCAGTGCCAAATGGCAGATTACTCTGTTCTAAAAGAGTTATTGAGCAGTGAACTGTGGCAAGCAGTAGCTCACCAATACTGACAGCTCTATTCAGTATTTTCCACTGTGCTGATGGTGATTGCTATTCCAACGGCACCTCAAATTTCACTATAAAAGCACAATACTGCTTCACCGTTATGCAATCCCTCATATTCTTGACAAAAAAGTTAGCCGCTAGATGAAATCTTGGTCTAATTGATAGTCAAGGCCTACATATGAAAATGTCACCCTCAAACGAACAAAAATGGATTTAATTCTGATAAAATACTGTATTTACCTTTGGCTATCTGGAACATGCCATATTAAACCAAAAATCTAATCTGAAGCTGATAAAGACCGTAATAAGTGGATAGTGTACACACAAAAGAAGGAAAGTCAGAACAAGGATGGTAACAATTAATCAATCAACCACAAATCATGCAGCAGTTACAATCATGGCATATTTCAAGGAAAATCTGCAATTATTGTTTTAACATGATTGTTGCTTAATTTCTACAATTAGACCTTGTAATAGGGTATAAATTGAGACCTTCTCCAAGGCAGTAAGGCATCCAATAAGCTCTGAAATAATAGCTCTAGCAGCTGGGCAAGACATCTTCTTGCAGGAGGGAACCTTGTTTTTCTTCCTCTTTTTGAATTATGAAATTCCAGATTGTCCTTTTCTCTCCTTACCTTTCTGTTCTCGGCCCTTTACTCTAACAAGTTGGTCCAACCTGTCATGACATGAACGGATTCGAGAGTAGAAACGTTGGAGAAGGCCAGAAGGGTCAAGAAGATTTATGGGCAAACATGGCTGAACAATTCACTGAGGTTCGAAGCTCCATCGCCAATCTGCAAAACTCCATTGCCACATTAACCAAGTTGGTTACTCTCTCTCTCCAAAATAAAGGCCATACTAAATCCAATTCTATTTCCAAGGCTAGCAGAAATAGCGACACACCGATGCAACAATCAAGTACAACCACACAACCACTTGACCTGATTGCTATTGATGAAGACCAATTTCCTCCCAAAAGGATCGACATTCCTAACTTTGATGGTGCTGACCCTACTGGCTGGCTGGCTCGTGCGGAACAGTTGCAGTACTTCGCAATACAACGTACATGCGATGAATTAAAGGTTGCTACAGTCTTTCTAAGTATGGAAGGGGCAGCACTCCATTGCTTGAGATGGTTACAGCAGCAAACACCGACATTGTCTTGGGCCCAATTTAAGGTAGAACTCATGGACCAATTTAGCAGTGACCTAGCGGCTCCTCCCAATGAGCAGTTGCCTGCCTCACATCAAGTTGGAATGGTGGATGAATTCGTGACTGAATTCATGGCTCGGGCAACCCAAATCCCAAATCTTGCACCACATATACAGCTAGGTTTGTTCCTTAATGGTTTAAAGGAAGAGATCCGGGTGTGTCTCCGACCGAATGATGTTCTAGACTTGCGGACTGCCATGAAGGTTGCTCGTTCAGTCGAACGAGAGCTGGGGTACATCTATCACGAACAACGATCAACGACGGGGAACTCTGACGAAGTACCGGGTATGGGTTGGGCTATATCCCTGGCCCAACACGTCAACCTCCTATGCCCACATCTCCAAATTACTTTGCAGTGAGTTCACAACCCAAAAATGAACCCAACAACACACAATTTATAAACAAAAGCACGCATTATTCTGCTTCTTCACTTAGAAGAAGAACGTCGGCCCCGACAAATCGCAACTCCTCCGCAGCTTTATCAACCAGAGGTGCTCGGCATTACTCCCATCAAGAGTACTTAGACATGCGTGCTAAGGGGCTCTGTTTTCGCTGTAAACAGCCTTATAGCCCACTGCATGTCTGTCCTAGCAAATCACTTCGAGCCTTGATTGCGGCAGAGGATGAGGCTGAAGGTGGAACGGGTGCTACAAATGCAATTGCTAATATTGGTGACGAACCTAATGAGGCCCAGTTTGAAATGCTTGGCCTAGGACGATGAAATTCAGTGGTCGTGTTGCAAACGTCGATGTTGTCATCATGGTTGATAGTGGTGCCAGCCACAATTTTATTTCAAGCCATTTGACTGGCATGTTCAAACATCCATTGGAATTTACACCAAAGTTTGGCGTTCGTTTGGGTTATGGTCACCGGGCAAAATCGGAAGGCAAGTTTTCTCAATTACCAATCAATTTGGGGCCGATAACAATGCCAGTAGATTGCTTTTTTTTTTTTCCCTTGGGTGGTGCGGATGTCATTCTGGGAGTAGCATCGCTAGAGAAGTTGGGAGACATCAAAGCAAACTGGGCTAGGATGACTATGAATTTTAAGGTAGAAAACCAGTGTGTGCACCTGGTGGGAACCCCGTCCTTGACTCGATTGGAAATTCCTTTTTGCTCTTTGGCGAAAACTGCACGAGGTGGAATTAAGTTTCCTACGATGGGAACTTACTATTTCGCCTTCAACGGACAACCAAGTTCTGGATCTTACTGTTAGCCAATATTCTCAACTGCGCAAGTTTCTAGATCACCACCACCAAATCTTTGAGGAACTGCAAGGACTCCCTCCCTCGCGACCAAATGATCACAGAATTATTTTGGCAAAGGGTCTTCTCCTGTTAGCGTCAAGCCATACCGTTATAGTCACCATAAAAAAGATGAGATTGAACGGCTAGTGGGAGAAATGTTGGTTGCTGATATCATACAGCCTAGCTCCAACCCATTTTCCAGTCCGGTGCTGTTGGTTAAGAAGAAAGATGGAAGCTGGAGATTTTGTATTGACTACTGGGAGTATCTCATTACCGTGGCGGATAAGTATACCATCCATGTCATTCATGAGATGTTAGACGAACTCCATGGTGCTCAGTATTTTTTAAAAATTGACTTCCGTTCAGACTATCACCAAATCTGAGTTGCACCGCAAGATGTTGCTAAAACAACTTTTCGCACACACTCGGGCCACTATGAATTTTTTGTCATGCCCTTTGGCTTGACGAACGCACCAGCTACCTTTCAAGCCATCATGAATGACATAGTCCGGCCTTATTTAGGCCAGTTTGTTTTGGTCTTCTTCGACGATATACTGGTTTATAGCTTAACTTGGGATGACCACAAAAAGCAATTGGCAATAGTGATGGGATTATTACATGACCACCAGCTCAAAGCAAATGCCAAGAAATACCCATTTCGTCAAACCACATTGGAATACTTGGGCCATATCGTATCGCAATTCGGCGTAGCTATGGACCCCTCAAAGGTATCAAGCGTGCTTCGTTGGCCCCATCAGCCGTTCGTGGTTTCTTGGGTCTCACAGGCAATTATCGTGGATTTATTAAAGATTACGGTAAGATAGCCCAGCTCTCCCTGCTCTTTTAGAGAAGGATACTACCACCAAGTTTCAATGGACGGACGCTGCACAACTTGCATTTGATGCACTGAAATCAGCAGTGACAACAGCCCCAGTCTTGGTGCCACCGAATTTCTCGCAGCCTTTTATCATCGAGTGTGATGCTTCCGGAACAGGAGTGGAAGCGGTTCTAATGCAAGAATCTAGCCCTATCGCATATTTTTGCAAGGCTTTAGCTGGGAGAAGTGTGGCTAAATTTGCATATGGAAAAGAGCTAATGGCACTTGTTTTAGCAAATACAACATTGGCAGCCGTACCTAATGGGCAGAAAATTCATTGTTCGCACGGACCATCAAAGTCTTTGACACCTACTACTGCAAACTATAACCACTACATCACAACAAAATTGGATGGCCAAGTTAACAGGATACAATTTTGAAATCACTTATAAGTCTTGCAGGACCAATAATGCCACTGACAAGGAAAGGTGAAGCCGTGGAACTATCAGCTACTACCCTACCATTTTCGATCGATTGGGCTGAGTTAGATACTGCAGTATCCCGTGACATCAGTTTGCAAGCTATTTGTGAACGCCTTCAAAAAGACCCGATTAGTTACCCCGACTATCAGCTAGTCAATGGGCGTCTTTTTTACAAAGGGCGCATTGTTATTCCAGCCACAACTCCGTGGATCCCAAAACTTTTGGAAGAATTTCATTCCACACTCACGGGAGGTCACTTTGGTGCATATCACACTTACCGCCACATAGCAGCTAGTGTGTATTGGAAAGGGATGATGAAACGTGTCCAACAATTTGTATCCGAGTGCCTTATCTGTCAAAAAAATAGTATGACACCCTGGCCCCTGCAGGACTTCTCCATCCATTGCCAATTCCAGCAGCTGTTTGGGAAGATATTGCCATGGATTTCATCAAGGGACTTCCTCGTTCCAGACTTCCGCGGATTTGATTGCATATAGGTGGTCGTAGACTGCTTCACTAAATATGCCCATTTTGTCATTTTTGTGGGACTCAAACACCCATTCACCGCAAAATCTCTCGCTGCGATATTCACAAAATTCACAAAGGAGGTCGTTCGTCTAAATAGAGTTCCAAGTTCAATTGTGTCTGACCATGACCCGATCTTTTTGAGCAATTTTTGGAAAGAATTCTTTGCAAAGTGGGATACCAAGCTTCAAATGAGTAGCTCGTACCACCCTCATATGGACGGGCAGACCGAAGTACTCAACAGATGTCTCGAGCAGTATTTCCGATGTTCTACATTAAAACAACCCACACAATGGGGTCGATATCTACACTGGGCTGAATATTGGTATAACACCTCCTTTTATGGAGCTACTGGTGTCACCTCTTTTCAATGTGTGTATGGTCGACCTCCTCCCACCTTGGCTCAATATTTACCCGGGGAATTCAAAGTGGCAACAGTGGCTAAGGAACATAGTGACCGAAATGAAATACTCCGCCAACTCCGCTACAATTTGGACCGAACACAACAACACATGACCAAGGTAGCAAATGCCAAACAATGGGATTTTGAGTTTGTTGAAGGTGATAAGGTCTTACTTATGCTCCGTCCACATCACCAATCAACAGTCCAGCGGCGTATCAATCAAAAGTTAGCCCCGCGATAGTTTGGTCCCTTCACTATTGTGCGAAAGTTAAGTACAATATCATACAAGCTTGCACTGCCTACTACAGCTATTTTTCATGTGTCTCAACTTCGCCATGTCACAGGCAAGCATCCAGCTATTGCCAAGCTTCCCGAGGATATGTTAGTGGGTGAACAAGGTTATACTCCACAAGATATCTAGACTCCAACCTTGTGGGCAAGGTTGTTCCGTTGGCAGGCAGAATTTATAGAGACCGTAATAAGTGGATAGTGTACACACGAAAGAAGAAGTATGGTAACAATTAATCAATCAACCCCAAATCATGCAATAGTTACAATCATGGCATATTTCAAGGAAAAACTGCAATTATTGTTTAACATGATTGTTGCTTAATTTCTACAATTAGACCTTGTAATAGGGTATAAATTGAGACCTTCTCCTAGGCAAAGTAACGAATCCAATAAGCTCTGAAATAATAGCTCTAGCAGCGGGGCAACACATCTTGTAAGAGGGAACCTTATGGTCCCTTGTTTTTCTTCCTCTTTTTGAATTCTGAAATTCCAAATTGTCTTTTTCTCTCCTTACCTTTCTGTTCTCAGCCCTATACTCTAACAGAAGCAATCTATCCAGGTACTGTGTTAATTGGAGCTGTTCACTAAGTACATTCAACCCAAAAGACGCAAAATGGTACTTCACATCCTAACTATGGAAAAAGATAGGAACTTGGTAAGGCTTTTATGAAACGTAAGCCACAACCAACAATGTGCATGCCATATCATGATAATGTCACAGGAAAAAGAAAGAGAGAGATCTAGCAGTACAATTTAGTAGTACTACCATAGGAGCTTTCTATTATAAAACAACAGTATAACTAGCAATTCATAAGATATAAGGCTATATTTATCCTAGCAATACTCTCTCACTTTCAAAAGTAGGTCGTACTTCCATATCACCAAATTTCCAATACCTTTACTATTTTCTCCACATCCCCACAAAACTCTCTCACTTTCAAAATAAAAATGCCACCTAGACTTGCAATTGCAAAACTTGCAGGGATGAATCTAGCCTAAGCTTCACAGAATCATAGTGCATGTCCACAAGTCAGCAAAGTTACCTGACATTTTACCTGCCTTGATAAACAAAGCTAATAAATTTCCTAACTCTGATAAATAAAATTTCTAAAAAACATAAAAATGCAGACTTTCAATATTCCCCAAGTTCCAGAAGGATTCAATAATTTGTATTTTACTGTTAACAAATTGCCTAGAGCAATAAAGGATTGAATAATACCTGACATTGTAGCTGAGTCTTCACTACATCAAATGGAGTCGTAAACAATGCTGCAAAGCCTCCGGCAGCTGCCCCTGCAGTGGCATGAACTATCAACCGCTCATCCCTTGCATTTTCCGGCGATATCTCCATTAGTCCCCGCTTCGCGCCCTCGTAAGTGGCAAAATGCACCGCCGTGTAAGGCGCATTCATGAGCACAGTGGTTTTATAGGAGGCATAAAACGTCTTAAACCCCTCCTCCTTCAATACCCTCCTTACGCAATCAAATACCCCCTTGTACGGACTGCTGCTGAGCTGCAGTCTCTGCTTCACCATATCCATGGGCGTGAAGACGGCGTCGCTGGCCACCGTGGCGCAGACCCCCGACGCAGCATGGGCGGCGGAGTTATTCGGATTTCCTCCGGAAAACGTCTCCTTACAGAGCTCATAAACGGAGAAGTACACTGCGTGAGCCGGGCCGGCTCCGAGGGCCATCGCTCCAATACCGCGATAAAACCCAGCAAAGCCTTCGGATTTTAGTATAGACTGAACGGCATGACGAATGCCAACGGACTTGATTGGGCAAAACCCTACGGCTTGCATTTGGGTCTTGACAGTATCGACGGGGAACATTGCCATGTGCTCCACCATGCCGGCGATGGATCCGGCGACCATGAACTCCCAGAAGCGGAGCCCGTCATGAGTAGCGGATACTTCCTGCTTTCGGTGATAATTCGGCTGCTGCGTCACCGGTAGAAGGTCCGGCTTCTGAAATTCGGCGGAGACATTGGTGGGAATGGTGGCCATGGAATAAAATCATAGACGAAGGGAAAACAAGGATTAGGGAATAAGATACTGAATATTCGGATACGGGTTTGGGCAAGGCTTGATATGGTTTCTTTTAATTAACGGCTTATATTTTGTGTATCATTTTCATTGATTCTGTGTATTTTGGATCTTTTAATTAACGGTTTTTCTGTTTCCCGTTCGGCCTTAACTTATAAGATGAGTTCTGTGCATTTTATTGTAACATTTTGTGTATTCTAATTATTGATTCTGTGTATTCTAGTATATAACTCTGTACATTATTGATTTCCTATATCATACCTCATGAAACATAAGAGATAATACTTAGGCTTATATTCTGTGTATCATTTTCATTGTTTCTATGTATTCTAGTATGTAATTCTATGCATTATTGATTCCCAATACCATACCTCATGAAACAGCAGAGATAATACTTAGGCTAATAATTCTGTGTATTCAATTCATAAATTTTGTGTATTATGGTATATGATTCTGTGTATTCTGGTATATAATTTTGTCATTATTAATTTCGAGTACCATACCTCATGAACTAGTAACGCTAATACTTAGGCTATTGATTGTGTGTATTCTATTGAATGATATGTATATTCTTTTATATACTTCTGTACATTAATGATCTAATTTTTTATACTTAATGTTATTGCGGTATTGGAAACTAATAATGCATAGAATTATGATATTGAAATTATTAATGTACAGAACTGTATAATAGCTAGAATACACATAAACACTCAATAGAATACACAGAATTACACATAACGGGAATTGAACGTACGAAACGATGTCTGTCACGCGTCAACTTCCCACAACTTAGCTAAACGACGTCGTTTCGGACCAGGGTCCATAGTGCACTGTGGACCCTGGTCCACGATATATCAATTGGCTAATATAGGTCTATGCCATAAAATCTTAATCATTATTCCATGGATCATGGTCCACACATTTGTATGAACTATAAAAAAAATACAGTTTAAATATACTAAAAGTACATTATTTGTATGCATAAAGTATATTATTTGAAAGTACATTATTTTTTTATATATTATCAAATAATGTACTTTTAGTATATTAAAAATATATATTACATTCATGGTCCACACATCTATGTGGACCATGGTCAACACAATAATTTGCCATAAAATCTAAGCAGATCATGGAGTTTAGAGAAAGGATGATTATATTTGAAAATTTTGAGGATTGCTTGATGTTTTAGAAAATCAAGGCAAAACTTTTTTAGAAGCTTATAGTTATTTTAAGCTACTAATAAGCTATACGCTCTATTTGGTAATGCTGAAAAACTACCTTAGGTAGCTTTTCAAAAATAAGCTAGTAGCTTCTTAACTATTTTCCATTTGTAACACAGATTTTTAATTTGTGGTTGAAGGGACACTTTTACACAATAGGCTTGATCTTTCTATTGTAAACTATCTCCCGTACCACTTCAATGTGACCTTTTAATGGTATAAGAAACACTTATACTTTTCTCTCATTATACTGAACTCTCAAGACAGTATATGAGAAGTTTTGTGCGTGCTTGACCTATTCCTGAGAGGTCAGGAATAGGTTAATACCAGGAGGAGCCCTGGTAATAGCTATTACCCTTGCAAGGGTAATAGCTCATTCCCAGGAACAATGTTCCTGGGAATACAAATGCGAACCAAACAACGGAATAGGTTATTACTGGGAATGCTATGACATTCCCTACCTATTCCATGAACCAAACAGCCCATAAGGGCTTTATATAGCCTTTAACAGTTTCCTTCCTTCCTTGATCTTATGCGAATGTGATTTCTTCTTTGTCTAGGATTTGTAATGTGTCTTTTTTTTTTACTTGTCTTTGTACTTTGATTATGATTGGGATCAATTTTTTTCTTTGTTCACTTCTTTGAGTAATATTCGTATTCCTTGTATCCTAGTAGGACTGGGATAATGCTTTTTGTCAATAATTTTAAACAACACTATTTTGGGCCAACAATTTCCCCCTTCGTCAAATTTTTGACAAAAACTTTATTCTTTAATCCCCCCCCCCTCCCTTCCCCTCCCTCCCTTAATTTTATTCCTTGCTTTGCCTTTTTGGCTTGGACTTGTTTTTTTTTTTTTTTTTTTTTTTAAAGGAAGACTTGTCTTTGTACTAGCTAGGCCACCTGAATATATATATATATATATATATTGATCTTATTCTTTATGGGGTTTGACTTTCATTGGGTTCATCAAACATTCTTTTTTGAAAGTGATAAGTGCTTATTTGTCTATATTTTCTCTCTTTTACTGAGTCATTTTGTTTATAGATCATTCTAAATTTCATGAGAATTATTGCTTATTTGTGTTATTTTGCAGGGAGTATGAGTTGGAAATCATTGGAAGCAAAACGAGCATTTCCATGCATTTTGGTGGGCATTGGAGTCAAGTGGAGGCCAAATATGAAGCTATGTGGATGGATGCAACACCCCTAAGGAAGCCTAAGATTTGTATTTTCAATGGTCTTGGTCATTTAGGCAATCCAAAACAAAAGAAGAGCAAAAGATTAATGCATTGCAATTATCGCTCATTTCGACAACTATTCGGTTATTGGATCATATCTCAGCCTAGGAATGTCCAAATATGGTTATTCTTGCTCCATTGGAAAGCCAACTTGAAGAGCTACAACTTTGTTGAATACCACAAAGGCCAATGAAATGGTTTCAAGGTGAAACATAGCCTAGAAGTCAAAGCAGTTGCGCAGAAGCGAAAAATGCATTTTCTAGATATGACCCTCACGACCAGGCTCACGACCGTGAGAGTAGCTATGACCTTTTGGCCGATTTATAGTGAAAACGGCAGTTCTAGAGGTCTAGTGCACGGCCACCCTCATAGCCGTGTACTTGGTCGTGTGACTTATGCCATGTTCGCTATTTAAGCTCGTTTTGAGCATTCTCAACTCGGTTTTCGACCCTATTCAAACCCTAGGCACTCCCTTTCACTTCCTTTCATATTTTTAGGTTAGATAGGCTTAGATTTATGTTCTGTAACACTTTTGAAGCTTGTAATCTTGGATTTGAAGTTTGGATTTCAAGATTTTACCTCTCATCTCAATAGAGAAGCTTTATTTCCTTTATCTCTTTCTTTTGCAAGATTTATGTTTATTACTTGTGTTTTTGTGTTCTTTATGCTATTTAATAATGAGTAGTTAGTTTATGGGCTTGAGTTAGGGTTGTGTTATCTATCTTGATGCTTAATTTGTGATTCTTGTAAAAAAAAAAAGGGGGGGGGGTGGGACTCTAACTTAGGGTTCTTGAGTTTATGAAGGATTTGTGTTTGTATATTGCTTATGATTGATGTACACATTCATAGGCATGTATTTGAAGGATTCATTGCCTTAATGAATGTTGGGTGATGAATTCAAGCCACCCCTTGCATAAACCAAAATTTTTCCTATGAAAATATGGGAAATTGGGGGCTCTTGATGTTTTGTGTTCTTGAAGAACTTGGAATTGATAAATCACGAGAGTGGGGCAATTACTTGTTCTAATCCTTGTTTATTTATCATGAGAGTGGCTTATAGATTAGGATTCCTACGTGCATCCCCTCAATTCCTTGGTTGTGTGACTTTTCCCCAATCTTTAGGTTGTGTTATGCATCTAGAAGATATGCTCCCTAGCTTGAGTCCTATTTCTTTATTTTGTATTTATCTTTGTGTATACATGTTAGTCTTACCTTTTCTTGAACTTGTTATTTGCTTAGCTTCTTGTTGATCTCCTTATGCTAGTGCCAGTTTTGTGATTGCATATTGCGTGCCATAAACCTCAATCCTCAGCGGAATGACATTTCACACATGTATTCTCACCATCGCTCATTTTTGCTACGATCAGGAAGCTTGATAATACTTCTAAACTTTTAGAGGAGGGCTTACAATACTTGTATTATTTATAGTCTATCGAAGAAATTCTTCAATGCTAATCTAGTTTCTTCTTCTTTAGAACAAAAATCTAAGTTCTCATCAAGTCATCAGAAAACACAAGTTACAAGTTACAAAAACACTTGTTAAACTTCTTCTTCTTCCCCTTTATTGATAAAAATTTGCTCATTCAAGTATTTTGGCAAACAGTTAAGCCAATGGTATTTGGTATGCCACTTAACCACCGCATCTTGTGTTGATCGAGTATGTTGAAATAGATGGTTCCGTTTTCTTCTTCTAGCCCCCTTGTTTCTCCGTCTTTTCTTTTTCGTTTTCCTCGTCAAATTATTTGCAGCTCAGTTTAGGGCAACATAATTTCCCAAAACTAGTTATTCGGGACAACATAATCCTCTCCCGCTAGGTTCGTGCATGATGGAATCTGATTATTTGGTTCTCTATATGGCACCATAAGGAGATTTGAAATACATGAGGAAGCTCTTTCTCTATGAATTTTCACGAAGTCTAAAGGTTCAAGTGACAACGTCGCAGAGTCGTTCGGCATCAGTGTGTTCTGTTTGGCAATTTTTTGCTTTTCGATAAATCTCGTCTAGTGGAAACTATTGGGCGTCGGCCGGGTTGGTCTAGTTCAGCCCCTACTCAGTTCGAGACGTGGCGTTGTGGCTTACTATGAAATGGCATAGTTAAATGGTTAATGTCTAATTACTTATCATCAATTGGTTTTAAATAGGATATGACACCCAAATAGCCAAAGAACTCTGTGGTTAACTGTGCTTGACTTACAGAACTCAAAAGATGGGTGACCCAATTACAAGTAAGCATAGTGCAGCGTTGAGATCCATCAGAAACAATCATGAGTAGCAGCTAAATTACGTTTGACCAACAAATGGTATATCAAAGCAGTAACCTTGAACGGTGAACACTTTGTGTATACTGCCTGGTGCCAAGATTCACAAGCTCGAATCAGTAAAGGATATATGGGTCGAGCTTTTTCAAATAGGGGAAGGAGATGAGCAAGAAAATGACAATAAGTTAACCATGGCCATGAAGAAATTTGAAGACTTCAAAATGATTAATGGAGCATATGGTCAGACTAAGGGATTAGGAGAAGTCACTAAGAGGATTGACTATAAAGGACGTGTCTTATGTAGAAAGTATTAAATTCAATCAACTAAGCACTAGTCAATTTTGTGACAAAGGATATAGAGTTCAGTTCTCAAAGAGTAATTGCTTTGTTATCAACGAAGAGTCAAAAGAGACTGTTTTTTCAGCAAAGAAGAGAAAGAGCATGTATGTTGTGGATTGGAGTTCAGCAAAATCAAGCGTTTGTCTGGTAGCTAAAAGCAAGTCTGATTTAAGTTGGGAGTGACATAACAAACTCAACCATCTCAACTTCAAAGCAATCAGTAAGCTAGCTATAGAAAGCAACTGGTAGAAGGATTGCCAAACATGACTTTTAACAAAGATAAGATTTGTGAAGCTTGTAAAAAATAGAAGCAAATCAAATCTTCGATTAAATCTAAATCCGCGAAATCATCTACTAGACCTTTGAGTCTACTCTATATGAATTTGCTTGAACCAGTTGATCTAGTGAGTTTAAGTGGGGGGAAATATAATTTAGTGGTAGTAGATGACTACACTTGGTATACTTGAACTTTATTCCTCTAGAAGAAGAATGAAATCGAGAAGGTACTTCCAAAGCTTATGAGATAGATTCAGAATGAGAAATGTTCCTATATTGTCAAGATTAGGTCAAATTAGGGGAGAGAGTTTGTTAATCAAGTTATTAAGGATTTTTTTTATCTCAAAATGGCATTCTTCATAAACTAATTGCAGCAAGGACGCCTTACCAAAATGGAATAGCTGAAAGAAGAAACCGAACACTCAAGGAAGCCACAAAAGTCAATGATTTCACTTTCCAGTTTTCCTAAAAGGTTTTGGGCTAACGTTATTAACACAACATGTTTCACCCAAAATAGGTCCATAATTCATAAAGTTCATGGGAAGACACCCTATGAATTGTGGAAAGGCAAGAAACTAACTATGAGCTACTTTCATATATTTGGTAGCAAGACTTTGTCCTGATTAAGACACAATAAAAGTTTAGGGGGAGTGAATAGACTTTCAAACTATTTAAAAAAATTTATAACACTTTACCAAATTAACTCCATGTAAAATAAACTTAAGTACATCTAACTTAGAGTGCACAACTGAATAAAAGTGTGTAAAGTTGTTATGCTAAAAAATGAAGTAATACTGTAGTGATCAATGCATGCAATACGATAGAAAGGTATCTATGTTGTATGTAAGAGCAATAAGGTAAGTAGGTAGAGATTTTTAAGTGGTTCGGCCAAACCCAGCCTACGTCTACTCTAATCCTCCTATCTCCAGGAGGATTCACTATATCAATCACACAAATACAATAGTGAACAACTAAACTATGACGCCCCAATATTTTAAACAATTCCTATTTTAATAAAATATTATTGAGAATAACATTTAGTTTTAATCCTAAATATTCGAGCTCAAATACTCTCAAAACAATTATTTTGCTACAAATGCTAATTAAAATTATTTTATAACCCATTACTTTTCTACGTAAAGTCTATCTGAGATGAGTCTACTAACATTATTTTCTGACTATCAAATGTCCTAATCCCAAATGATTTACTTTCTTAAGTCTAAAATAGTTTTTCTTAGCCCAATTATTTTTATTTAGCCCCAACCCAAGACAAAATTTAACCCAGGTATATCTATACATATGTAAATTATCTTCTTGATAATTGTTCATTTTCGAAACCCAAACCAGCAGTCGTTATATCGTGGATTGTGGACTGTGGTCACTGATACTATAGTTTATCGCAAAATATACTCTCTTACATTTATTTTTATATTACGAATGAAACTATAGTTATATCGAAATGTAATTGTAGTTGTGTTGAAATGTAACTGCAGTGTTGTGACACCCCAACCTTTCACAAGCCGAGATAGCTAAACTTTAACACAAAAGCTGCCTATCTCAACTATCAAACATAACATAGCAGAAGCGATTTATAACCTAAGGGGGTATCATGCCACATCTAGGTAAGAAAAACACGGCCTAGATGCACAGGCTAACCAAAAACTGAACTTCATAAATATAAACCTTCAAATATTGTCAAAACAACCAAAATCTAAACAAGAGTATATAGAATCTCAACATAGGCACACAGGCCCAAAACACAAGTCTAAAACATCATCAACTAGTCTAAGCCGCCTCATAAAGATAAGCTCTAACATGCTCTCGCTTAGACTTATTCCATACCTGGAAAACATGTAAGAAACCGTTAGCAAAAGACTGCTAAGCAACCACCATTCACACCCGCAAGGACATACATATATATATAGTAAGTTTGTAAATAGGTTTACGCACCCATATAGAATATACACACCAACGAACTGTTCAGTTTTTAAAACGAATACTCAATAACAACACGCTGAATAAAGGATAAACCAAGACTTTCCAACAATACCAATATCCAACCGAATTGCACAAGACAACAAGTCTATAACAAAATATCAACCGAATCAAGAATTCAATAGAATACTCATAAGAAACAACCAAACCAGAATATATCCAAGAATAACCAATAACCAATGAGATACGATACAACTCAAGAATCAAGTAAGAGACCAAACAGACCTCAACCTAAGGATAAGCACCAACCCTTACCCTCTAACCAACATATTATTCCTCATACCAATCATCAAACCCAAACTCAGTTCACAGAAGCAAATAATGCCCAAATCATAGAGGCAAATGGTGCCCAAATACACGGAGGCAAATGGTGCCCAAATACACGGAGGCAAATAGTGCCCAAATACACAGAGGCAAATGGTGCCCAAATACACAAAGGCAAATAGTGCCCAAATACACAGAGGCAAATGGTGCCCAAATACACAGAGGCAAATAGTGCCCATGATTGATTCACCCTCAAACATCCCAAAGATACTCAAAGATCCACCATCAACATCCAACCTCAGACTCAACCCAAGAACAACCACTCACAGTCTTCATCTCAGACTATGAACACAACCAACTCCCAGGAAATATAATCAAGGATTCAACTAACCAATAGACTCATATAATGAACCAAGAGAGGCGAATAAATACTCCAAAAACATGGTAAAATACCCAACAAAATACTCTAACAAAATCCAGAACCAAAGGTGAAACAACGAGACAACAGATCACAAAGCAGTTTACTGGAATCAGAATTCCACCAAAACTGGCGGAGCACCAGGACGGAACACGCCCCTCCGCCACCTCCTTCCGTAAGAAGGGAACGGAACACACCGATGGAACACCCCCTTCCGCCATCCCTCACCGCCTTCCACTTGCGGAAGCCTCCAGCGGGACACATTATACCGCTGGGGTACTCCGCAAGGGCAACCTCAACGCACAAAATCATACTCAAAACAAAATACGCAATGTTTATTCCAGAATACAAAAATAGGATCAGATTGTTCAGATTACAACTCCCAGAAGCCAAATAAACATGGAATCCATACCAACAAATGTTCATAAACATCAATATGCAAAGGATCAAGAACACAAGTTCATAAATCCATCAAAACAACTCACAGACAACAAAAATAGGCTAATTAGCAAAGAATTTCTCAGGATTCCAATACACCAAATAATATCATAGATTGAGAGTGTGAAAATAGATTTTAGTGGACATGATGGTTACCTCTTGAAGCACACTTCAACCAAGAACCCTCAAAACTCCTTACAAAGCTTCACCTCCACCTTGATCATCTTTTTCCCAAAAGATCCCCAAAAGAACAACATAAGAACTTGTATAAAGATTATGAAAATAACATGATGCAAGGTATATTCCTAAAGATAGACACTTACCCAAGCTTTATCAATCCTAAAAGAGCAATCTTGGTCTTGAATCTTGAAGATGAAAGTGTAGGATTTACTTAGGGTTCTTTAGAGGTGAAAGGAGTAGGATGAATTATATTTGCAGGAAAATGAAAAGATGAATAGGGTTGTAAGTACAAGACTTTTATATTAGTAGGGAAAGATCATTACATATATCATGTATGTATCAATTAGGGTAAGACATGAAAGAATGTGCCCTTATAAAATGGGTCTCACATTATTTATTATACTACTAGTTTGTAGGAAATTAATCCTTCAAGAATAAATATATATATATTGGGCCATTATAAAAATGCTCTTACTTATAAGAATTGTAAGGATCCAATTTAAACAAATCTCTTACAAGAATTAAATTAAGAATTGGGCCTTAGAATAAATAATAAATTCCGGATTCAAGTATTATATATATATATATATATATATATATATATATATTGGGCCATTATAAAAATGCTCTTACTTATAAGAATTGTAAGGATCCAATTTAAACAAATCTCTTACAAGAATTAAATCAAGAATTGGGCCTTAGAATAAATAATAAATTCCGGATTCAAGTATTATATATATATATATATATATATATATATATATATTGGGCCATTATAAAAATGCTCTTACTTATAAGAATTGTAAGGATCCAATTTAAACAAATCTCTTACAAGAATTAAATCAAGAATTGGGCCTTAGAATAAATAATAAATTCCGGATTCAAGAATTATGTATATATATATATATATATATATATATATATATATATATCAATTGGAAAGATTAAGCCCAATTAAATCAAATAAATTACCCGGTGGAAATAATTACCGGTCAATTAAATCAAATAAATTACCCGGTGGAAATAATTACCGGTCTCAAGGCTTGAACGAAATTACGGGGTACTACAATTACCGGTCTCAAGGCTTGAACGAAATTACGGGGTACTACAAGTGTATATGAACCGATACTGAATAACAGTTTCACATTTGTTTTTATATTATCGAATGAAACTGTAGTTATATCGAAATGTAACTATAGTTGTGTTGAAATGTAACTGTAGTGTATATGAACTGATACTGAATAACAGTTTCATATTTGTGTTTTTATATTATCGAATGAAACTGTAGTTATATCGAAATGTAACTGCAGTTGTGTTGAAATGTAAATGCAGTTGTGTTGAAATGTAACTACAGTGTATATGAACTAAAAGTGAATGGCGCGGAACGGAGATCGTTTCATCTGTCTGTTTTCATTAATCAAAACGACATCGTTTTGATGTGCGGTCCACGATATAATTTGCGCAAACTAGCTCCCTTTGTGTCTCTCTCGATTCGGCTGGCAGCCTAGGTGGTGGTCTCTAGCGGCGGTGGACGGCGCAACAGGTGGTTGGAATTGACGATGGCATTGGGTGGCGAAGCATCGGCATTCCCGGCGAGCAGAGCAGCTTCTCTCCGACGACCCCTACTTCTTCCATGGTTAGCGACGAAGGCAGCAGATCGGCGTTGAAGTAGCACCCAGTGGTCTCCTCCCCGGCATAACAGTCTTCGACGAGCTACAGTTCGGCGGCGATGAGCTGGGTAGTAGCGGCGGTGGCCCTTCTTACGAGGCATCCTCCCTCTCCTCTGTTTCTAGTAGTCTGGAGGGTAGAGCAGCGGCAACACCATGGACTCCCGACGAAGAGAGGTAGCATGCAACAGTGGCTGTTCTGGCAACGACAGTTTTCCTGCGTGTACTAAGCTCTCCGGCGGTGGTGACGTAGCAACAGAGCGGAGTGGAGCCCGTAGGTAAAAAACGTTGTTAATGGGTTCTAATTATAAATATTGAAGCTTGAAGATGATGGGCATGATTATTGATGATTATGGAGATGCTTAGTTGTTATTGATGATGAATCTATGTGTTGAACTATTGATGATAATGTTATGATTAATGGTGATGATGTTGGAGTTGATTAGTGATGATGATTTAGTTATTAATGATGATCCCGTGGTTTTAAGTTCTGATTTCACTTTCGCATTTGTATTCAATATTTTTTGTAAGAAAATCTTTTATTTTGGTTTATTATGGTCTTTAAGTTGGGGGTGTTACACCAACTCAACACTTCTACAACCCGAGTGCTTATGCACCTAGCTTGCACTCCACAGGGTTTTCACATACTTCTTTCGTAACTCTTTCCTATATCTACACTCAGTAGAGATATTTGATATAAGAAAAATGAGTTTTCTTAGCTCTCCAACTCTTAGAGACTTTTAGGATTATTCTCCATTCACCCATACTATCTGCGTATCAAAATAGCGTCGTTGTCGAGGATGGCATATGGTAGTCTTTGAGTTTTTTTCTTTTGTGAGATACAAGGCAATTTGAGTTTTGATACTTGATTCATTTTTCTTTTTACATTTCTTTGCAATTGTATACTTTGTTTTGCTATAGCTTCTTTGAGCAACTACTTTAGTTGCAAGGACCATTTGTCTTGTCACTCTTGTAGGTTGATGCACACAAGAGCAAAGGGCATACAAGGTTTGATTCCATTGAATCAAGAAATCAACAAGACAATAAGGAGAAGGAGAAAGAACATTCCCGTTCAAGAAGAGATTGGAGACATGGCATCCACTAGTGCCATTAATCAAGAAGAAATAAATGGAAGACCTACTCCTAGACCTACACCACCACCCATCCAAATCCGTCCACAAGAAAGATTTGAGACTTTTAGGGAACTACAAGTTTCCCATGAGCCAATGCAATTTGAGGAAGAAGGCAATAATGTTCAAGGCCAACCAGAGCACCAAGAAGGGAGGAATTCTTTGATGCCCAAAGAGATCACCAGATGAGGACTATCACGGAGTACATGACTCGGGATTTTTCAATGCATAACTCTATCTACATCCCTCCAATTGAAGCCAACAATTTCACTATTCACCCCGCGGTGATTAACCTTGTGCCGAACAATCCATTTGGAGGTCCACCATTGGAGGATCCACACACACATATGACAAGATTTGTCCAATCATGCGGTATGCTTAGGCAAGATGGAGATGTCATAAGGCTAAAACTCTTTCCATTTTCGGTCATTGGAGAAACTTCAAAATGGCTTGACTCTCAAGATGATAATCACTCCCGCTCATAGGTTCAACTTCACAAGGAGTTCATGAACGAGTTTTTCCCACTCACCAAAACCATGAAGGTGAGAAAACAAGTTCAAAAGTTCAAGAAAATTTCTATGGAGTATTTGGGTGAGGCTTAGAGGCGATTCAAGAGGCTAAAAAGACAATTCCCACCCATGGGAAATCATTAGCTCATTCTATGAGGGGTTGATTGATGAGAGTAAAATGTTGCTTGATTCATCTTCCCGGGATGCGTTTGTGTCTTTACCACCGGATGAGGCCGAAGAGTTTATTGAGAGAATTTCATCGAACACATCTTATTGGTACAATAAAAGGGATACAAATGCCGACATGTATGAGGTATCAAACCATATTGTAAATGATGCCAAAGTTGAGGCCATGAGCCATGAGATCAAGATATTACAAGGTATGATTGAGAAACTTGGAGCAAATGCTCAACCTTGTATGGTTCTTGCACTTTATTGCAATGTGTGTGGTGGACCGCATGATACTCTTGAGTGCACCTCCCCGAATGCTTATGAGAAGGTTGAGGCTATTGGCTATTCACAACCCCGGTGACAATCTTTCAACTATGAGGGTAGTGGAGGCCAAGGATAGAAACAAGGAGCCGGTTGTAGTCAAGGGGGATACACCAAGGGAGGCCACAAGCCAACTAAGGTGGCAAAGCCACCTATGGACCTACTAGAGAGAGGCCAAATCACCTACGACCCATATCAAGGGGAAAACAATAACGCTATCTATAGGCCACCAAATGTCTCCCAAGGCGAAATGGATGCTCAACAAAATAAAATTCAGGAGGTGGATGAGAGGTTGACTAAGGCTATTCAAGAGTTTAAAAATGATAGAATTTTGTTGAAGCAAGAAATCACTCAAGACTTCCGGCAAGAGATGACCACAATGAGGCAAGAGACAAATGCCTCCATGAAGAACATTGAGACTCAAGTGGCCCAACTTGTGAAAATGATGTTGGACAAGCCATGGGGTGCTTTGCCCAACACCACCGAGAATAATCCTAAGGAGCGTGTCAATGCAATTTCCATAAAAGTTGCGGGTGATGGAGAGCTTTCTTGTGATGCAGTGATGGGAACCAATGTGAAGGAGACCACCTCTTGTGGTCCAACAAGCAAAGGGAAGGAGGTCACCTCTTGTGGCCAAAACAAGCAAAATGAGGAGGCAAAAGGAAAACTGGTAACTCCCCCCGTTACTAGCCACCAATTCCATTTCCCCAAAGGCTTGTTGACATGAATGATTTGGAACGAAAAGGTAAATTTAATGCTCTTCTACGCAAGTTACATATTGATATGTCTTTCTTGCATGTTTTGGGCGAAATGCCAAAATTTTCTTGTCATTTGAAAGAGTTGTTGAAGCACAAAAGGGTGTGAATGATGTTTCTAGAGTGTGGTTAAATGAAGAGTGCTTGGCTATACTCCATAAGGGGTGCCCACAAAAAATAGCTAACCCCAGCGCGTTTGTCGTACCTTGCATAGTAAAAGATTTTGATTTTGACTACGCGTTAGCTGACGTAAGCTCGTCCATTAATGTTATGCCCTCTTTTGTTACGGACCATTTGTTGTTACCACCCTTAACGCTAACTCACCTAACTATCCACCTTGCCGACGGGTCTATTCAGTATCCCAAGGGCATAGCGGAGGATGTTTTGGTGCGGGTCAAGGGTTTGTGATTCCTGTGAACTTTGTTGTTGGTAATGTCGGTGATGATGACCTTCATGTGCCGTTGATTTTTGGAAGGCCATTCTTGGCCACTTGCCGTACTATCATTGATGTTGGCAAGGGCAAGTTAACTTTGAGAGTTAGAAATGAAGAAGCCAAGTTTACTTTGGCTAGTCTGGATCAGAAGGGTAATGTTTGTGCAAAAGGGCAGGTCAAGGCTAAGGCTGTAACACCCCTGATTTTCTAACATTTGAGCCTAGTATAATATAGAATCTAATATAGAAAAGAGAGCTAAGCAATGGATTTCAAAACATAAGAGATCATCACTAGTACTCCAGGGGTGCTACCACCGTAGCCAATCATACAAGAATGACTACCTGACTATACCAAGAAACTAATCGTCAAAAAATCATCCAAAACATAAGGGTTCACTGACCCTGGTGTCCAAGCACCATCAAAACAAAGGAGTATCAAATACTACATAAGTCTACATCAAGAGAATAAACAAAGGACATGATTAACACACTAGGAGCTAGAAAACAAAAAGGTATTGTACTACTCTACTCCCACTAAGTGTGCTCAACGATCAATAATCCAATCTTGACAGGGGTTAATAAAACAAGTAGAAAACAAACCCATTAGCTTGAATGCTAAGTATAAACCACTCAACCTTGTAAAGTGTGTGTGTGTGTGTGTGTATATATATATATAGGGTTGCACTCTCGTGCGTACTCTCGCTCAGGAGAGAACTGCGGACAAATCACAGTCGTCCACATGTCCAGATCAACGAATTAGATGCAATTTAAAAAAAATGACGCGGTGGCATTTTTGTAAATAACTGGAACTTTGGTGGACCTAGTTTCACTTACAAGTGCATCTAGTTTCACTTAAAAGTGCACCTAGTTTCACTTACAAGTGCACCTATTTTCGCACATATTTTCACTTACAAGTGCGAGTAATTTACCTTGTTAATATTCATGTACCTATTTTCGCAAATATTTTCACTTACAAATGCAAGTAATTTACCTTGTTAATATTCATGCACCTGGTGCAATCTAGGTGCACCTAGTTATAACATTAGGTGCACTTAGTATTGATGCTCAGTGTACAATTCACTTGCACCTGTAATACATATTACTTGCATTTGCAATACATATTACTTGCACTTGTGCAAGTAATTTACTTTGTTAACATTCATGCACTTGGGTGCAACCTATGTGCACCTAGTTATAACATTAGGTGCACTTAGTATTGATGCTCATTGTACAATTTATATTTTACTTGCACGTGTGCACCTATTTTCACTTACAGGTGCAAGTAATTTATCTTGTTAACATTTATGCACCTGGGTTCACCTAGTTATAACATTACGTGCACCTAGTTATAACGTTATGTGTAACTACATTCTGGACACGTGGCGCGCTGTGATTTGTCCGCAGTTCTCTCCTGGGTGGCCAGTACGCACCTGAACACGATCATATATATATATATATATATATATATATATATATATATATATATATATATATATAAAAGTTTGGAAAATAGGTAGTTTCGATAATCACATAACACATCATGTAACAAACACTACATAGGATCATAGAAGGGTAAATCAAATAATTATAGAGTTTAGGTTTAGGAAAAATAGATAGATTTGACTACACCTAGTAGCATATACTACAAAGAGTCATAGAAGTATAGTAAATAAATACTAAGGTATATGTAAAGATAGTTCACATTTATATATAATAATATTGAAGTGTACATGTATAATAATATTGAAGTTTTTTGAAACTATCAAGTACCCTATTCTTTTTTAAATATTATTTTGCGGGTAAAGCAATCCCTTACTTAACAAGTGTTACTAATCCCTTTTACTGTATGCTGTTATTATTTGCTTTACTTGAAAGCCAAGGGATGAATGATGGAATTGCTTGAAGAGAGCACTAGGATATCTTGCAGCGTGTCTCATGGATTAGTATTATAATTTTTCACGATTAAAAAGACTAAAGTTTGGGAATGATGTTTTCCCTTAAGAACACTTGTTTTGTAGTTTAGTCTTAGCACTTAGGTTTGTTAGTTGCCTAAGTGTGGGGGTAATACCTTCAATTAAGTTTGTAAAGCTTCCGCATTCTAAATGAATTTTAAATTGAAAAAATTTTGAAAAATTGGGCCTGTTTACTAACAGAAAATTATTTTCTGTTTTCTGTTTTCTAATTTTTCAGTTTTCATTCTCTGTTTTCCATTTAGAAAACTTGTTTACTAACACTTATTTTTACAATATGTAAAAATTTTACATTTGATATCCGAACCAAATTTATATATGTATATAACATAAATAAAAATATATCCGAACCAATAACCTATTAAGTTCACATAAAATTTAGTTTAGATAATATTAATATTTTTGAACTAATATTTAAAATATGTTTGGATATATTCATTTGAATGACATGTATATAATATATAATTTTTATTTTGAATTCTAATATTATATATGTGAAATTTCGATATCTGATATCTGGACCAAACTTGTATCCGATATAACATAATTAAAAATATCCGAACCAATAATCAATTGAGTTCAATCAAAATATAAAACGTGGTATAGATTTCAATTTTTAATTTTGATAATGTGAATGATGTATAATTTTAAGCATAAGCAAATAAGTTATGTTTAAATAAGTAATGCAAGTAGAAAAGATAGAACATGATGATAAGTAAAAGAAGATAATAATGAATGTAATCATAGTAATGAATAAATATGTAAGTAGATAATGGTGAGAATGTGGTTATAGTGACATATAGTCTAATAGATGATAGCTGATTCAGTTTTCCATTTAGAAAACAGCTTTTAATGGTGTTTCAGTTTTCTAGAAAACTGGAAAATTATTTCCTGTTTTCAAAATGGAAAATTGTGTTAGTAACCGTGTTTTCTATTTTCTGTTTTCCAGTTTTTCAAATTTACATAAAACTGGAGAAAATTTCCAGTTAGTAAACGTATGGTCTTGAAAAATGGTGTGTTATATTTTGCGCCATACACCATTACAAATTAACCTATGGGCTGCCATAATGCTGCACCAACAGTAGTTTGGGCAATTTCTCATAGTAGCATCAATAAAGGAAGAATTAGGAAAGTACATTTCCTTATAGATACGTGCCACAAGTGATTGGGGGTTCGTTAGAAAACGCCAGACCTGCTTTCCTATTATTTCTAAATTAAAAGCACGCAGATCCTTAAACCCCAATCCCCCAAACTTCTTAGGAACACAAAAACGATCCCAGGCTTTCCAATGGATGCCTTTTCCATTCACACCACCAGATCCCCACAAAAAAACGATTCATGGTTCTCTCAATTGCCAAGAATACCCTCATAGAAAAAGTAAGCATAGCCTGAGCTACACTTTTTTAACCAAACTTCTTTACCTGCCTGGGATAAAAGCCTCTTATTCCATGATCTAACCTTTTGCTTAATCTTATTCTCAACATATGAAAAACCTACCCTTTTGTTCTTACCAACAATGAAAGACGGACCTAGGTATTTCCCGAAGTTTGCAGCTTGCACAACAGCTAGTACCGTCGCCACTTTCTCCTTATCTTCCATAGATGTATTCTTACTAAAACACACATTTGAAGACATGAAGTTGCATGTTGTCATTTGTGATTTGTCAAGTGGCTGAAACTATAACATAGAATATGTAATTTTGTATAATTGCATCCGTTTGTAAGTTAATTTACTTCAGTTCCTTTAAGCTTTAACAATTAAAGGTTCAAGTTGTTGGTGGTTGTAACTTATGCTTGGAATTCTTAGTTTTTAGCTAATTTGCAAGTTTTAACTTGAAGGTTGTAATTTGTAAAAGAAAAAAATTTACCTTTGATTTTGTTTTTCTAAATCCGAGTAAATCCAAAATCAGATTTCTAAATCCGAGTAAATGCAAAATCTGATAAATAAATTTGAATACGAAAACTTATATATTAGTATAATTTTGTTACTAAAAATGAACTGATTGGATTATTTAAAAAAAAAAAAAAAAAAAAAAAAAAAAAACCTGAAATCCGAATGGGCAGGCAATTCTTACATCCAAGCCATCCACACTCGTCCAATACATAGGTCTTCTATTTGCTACAACCCCCAAGGCACCTTAAATATATATTTATATTTTAATTTTATCGTTCTTTAACCCACCTTAAATATATGTTTATATTTTAATTTTATCTTTATCTAACACACTTTGCAAATATAATTATATATATTTTGGAATAAAAATATAATTATATTTTAATTTTAACTTTTCATTAGAATAAAAAATGTGGTTTGTGCGATTTATTCATAATTCTAATTGTATAATAAGTGTGAAATTTATAATGTGTTACATCTAATAAAAATCATTTAAAATTTAAAGTGACTGATTAATTGATAGGAAATATATTTTGTAATTCAATTAAAAAATTAAAAGAAAATATACTATTTTATGAACTATCTAGTCGATGTAATTTAGAAGTTTTAAATATGTGTTATTGTATTTAAAATATTATAATCTATAAATAGTTAGGTTTGATCTAAGTAGTATAAAAAGTATTTATAAATATCATATTAATAGAAATGATTTACAATTTATTTCAACCATTTCATATTTTATCATAAATACTTGAGTCACACTTGTGTGAAACCGTCTTACAAATCCTTATCTGTGAAACGGGTTGGGTAGAGTCTAGTTAATATGGAAATGTAATACTTATACTAAAAAAATGTAATACTAATAAAGAATAAAGTGTTTGTTACTTGTAAGGAAAATTGTAATACTTTTGAGAAAAAAAATGTAATACTTTTACATCGAAGATATTACACTTTTCCTTATAAGTAACGTTGTCAAATGTTTGTTACTTATAAGGGAAAAAATACAAAACTTATGAGAAAAGATGGAATACTTTTAAATCAAAATGTAAAAATATTATATTTTTTCTTCAAAAGTATTACACTTTCTCATATAAGAAATAAACTTTATTCCTAATTAGTACGTAGTATTAATATTCATCTTGACTCAACCCAACTCACAAACAAAGATTGTGAGACGGGTTCACACTAAGGGTGTTTTTGGTTCGCACATGAGAATCGAAATCAGTATGAGTATCAAATTAAATATTTTGTAAGGGTAATGAATTTTGGTGAAAGTATTTTGAATGTTTGGTAGTAGTGTGGAATGAGAATGATTATTAATAAGAGGAAGAAAGGAAGAAGGGGAATGAAACCCTTATTTTATTAGGGTATGTGTTTTCCAATTAATGGGGTATTCCAAACACATAATAGTATTCTAAAATCTATCAATCAAACAATAACTAACAATCACTTTAATACACATACCTTATGCCTAAACCCACCAACCAAACACACCCTAAGTTTTTTTCCAAATACTTTTATTTTTTACCCCACTAAATAAAATTTAATTTCGGGGTGTGCCCTGTTTATAAGCAAAATGGAGAATGACACACAGATAAATTTCTGCTTTTTATTGTACGTGTAGATTTGCTCATATTAAGCTAACATGAAATAGTCAGCGGTCGATCTTCATTATAATACTGCTCCAAATGGATACCAAGCCTAGTTTATAAGCTGTCTGCTTTCAGAGGACCACTAAAATTGAGAAAGACGTTTGGAACACGCCCCAAGAAAGTGCTCAAAAAGTACCATAAAATTATCAAATTAAGTGGCCAACGTTAGACCAGAAAAAGGTGCAACTAGCTGCAAAAGGAGTTGAGGAAAATATCTAATGATATGTATATATACACGAGGATTTTATTTTAAATTTCTTTTTCTTGTTGATTTTATGACGCAGATAGTTAATTGCTAACAAATACAATTAGGCCGTAAATGATTGTTAGCTGATTAGATTAGATTGTATAATTAATTGATAACATTAGCTTATTGTAAAAAGATGTTTGGTAAATTAGCTGTTAGCGGATAGCTATTTGGTATAAAATATTTTTTCAAAAAGTTAATTGAAAAAGTTTCTTTGAGCAACTTTTTGAATTTTAGCATTTTGGAGTTACAAAAAGTTGATTAATCAAAGATTTATATTGATTTTTTTAACCAAGTCAAATAGCTAATAGTGGTCAAAGAAACCAAAATTAATTAATAGGCTAACTATTTTACCAAACAAGGCCTTAGAGTATGTTTGAAAAAAAAAAAAAAAACCTTATGAAAAATATATTTTGAAAAATGAGTCATTTTTCAAAAAACATATTCATTTTTAGTGTTTCATTGCATACTTCCATTGCAAAAAATTATTTGGTGGTATTGTTATTGTTTTGAGAATGAAGACGATTGTATGTTTTACAAATTTTTTCAAGGTATTTGTACATTTAAAGTTACCAACTAAGGGCGGAATGAAATATGAAAAGTAAATCCCTTCAACAAAGGAATTAACTATAAGTTGATCATCCAAAACAATAAGAAAAATGATATGTAAAATTAGTTCAAGAATTTTATAGTTACAATTTTCATAAATAAAATAGAGCCAAGTGTCTTCAAATTTTATACTTCACTACACTTAGACCGACCATTCAAATCGAGTTTAAATATTAGAGCAGAGACCACTATATCCAACCCATCAACCTTCACATCATTGGGAATTGCCAGCAGACTTGAATTTGGAATCTGCTCATGTTTAGTTCCTATCACTTGGTAGGACGGCTTGTCATGAGTTACTTAAGCTTATCCTTATGCGTCTCATGAAATATTCATCTTTTATATATATATATATATATATATATATATATATATATATGTGGAAGGGTTCATGTGCGGATATATCTTCCCGTGTGATTATGCAGTACTCACCTTTAGCATTAAAACACAGCACCTTAAGTACACAAACCACGCACCTTAAGCTAAAAACATAGATCATGCACCAAAAGTTTTTAAATGGTGCACCACCTTCAATTGAGAATACACTGTGCACCTTAAGTACACAAACCACGCACCTTAAGTGCACAAGTCACGCACCTTAAGAACACAAACCACGCACCTAAAATTTTAAAATGACACACCTTAAGTTTCAACAACGTAACTCACGCACCTTAAGCATACATATCACGCACCTTAAGAAAGTAAACAACACACCTTAAAAAGAAACATCACGCACCTTAAGCTTTAACACTCACGTATTTTAAGCATACAAATCCACACCTTAAGAAGAAAATTACGCACCTAAAACCATCGACAACCGCACGAGAAACACCCCACTGCAGGGGATTTGAATTATATATATATATATATATATATACATACATACATACATACATACATACATACATACATACATACATACACACACACACACCCAAACTATATGTATGTAATCCAAAGATCAGGTGCTAATTCTTCTATTTATATTCATATAAATAAAAAGAATAAAATATAATACAAGAATTTTAACGTCAAAATTAAAGAAACAAAAATTACAATTCATTTTGTGTTAAATTAAATCGAACTTCACTATTATTTCAAGGTATAGTTATATTTTATATTCATATAAATAAAAAGAATAAAATATAATACAAGAATTTTAACGTCAAAATTAAAGAAACAGAAATTACAATTCATTTTGTGTTAAATTAAATCGAACTTCACTATTATTTCAAGGTATAGTTATATGTACATTGGTAGAGCTATAGAAGTAAAGGTTATGAAAGAAATAAATTAAGAGATTGTGGAGCATGAAAAGTTGATTGAAGTAAAATTGTTCACGATAGTAAAACTTAAAGAGCATTATATAGTAACACACAAGACACATATTACTAAAATTTTTCAAATTAGCATCAAATTAACGGATGGATGCAATTCAAATTTCTGTCCACCTTTGATTGGTGGACAAGAAAAACATGTTTGCACGAGAATAATGAATTCAAACTTATAGGTATATTTTTCAAATTTGAAGATAAAGAATGAATAATGAAAAATTAAAAATTAAAGATTAAAGAAATTTTTTAAAAAAATTAAAGTAGACGGAGTCATATTCGATTGTCAATGTTGTATGCTATTGTTATTACACATATACACAAACTAAAACGTTTAGAAGGGACACATTGGACCGCATGCAAAAAATAAGCAGTGGTTTGGGTTCCATCACGGTGCCGATTGTCGGTCAAGTCGTCAACGAAACGTGAACAATGGAGTGGCTCAGCCAGGCCAACAACCAGTACGATAAGAAAGCATAATTACAGGATAATCTCGGCAAAGATAACTAAGGATATAAATTTATAATTATAAAATTATAAATTTTAATCCCAATCATTTTAGTTTAAGTCGGACAACAATGAATAATTCAAACTAATTTACTTTTTTTATAGTTTTTTTTTGCAGGATCACAAAACAAAATTTATTTAATACACACTCTCAAATAATAGCTATAAATTTCTTTCCCGTCACTCAAAGAAAAAAAAGCATTGTTGCACATTTTTGTGAAAGCAAAAAAGTTAGTATCTATCAGATCCGATACATATACATCTACGCAAGTCACGGCTACTGTACAAACAATATTGTCAGCTCCAATAACGTAAGATATTTTCATTCATCACAGACAAAAGCAAATCATGTGCACCAAAAAGGTCGATACCACTGTTGGGTGAAGAAGATATTTTCATCCAGATATTTTATATACCTGTGACCTGTCCACAATATTTTCTAGTGCGTCCAACCCCAAAAAAAAAAATGAAAATTAAATGCCCAATTAAATTTTCTGTCTGTCTGTCAACAGTTTATCTCTAGCTAGCTCAGATTTCTCCGTCTACTAATCTCCGTCAGAAGCCTTCCTCACAAATCGACCCTAAAACACAAGAAGAGCAAACATATTAAAATAGAAACAAAGAAAATATAATATTGTGATTATATATATTTATATATATACACACTTTATTTTGCCTTTAGTTTTGATTTATTTTACTAGAGTTTATATTAGGTGAACACAATTAAGGCACAAATCATGAAGATCTTGTATATATACTTAGGATTTCGTAGTAAAATTTATATATATAGGAAGAATCACAATTCTGATTTTTCAATTATTTTCGAGTCATTAGTTTATTTCGTAGTCTTTTAATTGTTAAAAGAGTTCTAAAATCAATTTAGCCTCTCCACTAATTGCGACATCAAACTCTAATTGTATCTAAGATTTTACAAGAAAATAGCGTATAAATTGAAAGTTACAAAAATGTCTCCATAAGTTATATAACTAGATAGAAATGGAGTTTGGCGTTTTAGTTAGCTGAGGGATTGAATTTGTAATTTTTTTAATTAATAATAAAAGGACTAATTAATTTGTAAAAATTAAGAAAAAAGATACTAAATTTATAAATGGGGAATAATTAGATGATGAGGGTATGATATATGTATATACCTTGAGTCTAGGTCTTTTTTCTGCATTAAGCTTGCGGACTTGGTATCTAATCTTCTTGGAGAAAAGTCTTGTTTGGCGTTTTTCTTTGTACCTCATCACACTAGCTTCTCTTCTTGTGGATCTCTCTTCATTATCCATCACAGGCACCTCTCCCATCTGTGAGTGAACGAACTCAAGAAGATCAGATCAGATGAGATAAAAAACTAACGCATACACAACCAAATGGTACTTAATTAATAAAAATAATTAATGATTAATTGAAAGAATTGAAAATTATTAGCTAGGGAAATTAAGAAGTGCTAACATAAGAATGGTTGTTGGGATTATTGGGTAATGAAAATGCAGTGTTATCGTGTGCCCAGAGAGTGCCACGGTCGGACCATGCATCGAGGACGTGTTGATAATTCAAGCTCAAATTTAAGGATGCGGCCATGTTAATCTCCTGATGATATTCATCGTCATCGTTATTCTCTTCCTGCGACTTCACACGAAGCATGCTTTCTTGTTCATTTTGTTGGGAAAGAACCGGTTTTTGATCGCCGGAATCTTCATTAACGGACGACAGGCCGCCGTCATGGTCGGAGCTGCAGGTGAACTCAAAATCCCAATATGCATCGGTACCAGTACGACCCGCCGCCGGCAGATCTACTGCTGTTTTGGCGGCCTCCACCGCTTGCGAGTTATTAATATCGTCGTCGTCATCTCCGGCGTCGTCGTCCAACTCCATGTCATCCATAAATGATGAAAAGTAGTGTTTGTTGGGATGATGATGGTCCACCGTGTGGTTGCTTTCACGGTGGCAGTGATTATCAGAGACGACACTGCTACATGTAATGTCTGGGTCAGGAACCTCTTGCTCTTCCTTCTTTGGACTCCATGGCATGCCCCAGTTACGCCCCATCTTTTTCTTTACCCCTCTCTCTCTCTCTCTCTCTTTCTCTCTCACCTTGGATGATACTTTATTATGCATGAACAGGAAATTTTTAGTATATATATACTAGCATTTTGTATCCTCTATGGGCCATAATATTTTCATGCCCAATATTTTAATATTGATAAATATAAATACTTAAAAATTACAGAATATATTTCGAATTATATATATGACTAGTATTTTATACGCGCGATGCGCGAAAACTTATGCCCAATATTAAAATATTAATAAATACAAATAATTCAAACGTATAATTCAAATTATATATACACAAATAATATATGTATTTTATACACACATATATGATTTACCATTAATAGAAATTTAATTAAAATATAATCAACCATTAAATTAATTATATAATAATTTTAATAAAATGACAATTAAAGAATAGGAAAAAGATATGATAGATATAGGTGTATGGTAATAATGATGGAGTTAAAAGTAATGGTGTTATAACGGTGTAAGGGTAGTTTTGTATAACAAGAATGTAGTAAGGACAATTTTGTCTAATAACATTGAAGTCGAACACCGGAGGAAGACAAACGACCATCAGTTATGCAAAGTCTACACATTGATGAGATGATAATTACTCCAATGGCTCTCCATTATTACAACTCAGCACTCAATGTATGCTCACCATTACTAGGAGTCCGTTACACTCACCAGAAGAAGAGTCGTTGAAGTCGTAGTATAAGTAGCAGACTTGTGGTAGAGGATAGGGGACACTTTGTTTATTAGACACCATATTATTGTACTGGTTATTGATTGTACTGAGCTAATTATATCAAAATATACCTGGTACCATTATTACCGTCATTGGTGCTTTCATTGAGAACCGAGATCAGATCTCAGGCAAACTTCACACATCACAAACACCCAGCTCATCTCATCACTATCTATGGCGCGATCTGCATCCAGCAGTTATCATGATTCTCGTCAAGTGAACAATGGTCATGCCTCGGGTGATTTCCGTGAGCAGCTCAACAATAACCATGTGGGAGATCGCCGCGAGGGTGATCTTCGTAGCCAGATCAATAACAATCATTGCCGAGAAGGTGATCTCCGCAGCCAACTCAACAACAATCACGATGGAGGTCGCGCTCCCCTCCTAATAAATGCTGCTCACATCCAAGCCACGGACTTCCAAGTGGTGGCGCAGGTCATTCAACAGGTGGCGGCGACGATGGCCCAGCTAGTAGCAGGGATGCAAGGCTAGGCCCCACCACCGCCACCGCCTCTTCAAGAGGTAGAGGTGCAATCTCCAAGAAGAGAGAAAACCCAGCGACAGGACGGAGGTCCTCAGCCGAGGGGTCTTGAGCAGCGCCCGGCGGCTTCCAGATCTGTTCGGGATCGGCTGGGAGTACAAGGGTCCTCCAATAAGGGTCCATGTCAACAAGAAAGTAAGGCAGTAACTAGGCGACCACCCGGGGAAGGGGTGGGCGAATCTGGTGGACCGGCTCCGCATCACTCCACTAGACACAGAACCCCACAGGAAGACTTGGTTGAGAAACTCCAGAGGAAGATAGACGACTTTGAGAGGAAAGTAGAAGCACGAGAGCATTCACCAGAGCCGGAAGTAAGGATGACTGCTCCATTCTCTCGGGACATAATGGAGGTACCCCTCCCAAAAGATTTTCGGTTGCCCACCATCAAGGCTTACACCGGGACCTTTGACCCACATGCCCATATGACAAGATACAAGACAGTCATGGTGATGATCGGGGCAAGCGACGCCATCATGTGTAGAGTGTTCTTATCTACTTTGGATGGAATGGCGTAAGATTGGTTCAATACGCTCCCAGAAGGTTCGATCCACACTTTTGCAGAACTGTCCAAGATTTCCTAACCTATTTCTCTGGAAATATACAGCATAAAAAGTCATTCTTGCATCTCTGTGGAGTAAAGCAGGACAGGGGCAAAAGCTTAAGAAATTTCTCAAGCAAATGGAAGACGGAAGTCAATAATGTGTACGACTTCGATTCTAAGGTGGCAATCCTCATGTTCATCCAGGCATTGAGGTCAGGAAATTTTCATAGACAGCTGAACACTCACCATCCACGCTCCTATGAGGAGCTAATGAGGACAGCGAACCGCTACGCCGAGGCCGAGGAGGCTGATAGAAAGAAGAAAGATGAGGAAGAGGGCAGGAGGAGTGGGCGAACTGATAACGTTGGCCCGACCAACATGGCACCACGCCCAAACCAATCATCCATAGTAAAGGGGAGGGATCACGAGCGGCCTTGTCTTGCCCCACTGCGACATTTAACACCGCATACTCATCCAGTTAGCATGATTTTAAGTCACGCTAAGGAAATGGGAATGGTACATTTTCCCTCAGAGTGCATGTCAGTTTCTCCGAGTGAGGACCAAATCAAATACTGTCAGTTCCACCAACAGGTTGGTCATGGCACGAACGAGTGTCACACTTTAAAATGGCAAATAGAGGAACTAGTGCAGAGCGGGTACTTTACGGAGTTTGTTAAGTATCCGGGACAGTACCAGCATCAACAAAGCCTATCCGAAAATGTGTGGCGAAAGGAAGAGGACCCCGAGCCATCCACTTCCAACGCCAAGAAGAGAAGATGTGACCAGGCCATACAAGAAAGGGACAATGGAATACAGGAGGAGACCCGTGCAACGCAAGAAATATGTTATTCATTGATGTTTCGCCCTGATTAGATTTGTTAAACAAAAAAAAAAACCATGGCTCTATGCCGAGGCACGGTTAATATCGTCGGTACAAAAAAAAAAAAAAAACCTTGGCTGTGCCGAGGCGCACCTCGGCTCTATGCCCTCGCTGGGGCGCACCTCGGCCCAGCGCCGAGGTGCAAAGCCTCGGCACAGTGCCGAGGTGCAAGCCCTTGGCACAGTGCTAGGGCGCACCTCAGCTCTATGCCGAGGGGCAAAAAAATAAAACACACTTCGGCTTTGTGCCAAGGAGCAAAGCCTCGGCACAGTGCCGAGACACACCTCGACTCTCTGCCGAGGTGCAAGCCCTTGGCACAGTGCTGGGGCGCACCTAAGCTCTATGCCTAGGTGCAAAAAAAAAAAAAAAGAAAAAAAAAACCTCGGCTGTGCCAAGGCGCACCTCGGCTCTGTGCAAAGGAGCAAAGCGTCGGCACAATGCTGGGGCGTACCTCAACTCTGTGCCGAGGGGCAAAAAAAAACGCACATCGGCTTTGGGCACAACCTGGGCACAGTGCCGAGACACACCTCGGCTCTGTGCCGAGGTGCAAGCCTTCAGCACAATGCTGGGGCGCACCTCAGCTCTGTGCCGAGGTGCAAAAAAAAAAAAAACAGCTGAGGCGCATCTCAGCTTTGTGCCCTCGGCACAGTGCTGGGGCGCACCTCAGCTCTGTGCCGAGGTGCAAAAAAAAAAAAAACAGCTGAGGCGCATCTCAGCTTTGTGCCCTCGGCACAGTGCTGGGGCGCACCTCAGCTCTGTGTCGAGGTGCAAGCCCTCGGCATAGTGTTGGGGCGCACCTCAGCTCTTTGCAGAGGTGCAAAAAAAACAAGTTATTACTCCCAAGCCACCTCAACCACTCTCGCTGGCTAGGGAGTTGGGGGACTGGTGACAGAGTAATCAGGTAAGCAACACCGAACCCGAACCACAAGCATTGACCTGGAGGACGACAAACGGCTACCAGTTATGCAAAGTCTACACATTGATGAGATGATAATTACTCCAAAGGCTCTCCATTATTATGACCCAACTCAATGTATGCTCACCATTACTAGGAGTCCGTTACACTCCCCAGAAGAAGAGTCGTTGCAGCCGTAGTATAAGTAGCAAACTTGTGGTAGAGGATGGGGGACACTTTGTTTATTACACACCATATTATTGTACTGGTTATTGATTGTACTGAGCTAATTACGGAGTATATCAAATATACCCGGTAACGTTATTACCGTCATATATATATATATATATATATATATATATATATATATATATATATATATATATATATATATATCAGTGAATCGTACGGGTAATTGGACAATTATTTGCTCTAATTCAAGCAAAGAAAACATCAAAAAACATAATCAATCCAACCAATTTCATCAATTGCGCTATATAATATTCGATGTTATAATTTATATAATTGTATATCGATCCAAATATTCTTAAAGTATTATAACAAATTCATTCCGTGCAACACACGGGCAAAAATACTAGTTGAAATAACAGTAATTAGGCACATAATTTTACCTCTTTACAGAAAGGGAGTGATTGAGTGAAATTGAATGCAGAACATCTTTTAGTTCGAGTCTTCCAGAGTGTAATTAAATACTTTAAAATAATTTGAACATTTTTCATTACCATTTCTTTTTCAAAATTTTTAAGGGATGACAGCAAAAAGTCAATAAATCATTATTTTGTGTATTCCTCGAAAGATAAAGGTAACACTCGTGACAAATAGAACAAGAAAAACATATATTATCATTTGTGCAATGGGATACCATCATCTTTTACAGAGGACACTCGAAGTAGTTCTCTTTTTTGGTCACGAGGAAAACCACAAAATAGTACTCTTGTAATGACTTATCATGTTTATGTTTGATTTAATATTAATTTTACTTTTCATAAATGATAAATCATAATGCATATATTCTCACTAGGTAATCTATATTGATTGAATTTCGATAAAAATAATAATAATAATAATAAGGGGAATCCAAGGGATCAGAGTAGAACCCACGGCATATATTTTGATTTTAATCAAGGTTGTAAAATACGTTAGGCGTTAGTCGGGTGCCAAGCTGCCTAGGCAAAAGTCTAGAAAAAAGAAAGGATTGTGTGTGTATTGTAGTTTGTGTGTATATATATAGGGAAGGGTTCCCGTGCGAAGACAGCTTCCCGTGCGGAAGTGTGGTTAACACAAAAGGACGCACCTTAATTGTAGAAATGACGCACTTTAAGTATAGAATTTACGCACCTTAAGTGTCAACCTGTGCATCTTGAGTGTTAACTGATTCACCTTAAGGTTCAAAACTGACGCACCTTAAACTTTAAAAATGCACCTTAAGTGTTAAAATGACACACCCTAAGCTATAAAACGACGCACCTCAAGTTTTAGATTTAAGCACCTCAAACTATAAACTCATGCACCTAGCGCTACAAACTCACGCACCTTAAGCTTTGAGAAAACGCACCTTAAACTTTACAATTAAGCACCTTAAGTTTTCAAGTGTAGAATTGATGACGCACCTTAAGTACTAAAATGGAGCACCTTAAGTACTGAAATGGCACACCTTAAGTACTAAAATGACACACCTAAAGCTTTCAACAAATATGTAAAATTACCATAATGTCACCGCATTTTTTTTTAATTTATATATGTTCATTCTGGGGGTTCATTTATCTTGATGACCTTTGAATAAAGGCAAAAACTTGTGTGAGACCGTCTCACCATGAGACGGTCGGGTCGGGTCGGGTCAAGATGCAAATGTAACACTTATATGCACAAATGTCATACTTATATGCTCATATGTAATACTAATCAGGAATAAAATTTTTGTTACTTATTAGGGTAAATTTAATACTTTTAAGGGAAAATACAATACTTTTACATTTCGATTTAAAAGTATTATATTTTTCCTCAAAAGTATTATATTTGCCCTTATAAGTGAGAGGTACTTGTCAACATTACTTATTATGAAAAATGTATTACTTTTTCTCTTATAAGTAACAAAAATTGTATTTTTGATTAGTGTTGTATTTGAGCATATAAGTGTGAGATTTACACATATAAGTATGACATTTGCATGGTGCTTTGACCCGACCCGACCCGTCTCACGAATAAGGATCCGTGAGACGGTCTCACACAAGTGTGACCCTTGAATAAATGGCGCAAATTTAACTACACAACCGCACGGGACACACCCAACCGCATGGGAACCCAATTATATATATATATATATGTATATATATATATATATATATATATATATGTATGTATGTATGTATAATTACATTCCTGTAAAAATAGTGCGTAAAATACAAATATGTGGACTAATCTGGAACATTTGATTGTTGATATGTACGGCTATGATTTCTTTTCATATTTTGGTGGTTTTTTAATTCTTTTTTTTTTCTTGCGTGAGGTGTTTAATTCTTGTTTTTATTTTATTTTATTTTTTTGGGGGGGGGGGGGGAATTGGGGGTCTTGTAATTTAAAATCTCTCCCAACATTAATTTCACGCGTATAATGTCTGTATCTCTCCCATTTGTGTGTGTCTCGCAAACGGTCCTATGTGTTTCTTCAATCGCGAAGGTGCATTCTTCAATCTCCTTCAATTGTGAAACTCTGGGTTCGTTCTTCCGTCTCTGCAACAATGTAGATGGTACTAGATGGGACCACGGTTGAGGCAAGCGGCGAAGACCACCAGGACTACATGTCGGTTGAGGTAGGGTTTTCCCCCCCATTTTTGTCGTGTTTTTGTTGTTGTTCGCATTGGTTTTTGTCACAATTGGGGTGAATGTTTTGTTTCAATAGTGTATTGTATTTTCCGGGGGAGGGTCGGGGGTTTGGTTGCCAGATTGTTTACAAAGTTGAAGTTTTTGGCAAATTAAGGCTACTCAATTTAGTATTTGATGGGGTTGCTTCGTCATTTTTTTTTTTTTTTTTGCAATACTGGTGTTGGTTTCATAGTGTGTGCACGACCTAGATTGTGGGACTAAACTATTCCTAAGATTGCATGTTTCATTGTGATTAAGATAATATGAATAAATTTGGTAATTAGTGAATATCTGCAAATCGCTTTGTGTTCAATATGTATATATTACTGCTTACTACTGTGTTGAAATTAAGTAACCTGAGGTCATAATTCACTATTTTGTAAAACAAAGTTATATTATTAAAAATAAACAATACTAAACTATTCCTTGTTGGGCGTCGGCAAGGTTGGCCGAGTTCAGCCCCTACTCGATTCGAGACGTGGCGCTGTGGCTTACCATGGAGGGATGTGGTTAAATGGTATTAGTCCACCTACCTATCACCAATTGGTTTTAGGAAGGATATGGCAACCAGTTAGCCAAAGAACTCTGTGGTTAAGCGTGCTTGACTTCCGGCAGTCACGGGTTCAATATGAATATATTAGTGCCTACTATTGTGTTGAAACTGAGTAACCTGAGGTCATAATTCATTATTTTATAGAACAAAGCTATATTAATAGGGAAATTGATATTTTTGGCCCCTCAATTGTTTTACTTTTAGAAATTTAGCCCCTGTCAATTGATTTGAGCAAATCTAATCCTTTAATTCTTCATAATGCACCACATTTGGTCCCTCATGTTATATAATTAGAATTGTTTTTAATAATTTAATTTTCATGAGGTTATAATTGTCCAATCCTTTCAATGTATTTTTAGATGAGTTTTGAATTGGTGATTTTGCCCAAATTTTTAGAGTAATTGGTTGTTATTTTCAGTAAAAAAAAATACATATTTAATCACTGCAAAGGAAATTGGAGGGGCAAGGTTGAAGCATATTCTACCTTGTGAAGGGGTTGGGAAATTCTTGAGGTATATTGCTTCGAAGGTTCAATTTCCATATAGGCTTTAATTTATAGCTTCAAAGCACATGCCGATAATGAAGAAACAACAACAGACATTTTCTCTTTGAGAGTGTCATTGTGTGTACTATGTGAGGACTAGCCCACATTTGTGCCGAGGCACTAAGGTAATGCCCTTCAGTATGTAATTAGAAGCAATAATATTACTCCACAAAGAAGAAGGAGACGAAAGTTAGGAAGAATGAGAAGAAAGTTAAATGGTTGAAAGGATTGGACAATTATAACCTCAAGAAAAATAAATTATTAAAAACAATTATAATTATATAATATGAGGGACCAAATGTGGTGCATTATGAACAATTAAAGGATTAGATTGGTTCAAATCAATTGACATGGGCTAAATTTCTAAAAGTAAAACAATTGAGGGGCCAAAAGCGTCATTTTCCCTATTATTAAAAAAAACAAATCATTAGTTAGTCAAATGAGGACAAACTCTAATTAATGTCTTAATTATAATTAATTTAGTTATCAAATCAGGGAAAAGTTTGGGTTAAATGACACTCTGTACTTGCGTGATTATGATTCAATTACATTTGGTACCTACATTTAGTCCCATGGGGTGCAATTACATTTGGTATCGACATTCAGTTCTAGTGTTGGCAGGATTTGAACTCAGGTCATTATGCTACAATTACATTTGGTTCATGAGTATTTTATTTTATTTTTTGTTATTTCAGTGTTCGCCTTGCAGCCTTGCGATCTTGTGGGCCTGCTGCTCAGTTTTGCTTAATTCATAGTGATCGTGTGCATTGGTCTGTGTTACTGTGTGTATCGCTGCTTGTTTTTTTGTGTTTGTTTTTTTTTTGCGTTTCTTTATTGTCTATTCTTGTGGTCTTGCCGTTTTCTCATGATCATCTTTTCGTGTTTCAATTGTGGTGTATTGTCTGTTTGTTGATGTTAAGGTCGGAAGTTTGGTTTTATGCATTTTTTTTCTTTTTTAGGTGTCTGTATTATTTTAGTTGGTTCACACCCATACTTTTTACTGTACTCTGTTGTGTGCATTTGCAAGTCGATTGTATTCATAAACTTGACTTGTGCGTGAATTCGTCTTTTTGAATTGTTTGGTGGTTGATTTTCTCTTGCGTGTTGCCTGATTGCTGCAAGTAAGAAATCTAAGGTATCATATTTAGATGCTGGTGGTTCGGGCTTTTCTGAGGATGATGATGATTTCGTGACCCCATCTTTAGCGGTCCTTGCAAGGTTGCAACAATACCATGTGTGGAATGTCCCCCGATTATGAACGCATTGCGGAGGAGGCTATTAGGTTTCCTAGGGTGAACTTTACTAATCCTGGGTTAGGCTTTTTGTTTATGTAGGTTGTTAACTTTTTGACAATTACAAAATCATTGAACTTACTGTATCTATTCGGTCTTTTGGAGGCATATTTAATACGTAATGTTATTTCTCTTTGTTTTGATTAATGATTAAATCATCTTCCGTACATGTATGTGGTGTCCATTTTTGTACATAATGTAGCTATGTGGGTCCACAGTGTTCATGCATCCCTGTGAAATAATGAATGTATCATTTGGCTCATTATATGCGTGTGCACCAGTTGGTTATGTGTAGGGCTGTCAAAGCGGGCCGGCCCGCCCCATTAGGCTCGCCCCGATGCGGGCTTTTTTTCTTGCGGGTTTTTGCGGGCCGGCCCGCAAAACCCGCGGGTTGAGAAATACACTACCCGAGCCCGCCCCACGCGGGCTTGCGGGCCTGGCAGGCTGGCCCGCGGGCTACTAATAAAATAAACAAAATTAATTTAAATCTAAATCTAAATCTAAATAATATTTAAAATCAATAGAAATAAATTAAATATTAAATAAATACATAAATAAAACATAATATACATAATACGTCTCAATTGAGTCAAGTCTCAAAACCAATGCAACAATTTCACTGTTCACTAGAGCAAACACTCATGGAGCAAACGATGAAATTTGATGTCTTTGAGGGAAAAACACAGAGCAGCGCTGAGGGAATATCGTTCAGAAACATTTGCAGAGTTTTGAGGGAATACTGATTAGGCAATTAGGTTAATTCTATTATTGCATATATTATATACATATATAATTTTTTTTTATATAGCCTAGCCCGCGGGCCGGCCCGCGACCCGCGCGGGCTAACCCACGAGGGCTGCGGGCCTTCGCGGGCTAAGCCCGTTAGGCCCGCTCTTTCGCGGGCCTATGATTTCGAAGCCCTAGCCCGCCCTATCGCGGGTCGGGTGCGGGCCGGCCCGCGGGCTTTGGCCCTATTTGACAGCCCTAGTTATGTGTATTGAAGTTTAGTGGTGCTATGTCTAAACGTGTGCATATTACCACACATCCGTATGCATTACTAAGTGATTCTTAGAAACCCGACCAACCAATATTAGAATCATGTCATTTCTATTACTGCACACACAAGATTACTAAAATGCACACTATACTGAATGACAATTCTGTTTGTACACAAACATGTGTTTAAAAACAAACTGAGTACTGAACTTGGTTTTCCAGTTCTAACTATGTTGTTTCGGTCTTAAATCTGCCCACACACACACCTAGTAGCCTTTGAGTACACACAATATCTCAAGTTTATTTTTCACGTACTAAAAAATATTAACTGTAATAAATTTTGTATATTCTTGAATGCATAGTACATTCAACTACCAAGTACTGTTTTCTTCGATTTATTCAATTAGAAGTCATTTTATTTATAAAAAAAAACAAAGTGAGTATCGATCATGCTTTCTAGTTCTAATTGTGTTATTTCGGTCTTAAATCTACCTACGCACACACCTAGTAGCCTCTGTGCACACACAGTATCTCAAGTTTGTTATTCGCGTACTAAAAAATATTAATTATAATAAATTTTGTATATCCCTGCATGCATAGTACATTCAACTACCAGATACTGTTTACTTCGATTTATTCAATTATAAGTCATTTTATTAATAAAATAAAGTGAGTACTGAACGTGGCTTTCCAGTTCTAATTGTGTTATTTCAGTCTTAAATCTGCCTGCGCACACACCTAGTAGTCTCTGTGCACACACTATAGCTCAAGTGTGTGCACTTGATACCCTCCTTTAGCACACCTAGTTAACACCATACATGCCTTACACCCTTCCCTATTTGGCATCCTTCGCCTTTTGTTGGTCTTTGTATTGTTTTCTTCACTATTGTTGTTGTTGTGATTTCAGCCTGGCTTGTACTCTTCCCGTGATATCAACTGCATATCTAATTTCATGTTTACTGCCAGTGATATTAAGGGTGTGTTTGGAAGCATGGAAAATGATTTCCGGAAATCATTTTCCGGGCTTTGGGTGTCTGGCAACCACTGGAAAACCCAGTCAACAGAAAATGATTTCCGTTGACTGGGGAAAATAAGCCCCATTTGGAGGAAAATGACTTCCGCCAAATTTGGGCGAAAGTCATTTTTCGCTGAGCCAACAGAACACACAGATCAACGTTTCCGGCGGAAACCATGGTATGGTTTCTGGCGAGTTTCTCGCCGGAAACCAAAGCACTGTGCTCTGGTTTCTATAGCGAGGAACCAGAGCGGGAAACCTCTAGTTTCCGCATGGTTTCCCGCGGAAACTAGATATGGTTTCCGCCCGAAATGGGGGTTTTTCTTTTAAAATATAAATTATAAATATTATTTTTAATATTATTATAAATATTATTTTTAATATTATTATAAATATTTTAATATTTTAAATAAAATAATAAAAATATATAATTATACATTTCTACCCATTTTTCGGAAAATGAACCAAACACACAAAGACTGTTTTCTAGAGTGCAACCAAACACTGGAAATGAAACCATTTTCCAAAAAATGACTCATTTTCTAGAAAACATTTTCTAGCTGGAGAATGAGATGCCATCAATAACAGGAGAATATGTCTGTTAAAAATCAATTTTGAGTCTCTACGTGAACCCCTAAGCTACCAATCTCGCTTTATATCTAACCACCTCATTGTTTTCATTCCTCTTTAGTACGAATACCCACTTAGATCCTATTGGGATCACATCTTTTGGGGTAAGTACGGTGGGACCAAACACTTTTCTTTTATTAATCGAGTTGAACTCTGTTTCAATTGCCTCTTTCCACTTCAACTAGTAAGAGCGCTTCCGGCACTCTGTTATTGATTTTGGTTCTGGATCTAGATTATTGTGTGGAATATTACAGGCAACTGCATAGGCAAAAGTGTGGTCGACGATTATTAAATCTTTGTTATATGTTTCTCTTGTATCAACAAAATTTAAGGCGGTTTCTATATTGATATCAACCAGAGCATTGTCATTTCCCAAAATATTCTGATCTGGATGTTCCACATCCCCAGTCACTGTGACTAAGATATTTTACAAATTCTCTTCTTCCGTGGATTTATATCTTTTGCATCAAGTGGTCTCCCGCGTTTCTGGCGATGGGGAGTGTTAGTGTGCATACCAGATCCCTCGGGGACATCTACTCTCGAAGGAGCATTCACAATAGGGATATGGGACCTGGTCACTCCTCTGTTATCAATAAAAGCATCTGGTAGGCTATTTGCTGAATTTTGTAAATTTAATAATTTTCTAAACTTCCAATTCAGTTTGACTAGTACGTGGGTCTAGGTATTGAAGATCCTTTTCATCCCATGAAATTTCTCGGCATTTCGTTAAATAAGGTCTTTATCTCCCCCTAATGCCGAGAAATGATCTTCATAAAAAATGCAGTCAGCGTACCTCGCAGTAAACTGATCTCCTGTTATGGGCTCTAGGTATTTAATGATGGAAGGATATTCATAACCAACATATATACCTAGTTTTCGTTGCGGGCCCATGGAGGTACGGTTTGTAGGTGGTATGGGGTATAGACTGCACACCCGAATACACGCATATGGGAAATATTGGATTCTATATGATGTAGTAGTTGCAAGGGCAAATAATCATGATATGCAGTGGGTTAGATTTGTATTAAAGCTGCAGTATGCAATACTGCATGTCCTTAACAAGAAACCGGTAAACCGGGCTTCTGCAATAATGGTCTATCAATCAATTTAATACGCTTAATAAGAGATTCAGCTAGACCATTCTGAGTATGGACATAAGGTATCAGATGTTTCACTTTGATGTCCAAGGTCATACAATAATCATTGAAAGCAATTGATGTAAATTCTCCAACATTACCCATTCTTATTGATTTAATAGGATAATCTCAAAATTGGGCATTTAACTCAATAATTTCCGCAATAAATTTAGCAAAAGCTTTTTTCCTTGTGGATAATAGACTAACATGAGTCCAACCAGTAGAAGCATCAATAAGGACCATAAAATATCTGAATGGCCCAGAAGGTGGACTAATTGGTCCACAAATGTCGCCTTGTAACCTTTGCAGAAAAATAGGCGATTCAGGTTCAACCTTAGTACGCGACGGACATACAATATATTTACCTTTCGCACAGGCAACACACGTAAACATATTTGGCGAAAGTACATGAGATCTCGGAAGATTATGTCCAGTAGAATTAGATATGATTCGACCCATAATATTCTACCTAGGATGACCTAGACAGTCATGCCATAATTGAAAAGAATGTGGATTTTTGAGTTTCATGGTTAGTGCAACACATGAATTATTGAGTTGTATCTAGGTATAATATAACCCAGAAGATAAGGAGGCAAGTTCCTCAACCTCTCGCTTTTGACCAGTGATCAACTGAGTCATGATCAAAAACTCCTTATTGTTCTTAGTATTGGTTTTGATATGGAAACCATTTGATCGAATGTCCTTGAAACTCAACAAGGTTCGTTTAGATTGGGGATACAACAAAACATTTTCAATTAGTAGCTCTATACACTTAGGGAGGATGATGGATGCTCTTCCAGAGACCACTATCTGTACCTCATCATTAGTAATGCTAGTAATATTACTACTTGATTTGTTCAAGGTACGAAAAAACCTCCTATCCATAAGGATAGTATGTGTGGTTGCACTATCCACCAAACACAATGTTGGTTTATGCTCCATTCTGTGGACAACGATAGTTTCGTAATGTTGTAAGATCGGAGAGGTAAAATTTGAAAAAAATACCCTTATCATATTTGCACAAAGACAACAAGTGAAGAGTAAAAGCAAATCATCTACTACGATTAAAGAAAAATGTCCATAGACATTTAAGTTATAAAAAAAATTCAATATAAAAAGCATAAGGTCATGACCCAAAAACATAAATAGATCACTCATGATCACCAAAGTCTTCAAGCTCATATTTAAAAGGTCATCATCATCATTCATCACTGCATTTGCTTTAGGCAAATTAGTGTTAGTATGATGAGATTCTTTTCCTGACGGCTATTTATCATCTTTTTTTTTTGCATCATTTTGTACGCTTCAACCAGATGCTTTGGTGTGCGGTACGTACGGGACCAGTGCCCCTCGCACCCACACCGATAGCAGATTTGTGACCCCGATGAATCTTGATCCTTCGTTTCTTATCTTGGTCCAGGGAGTCATTGTTGCCTTTGCCTCTACCACTTTGGTTGTTTCGATTGTGACCTCTACCACGACCCCTTCCTTGACCCCTTCTAGAATTGTTTCCCTAGGCAATATGATGTGCTTCAGGTATTGGGCAGACCCAATTGGTCATGCATTATGATTTTTCATCAACAACTGGTTGTGCTTCTCGGCCACAAGAAATGCAGATATTAGCTCAGAATGCTTTTCATAATTCTTTACCCTGTATTGCTGCTAGAGTACACGGTTACTCGCATGAAAAGTATATAAGGTCTTTTCAATTAAATCTTTCTCTGAAACTTCTTGTTTGCAGAGCTTTAGTTGTGAGACTATTTTATGAAGGGCCAAATGGTAATCAATCACTACTTATAGTCTTGAAACCTAAGATTAAGCCAGCCAAATTGGGCTTGAGGAAGGACAATCGGTGACTGCTGGTCAAAATGGTCCTCCAGGGACTTCCATAATGCAAAAGGGTCCTTTTCAGTCAGGTATTCATTTTTCGTGTCTTGGTTCAAGTGGTGACATAAGAAAATGAGAGCCTGCGCCTTCTGGGCGTTAGTACACTGTGACTTAGCAACAATGGTTTGGCTCAACTCTTTAGACGCGAGATGAATTTCGATGTCTAGGGCCCAAGTTAAATAGTTGCTCCCTTCAAGTGAGAGCTGAGTAAATTGTCGTTTGGTGATAGAAGACATGATCTACAAAAACATATTGCATGCAGTCATTTTGGATGCATTTTCCAAAATGAACATAAAAGCCAATAATGAGAATAATTCAAAAAAAAACATTATCTCACTTTTACAAAAATCATTATCTCACATTTACATATGCAAATATCTTGTAGGCAGATTCCAAAAAGAGTGCAAAGGAAAATATTTCACATGTTCTCATATATATTCATACTTCTCCATGTAAACATAATAAAGATCATACGAAAAAAAAAAATAACATGCATATTTCACAAAAACATAGGCACCTCCTAGATGCAAAATTTTCACAAAAAGACATAAATATCTATTTTAGAGGAAAACATATAAAAATAGGTAGAGGATTATATACAAGTATTATTTTGCATAAGAAAACAAATATCAAGCATACCAATGATCAAATATAATCATTACAAACTAAATATGAAGTACCTACTGTTAGATCATAAATCTTATCTAAACATATACAGAATGAGTCTACAAGTAACTTAACCTCGTAATAGCGGAAGCATAGATCGTGGATCTCTAGCCATAGTTGATGCCTTGTTGTGTTGCCTATGTTAGTCATTTTGTCTCACACTTGACTCAGAACGAACCCTAGATGGTGTACTGGTATTTTCTGAGCAGTGTGAGTACCATGTCTGTAGATACTATATGATTGTCTGTCCTGCATCCCATCAATGCAGACTTATATATGCATATGGTGGATTGGACTAAACCTAGATGTCCAATCCAACCTATAGCTTAATGGGCCTAGTCTACTTGCACCACATTATTAAGGCCCATATTGGGAAAAGTCTTACAGTCTCCCACTTGGTGCAAGTACTAGCACAACTCTCAACAAAGAACAAAATACATGAATCATAGCGATATGTCCTCTGCTCGACAGAGTAATATCTTCTATGCATCACATGCATTTTTATTCCCCAACTTAAGTCCTTTATGAACAAACCCAACGTTTATTCTTGGTACCTTATGGGATGTTTCTCAAAATAAAACATATGCGCAACTTAAAAGAGAAAACCATCCAAATTGTACAAAAGAATACACTTTATGATCTCTAAGATCCTTAATGTTAACTATGTCTTAAGTAGAGATCTCTTAATGTTAGCATAATGCTAACTATGTTCCATGACTAGTTTTATAACTTAAGCACTACCTCTAACGGCTAAGAGCTTGGAGTTGACACGTCTGTCACTCCCACTCATCAAAATAGCCAAAAGATAGTTTAGTCATAGAAGCATTCCAACAACTTAGACAATAAACTAAAATTTTAAGTCCATAAATGTGGAATTTTAAATATACACCATAACTTCCCAAATAACTTCAAGATCCATTATGAGTCTTAGTTTTATATCTTGCAAAATTGTCTTTGAGCCTTACAAACCAAAAAAATGGCCCAGGATCAATTTTGCAGAAACTAAAGATCTATTACATGCTAATAAAGAATTTATTTAAATAACAATGTATCACAAGTTAAATGTTTTATTCTAATAAACTCCGTAATATTGTTACAACATTTTCATAAATATGTTACACAATCAAATTGATCATAAATCTTATCTAAACATATACAGAATGAGTCTACGAGTAACCTAACCTTGTAATAGCGGAAGCATAGATCGTGGATCTCCAGCCATAGTTGATGCCTTGTTGTGTTGCCTGTGTTAGTCGTTTTGTCTCACACTTGACTCAGAACCCTAGATGGTGTACTGGTATTTTCTGAGCAGTGTGAGTACCATGTCTGTAGGTACTATATGATTGTCTGTCCTGCATCCCATCAATGCAGACTTATATAGGCATATGGTGGATTGGACTAAAACTAGATGTCCAATCCAACCTATAGCTTAATGAGCCTAGTTTACTTGCACCACATTATTAAGGCCCATATTGGGAAAAGTCTTACACCTACAAACTATATAAACTAAGAATTTAAGAATTTGTAAGGCATATATACAAACTATACGTACATATGCAATATCATAATATCTAGACAATATAATATAATATAATATATTAGGAAGACAACTGAGCATACCGTTCACCGGGAAGTATGCTAGCGATTCGTGCTGATAACGTGCTATAATTTGGCCTTTTGTTTAGCTCAATTCTCGCGTGATGGTTGCACGGTAATTGCCAATAGATTATATATATGATAATGTATTGTAGAAAAAAAAGAGGAGAAGAACAAGAAGTAGAGTACAAGAACACAAGATAACCAAGATCATCTTTCATTAAGCCTACAACACCAATATATACACATCCATACAACCTTTCAAATTTTTAACATAAACATGAGATTAAATAGAAGGCAAATGAAGAGTTTAAGAGTTAATAGTCATAAACAAAATATTTATAACATAGCCCACACTTTACAAAGACGTAAAATATGGAATAGAATGTGAGGGTATGTGTAGTATTACTCAGTTCTGATCAACAAGATACATACATACATACATACATACATACATACATACATATATATATATATATATATATATATATATATATATATATATATATATTCTAGCCTATTATCCTTTTCCCTTATATTCCTTATTTATAGCTAACATTGACAAAATATTCAAAATATTATTTCATTCCTTATTATACACGGAAATTAATAAAATATTTTATTCAATTCCATTTATATATGGATTCCTTATTTATGTACATATATTAACAATATTGTAATAATAATTAAACAAAATTATAGTTATTATACCATGCAATTCAATTATGGTTCAAAATATTTTAATCTTGCGTGTTTTTAATATAATTAAAAACACGCAAGATTAAAATATTTTGAACCATAATTGAATTGCATGGTATAATAACTATAATTTTGTTTAATTATTATTACAATATTGTTAATATATATATATATATATATATATATATTACTATATGATGTATATTATAGTATTCAAAAAAAATATTACTATATTATGCTAATGTACATAATTAAATTACTCTCATGATAATATTAAAAAAAATAAAATTCCAACAATCAAATTACTATATGATGTATATTATAGTATTAAAAAAAATTACGTAGTACTCCCTCTGTCACATTTTACCTGTCCTATTTACTATTTATTGGTCAAACCAACTCTTTCTTCATTGCTTATTTTCTTTAGTAATTTTTTATTATTTTTAAATTTAATTTTTTGTAATGAATAGTACTTTTAATGTAGTTTCTAAATATATAAATTTTATATATTAATGCCAAACTTAATATTATGAAAAATTGGATTAAAAATAACATCAATCGAGCCTCGTTAAACGAACTAGACAACCAAAAGGAGACGGAGATAGTACTATATTATGTTAATGTATGTAATTAAATTCCTCTCATGATAATATTCAAAAAAATAATTCCAACAATAAAATTACTATATGATGTATATTATTGTATTCAAAAAAAAATATTATTATATTATGTTAAAGTACGTAATTAAATTCCCCTCATGATAATATACCATGCAATTCAATTATGTTTCAAAATATTTTAATCTTGCATATTTTTTTATTTTATATTTGTAAACAATCAAATTACTATATGATGTATATTATTGTATTCAAAAAAAATATTACTATATTATGTTAATGTACGTAATTAAATTTCTCTCATGATAATATATCATGCAATTCAATTATGGTTCAAAATATTTTAATCTTGCGTATTTTGTTATATTATATTCGTAAATAATCAAATTACTATATGATGTATATTATAGTATTAAAAAATTACTATATTATGTTAATGTACGTAATTAAATTTCCCTCATGATAATATTAAAAAAAAATTCCAACCATCAAATTACTATATGATGTATATTATAGTATATTCAAAAAATATTATGTAGTACTATATTATGTTAATGTACGTAATTAAATTCCTCTCATTATAATATTCAAAAAAAATTTCCAACAACTAATTTACTACATGAGGTATATTATAGTATTCAAAAAAAATATTACTATATTATTAATTAAATTCCTCTTATGATAATATTCAAAAAATAAAAATAAAAATTCCAACAATCAAATTACTATATGATATATATTATAGTATTAAAAAAATATTGCTATATTATGTTAATGTATGTAATTAAATTCTTCTCATGATAATATTCAAAAAAAATAATTCCAACAATCAAATTACTATATGATGTATATTATAGTATTCAAAAAAAATATTACTATATTATGTTAATGTATGTAATTAAATTCCTCTTATGATATTATTCAAAAAAAATTCCAACAATCAAATTACTATATGATGTATATTATAGTATTCCAAAAAAAAATATTACTATATTATGTTAATGTACGTAATTAAATGCTATTCAATTATACGGTTGCGTGTTGTAGGTTATATATGTATTTATATATTTATTAATTTATTTATTTAAAAATTTGAAATGAGTCAACTACCCAAGACATGTCTGACAGTGTAATTGGGTACCCGACCCGGAACCGTCAAACTACCCAAGACACCTCACTCCTCAGCATCAATGCGCAACGGTCCAACTCCTCAGCATTGATGGCCAACGTTCAGCTCCTCAGCATTGATGACAGACGTTCAGCTCCTCAGCATTCAACACCTCGGGTATTGATGTCCAACGGTCACTGAACTAAAAGGAATAAAGAGGCTCACAACCACATAGTGGGGGGGCTTCGGACACTTCTTACTAGAACAATAGATATTACATTCACTTGTACACTGAGCACTACGCTCAATACTGTTCTCAAGTACTCAAACACTGTACCATCTTACTTCAATAATACTCAGATTACATACCCGGTAACCCATTATTACCGTCATTGGTGCTTTCATTGAGAGCCGAGATCAGATCTCAGGCTAAAATCACAAAATCAAAAAACCACTCAGTTCATCTCATCACTATCAATGGTATCTGGATCCAGCAGCTCGCACACACCTAGTCAGATGAACAAGGGTCACACCCACCCCTCCGGTGATCTTCGTAGTAACCATGGAGGTGACCTTCGCAGCCAACTCAACAACAACAACCGCAGAGAAGGTGACCTCCGTACCCAACTCAACGACAACCATAGTGGTGGCCGTACTCCCCTCCCAGCAACTGCTGCTCCCGCCCAGGTGGTGGACCTTCAGGCAGCAGCGCAGGTCATCCAACAGGCGGCGGCGACGATGGCCCAACTAGTCGCAGAAATGCAAGGCCAGATCTTACCGCCACCACCCCCTCTGGAGGAAGAAGTGCAATCTCCGAGGCAAAACAGAACTCAGGGGGTGCAAGGATCCTCCAATAGAGGTCCCCGAGCCCAAGCAGGAAAGACAGTAACCAAACGACCATCCGGAGAAAGGATGGGCGAATCTGGTGGATTGGCTCCGCGTCACTCCACTAGACACAAAACACCACAGGAAGGCCTGGTGGAAAGACTCCAAAGGCGGATAGATGATTTGAAAAAAAAAGTAGAAGCAAGAGAACACTCACCAGAACCGGAGGTAAGAATGGTCGCTCCATTCTCTCCTGACATAATGGAAGTTCCTCTTCCAAAAGACTTTCAACTACCCGCCATCAAGGCCTACACTGGCACTTCAGATCCACGTACCCATATGACAAGATACAAGGCAGCCATGGTCATGATCGGGGCAAGCGATGCCATAATGTGCAGAGCATTCTTGTCCACTCTGGACGGGACTGCTCAAGATTGGTTTAACACAATCCCAGACGGATCAATTCAAACTTTCGCAGAGCTATCCAAAAGTTTCTTGTCTTATTTCTCAGGAAGTATACAACATAAGAAACCATTCTCACATCTCGGTGGGGTAAAGCAGGATAAGGGGGAAAGCCTGCGAGACTTCCTAAGCAAATGGAAAAAAGAAGTCAACAACGTATACGACTTCGATTCGAAGGCAGCGATTCTCATCTTCATCCAGGCGCTGAGGTCAGGCGATTTCCACAAACAACTGAACACCCACCACCCACGCTCTTATGAAGAACTCATGAGAACGGCCAACCGGTACGCAGACGCAGAAGAGGCTGACAGGAGAAAGAAGGATGAGGAGGAAGGACGAAAGAGTGAGCGACCTGATAAAGCAGGTCCGCCCAGCCAGACACCACGACCAAACCAACCACCCTCAATGAAGGGAAGAGATGAGCATTCTCGTCTCGCCCCACCGCGGCACTTAACACCGCTTACTCACCCGGTTAGCGTGATTCTAAGTCACGCTGAGGAAATGGGAATGATGTATTTTCCCTCAGCACCAGCGTTTGTTGAGTGTCTGGGACAGTACCAGCAGCAACAAAGCCTACCCGACAATGTGTGGCGAAAGGAAGAAGATCCTGAGCCTTCAGCTTCCAACACCAAGAAGAGGAGGTGCGACCTGGGCGAGGAAGCAAGAAACAGTGAGCTAGAGGAAAAGTCCGTGCAACGAAAAAAAAAAANCATCAAATTACTATATGATGTATATTATAGTATATTCAAAAAATATTATGTAGTACTATATTATGTTAATGTACGTAATTAAATTCCTCTCATTATAATATTCAAAAAAAATTTCCAACAACTAATTTACTACATGAGGTATATTATAGTATTCAAAAAAAATATTACTATATTATTAATTAAATTCCTCTTATGATAATATTCAAAAAATAAAAATAAAAATTCCAACAATCAAATTACTATATGATATATATTATAGTATTAAAAAAATATTGCTATATTATGTTAATGTATGTAATTAAATTCTTCTCATGATAATATTCAAAAAAAATAATTCCAACAATCAAATTACTATATGATGTATATTATAGTATTCAAAAAAAATATTACTATATTATGTTAATGTATGTAATTAAATTCCTCTTATGATATTATTCAAAAAAAATTCCAACAATCAAATTACTATATGATGTATATTATAGTATTCCAAAAAAAAATATTACTATATTATGTTAATGTACGTAATTAAATGCTATTCAATTATACGGTTGCGTGTTGTAGGTTATATATGTATTTATATATTTATTAATTTATTTATTTAAAAATTTGAAATGAGTCAACTACCCAAGACATGTCTGACAGTGTAATTGGGTACCCGACCCGGAACCGTCAAACTACCCAAGACACCTCACTCCTCAGCATCAATGCGCAACGGTCCAACTCCTCAGCATTGATGGCCAACGTTCAGCTCCTCAGCATTGATGACAGACGTTCAGCTCCTCAGCATTCAACACCTCGGGTATTGATGTCCAACGGTCACTGAACTAAAAGGAATAAAGAGGCTCACAACCACATAGTGGGGGGGCTTCGGACACTTCTTACTAGAACAATAGATATTACATTCACTTGTACACTGAGCACTACGCTCAATACTGTTCTCAAGTACTCAAACACTGTACCATCTTACTTCAATAATACTCAGATTACATACCCGGTAACCCATTATTACCGTCATTGGTGCTTTCATTGAGAGCCGAGATCAGATCTCAGGCTAAAATCACAAAATCAAAAAACCACTCAGTTCATCTCATCACTATCAATGGTATCTGGATCCAGCAGCTCGCACACACCTAGTCAGATGAACAAGGGTCACACCCACCCCTCCGGTGATCTTCGTAGTAACCATGGAGGTGACCTTCGCAGCCAACTCAACAACAACAACCGCAGAGAAGGTGACCTCCGTACCCAACTCAACGACAACCATAGTGGTGGCCGTACTCCCCTCCCAGCAACTGCTGCTCCCGCCCAGGTGGTGGACCTTCAGGCAGCAGCGCAGGTCATCCAACAGGCGGCGGCGACGATGGCCCAACTAGTCGCAGAAATGCAAGGCCAGATCTTACCGCCACCACCCCCTCTGGAGGAAGAAGTGCAATCTCCGAGGCAAAACAGAACTCAGGGGGTGCAAGGATCCTCCAATAGAGGTCCCCGAGCCCAAGCAGGAAAGACAGTAACCAAACGACCATCCGGAGAAAGGATGGGCGAATCTGGTGGATTGGCTCCGCGTCACTCCACTAGACACAAAACACCACAGGAAGGCCTGGTGGAAAGACTCCAAAGGCGGATAGATGATTTGAAAAAAAAAGTAGAAGCAAGAGAACACTCACCAGAACCGGAGGTAAGAATGGTCGCTCCATTCTCTCCTGACATAATGGAAGTTCCTCTTCCAAAAGACTTTCAACTACCCGCCATCAAGGCCTACACTGGCACTTCAGATCCACGTACCCATATGACAAGATACAAGGCAGCCATGGTCATGATCGGGGCAAGCGATGCCATAATGTGCAGAGCATTCTTGTCCACTCTGGACGGGACTGCTCAAGATTGGTTTAACACAATCCCAGACGGATCAATTCAAACTTTCGCAGAGCTATCCAAAAGTTTCTTGTCTTATTTCTCAGGAAGTATACAACATAAGAAACCATTCTCACATCTCGGTGGGGTAAAGCAGGATAAGGGGGAAAGCCTGCGAGACTTCCTAAGCAAATGGAAAAAAGAAGTCAACAACGTATACGACTTCGATTCGAAGGCAGCGATTCTCATCTTCATCCAGGCGCTGAGGTCAGGCGATTTCCACAAACAACTGAACACCCACCACCCACGCTCTTATGAAGAACTCATGAGAACGGCCAACCGGTACGCAGACGCAGAAGAGGCTGACAGGAGAAAGAAGGATGAGGAGGAAGGACGAAAGAGTGAGCGACCTGATAAAGCAGGTCCGCCCAGCCAGACACCACGACCAAACCAACCACCCTCAATGAAGGGAAGAGATGAGCATTCTCGTCTCGCCCCACCGCGGCACTTAACACCGCTTACTCACCCGGTTAGCGTGATTCTAAGTCACGCTGAGGAAATGGGAATGATGTATTTTCCCTCAGCACCAGCGTTTGTTGAGTGTCTGGGACAGTACCAGCAGCAACAAAGCCTACCCGACAATGTGTGGCGAAAGGAAGAAGATCCTGAGCCTTCAGCTTCCAACACCAAGAAGAGGAGGTGCGACCTGGGCGAGGAAGCAAGAAACAGTGAGCTAGAGGAAAAGTCCGTGCAACGAAAAAAAAACACTTGGATGAAGTGGTGTCACCTCATCAGATGAAGTGTGTGTCTTGGATGAAGTGGTGTCACCTCATCAGATGAAGTGTGTCACCTCATCAGTGGCGCTGCTCCTCATCAAATAAAAAACTCTAGTCCCTTAGGCCGGCACGAGATCGATCTCGCTAGCTACCTGACTGGGATGAGTGGGAGTGGGTGCTTGCCAACACTTGGATGAAGTGGTGTCACCTCATCAGATGAAGTGGTGTCACCTCATCAGTGGCGCTGCTCCTCATCAAATAAAAAACTCTAGTCCCCTAGGGCCGGCACGAGATCCGATCTCGCTAGCTAACTGACGGGAGAGTTGACCTTCGACCGAGCCTACGGCTGATCGAAGTGAACTCACACACAGAGCAAAAAAAAAAAAAAAAAAAAAAAAAAAAAAAAAAAAAACGTACCGCGTGACCTCGGCCAGCGCCGAAGTCACGGTACCGCGTGACTTCGGCGCTGTCACCGCCGACTTGAGCCGCGGGGGCGCCGAAGTCACACAAAAAAAAAAA
>NC_044922.1:20671239-20679121 GCF_003576645.1 Ipomoea triloba
AAAAAAAAAAAAAAAAATCCAACATACAAAAATTTTCAGCACAAGTGCCAAGTTGTTACTCCCTAGCTACCTCAGCCATTCTCGCCAGCTAGGGAGTGGGGGGCTGGTGACAGTGTAATTGGGTACCCGACCCGGAACCGTCAAACTACCCAAGACACCTCACTCCTCAGCATCAATGCGCAACGGTCCAACTCCTCAGCATTGATGGCCAACGTTCAGCTCCTCAGCATTGATGACAGACGTTCAGCTCCTCAGCATTCAACACCTCGGGTATTGATGTCCAACGGTCACTGAACTAAAAGGAATAAAGAGGCTCACAACCACATAGTGGGGGGGCTTCGGACACTTCTTACTAGAACAATAGATATTACATTCACTTGTACACTGAGCACTACGCTCAATACTATTCTCAAGTACTCAAACACTGTACCATCTTACTTCAATAATACTCAGATTACATACCCGGTAACCCATTATTACCGTCAGTGTCATATTGCCTTCAACGTTCATTGGAAGAGCTAGATACATGATCCAAAATTATCAAGATGCAATGGATATATGCAAATGGACAGCCTATCCTAATTTGTTTATAACATTCACATGTAATCCAAAATGGCCTGAGATTATGAGATTTGTTGGGAAAAGGAATTTGAAACCAGAAGATTGTCCATATATTGTGTGTCGAGTATTTAAAATGAAGTTGGATGCATTGGTTAATGATCTAAGGCGTAATGAAGTATTTGCGACCGTAAGAGCAAGTAAGTTATGTAGTAAGAAGTCGTCTCATTGTTTTTTTGTTGAATTGTTATAATATATTACAAAATTTCAGAATTATCATTTACTTTACTAATATTTTTCAGCACTTCTGCAGTTGTATACACAATTGAATTCCAAAAGCGTGGATTGTCGCATGCTCATATTTTGCTCTTTTTGGACTCAAAGGACAAAAATTCGCCGGCGATGACATTAATAATATCATCTCTGGTGAATTACCAAATCAACAAACAGATCCTAAATACGACAATGTAGTATGTGACTTTATGATTCATGGACCATGTGGTATTGTGAGACTTAACTCTCCGTGCATGTCTAACAGACATTGCTCTAAGTAGAGTTTTCCAAAGAAGTTTGTAGATGTTACATCTGTTGGTGAAGATGGGTATCCGATATATAGGCCTAGAGACAACGGTAGGACAATCACGAAGGCTAGTGTTGAACTTGAAAACAGATATGTGGTTCCACACAACCGTTACCTCTTGCTTAAGTACGGTGCTCATATAAATGTTGAGTGGTGTAACCAATCTCGATCTATCAAATATCTATTCAAGTACGTAAACAAAGGCAACGATCGAGTTACAGCTTCTTTTTACCAAAGTGCTACAGATAAACAATCTGGGACAATTATTGATGAGGTCAAAATGTATTACGATTGTAGATATGTATCGCTTTGCGAAGCTGGTTGGATAATATTAGGTTTTGAAATACAATACAGATATCCTCCTATAGAGCGCTTGAATTTTCATCTGCCAAATGAACAAAGCATTTATTTTGATGAGTATACTCCAATCGATGTCATTGTAGAACGACATATGGTAAAACATAGCCTGTTTCTGGCTTGGCTTGAGGCAAACAAAAAATACCCTGAGGCAAAGCAACTAACTTATGCAAAGATGCCAACAAAGTTCGTTTGGAAACAAGCAACAAGGGAATTTGTTCCAAGACAACGAGGATTCTCAATTGGTCGAGTTTTTTATGTTCCACCTAGAAGTGGTGAGATGTACTATCTGAGATGTCTTTTGAATGTAATCCAAGGGCCTACGTGTTATGAAGACTTAAGAACAATCAACGGGGTGTTGTACGATAATTACCGTGATGCATGTTATGCACTTGGGCTATTGGAAGACGACAAAGAATATATTAATGGAATTGTTGAAGCAAGTCAGTGGGCAACTGCAGGAGAGTTAAGAAATTTATTCACAACATTGTGATTCTCAAATTGTTTAAGCCGTCCGGAAGCGGTTTGGGACAAATGTTGGTGATAAGACTCCAAGATACCCTTATTTCAGGCACATTTTAGGGTGTTTTATCGCGTCTATAGCATCCTTATTTGGTAAATTATGTGCGTAAATGCTTGAAAATCACTAACTGATGCACAAAAGCTACTTTTAGCTTAAAAGAAGTAAAACAGGAGCCCAGGGAGCAAATAGGACCAAAAGTTGAGCTTAAAGAGCAAACCAGGCAAGAGCGGAGCCCCGGAGGACCAAACTGGAAGGCCACACGCGTGTGAGCAGGCGTGAAAACTTTCCAAAAGCTTCCCACGCATGCTCACATGCGTGTGAGAGGCGTGGAGACGGTGATGCGCGAATTTCAGCTAGGGTTGTCATTTCGGAGACTATTTAAACCCCTTTGATGAATTTTCAGGGGAGGATTCCAGAAATTTAGTTTTCCTTTTCTTAGTTTTTTCCTTTGGAGAACTTTCTCCATTTTTCTTAGTTTTTTAGATTAGATCAATCTCCATTGTAGAAGACAACAAGCTTGGATTGAAGGTCTTCTTCTCTCTAGGTGTTCTCTATTTCATTTCTATAATTTTAGCTATCTTGATATTGGATTAAATTAGCTTTTGCTTGCATTTCATATTATGAGTAGCTAATTTAGTCTAGGGATTTGGATTGTGTGATTGAATATTGCTTTTGTGATGATCTTATTTCTATATTTTGGATCTATGAGTTTGTGTTGATGGATTATCTATTCTTGTCTTTTGATTGTTGTTTTGATGAGATCTTGTTTGGATTTGGCCAATCTAGATGAGAGATTGAGCTCTTGACTCTTTCATGTCTTTGATTAGAGTTAGGATTTGAAGCTTGACACAATCAAAGTTCCTATGGACTTCTTAAGAATAGTAGGATAATGTGTAGCTTAAGTGTTTGATAAAATTCCTCTTAGAACTTTGGATGCTTTAAGGCACTCCTAAGTCAAAGAAGCCTTAGTACACAAAGGTGGAAAAGGACTAAGACAACACACTCTTGAATAGACAATATCCTAGCAATCCTAATCCATGACCTTAGACACTCCACTATGCAATATTCATGAACACTATCCAATCCCTACCCCTTTTACATATTCACAAAATCACTTTTACTTTACTACTCTCTTGCACTCAAACCAACCAATGAACTACTCTCACTCACAAATCACCCTTCACCACACTTGAACCCTATGCATGATCCAATCAAGTAAACTCCCGAACGTTTGACACACCTCCACGTCCCTCCTTCGAGACCGACACTCGGGGAGTCACAGACTTTCCGTTTTATCATACAAATATCTTTTGACACTCCAACCCTACGCAAAACCGCAATGTCAGTTGGACATATATGTCCGATGATATTCTGTACAAACAACGTAACATATTGAACTTCCAAGGTATGCATTTATCCATTTGCTTTAATATTTTATTTAGTGTCTAATATTATTAGTTCCAAGATGGTGATACTTTTCTAACATATATTGTTTAATAATTTTTAGATTTAGTCCTCAGTGTTGATGAAATAAAAAATTAAGCATTAGTTGAGATTGAGAAATTGTTGAAAAGATGTGGGAATAGCCTACATGATTACCAACAAATGCCAATTCCAAATCTTGACTGTTCGGCCAGTTTGATGAATAGGTTGGTACATGATGAGATGTGTTATGACAAAGTAGAACTTAAAGAAGAGCACAAAAAGTTGGTATCAAATCTAACACCTGAGCAACATGATGTCTACAACACAATAATGAATTATGTAAATTCAAATCAAGGAGGAATTCTTTTTGTCTACGGTTATGGAGGAACTGGAAAGACATTTGTTTGGAGAACTCTTTCAGCAGCATTGGGATCAAAGGGAAAAATAGTTCTTAATGTTGCTTCAAGTGGTATAGCTTCTCTATTATTACTCGTCGGAAGGACTGCGCATTCAAGGTTTGCAATTGTCCTAAACCCAAATGAGAATTCAACATGTAATATCAAACAAGGTAGCCATCTTGCAGAACTCATTATTAAGTGCAAACTTATAATTTGAGATGAAACACAAATGATGCATAAGCATTGCTTTGAAGCACTTGATAGAAGTATGCGTGATATATTGCGTTTTTGTAATCCAAAAAGTTTAGAGATGCCTTTCGGAGGGAAAACTATTGTATTTGGCGGAGACTTTCGACAAGTTTTGCCAATTATCCCAAAAGGAAGTAGACAGGATATTGTTAATGCAATATAAATGCATGTTACTTGTGGCCGTACTATAAAGTGTTACGTCTGACAAAAAATATGCGACTTCAAAGCTCATCCTCAAATAGTGATTATGAAAAGCTAAAGCAATTCTCAGAATGGATTGCGAACATAGGAGATGGAGAAATTCAGGGACAAACAATTGGATGTGAAAACATTACTATTCCAGAAGAGAATTCGTTAAAATGTTCTGAGATCCCATTGCAACTATTATGAAAAGTACATATCTATCATACTCCAATATTTTTTATGATCCAACATACTTGGAAAAGAGGGCAATATTGGCTCCAACACTTGATGTGGTTGACTCTATCAATGAATATATGACTTCTTTAAACACATATGAAGTAAATACATACTTCACCTTTGACAGTGCTTGCAAATCAGATTCAAATGTTGATCTATTAGCTGATGTGCACACGCTTGAATTTTTGAATGGGATCAAGTGTTCTGGTATGCCTAATCATGAACTCAGGCTGAAAGTAAGTACTCCGGTTATGCTCTTGAGAAATATTGACCACTTAGTTGGTTTGTGTAATGGGACAATGATGGTTATTACTAAACTTGGAAATCATGTTTTAGAAGCAAAGGTATTATCTGAAAGTAGTGCAGGTCATAAAATCTTGATTTCAAGAATGTCATTAACTCTTTCATATTTGAGACTGCCTTTTAAATTTCAAAGAAGACAATTCCATCTAATCGTCTCTTATGCAATGACGATTAACAAGAGTCAAGGTCAATTATTTTCTTACGTACGCCTCTTTTTGAAAAGACTAGTATTTAGTGCAATTATATGTTGCTGCTTCAAGAGTAACCAACCCAAATGGATTGAAGATTTTGATTTGTGATAAGGAGAACACCCAAAGTAATTCCACAACAAACATTGTATACAAAGAGGTTTTCCAAAATTTGTAAAATGTTATTATAATATTTCATCATAGTTTCATTCATACAATTCTACAATAATTTTCTATTTTTGTAAATTTCTCCTTTAATTTATCATATCATAATTGTTGTCGTGCATCGCACAGGTAAAACACTAGTTTTTGCTATACTAAAAGTTCATTTTTAATACATTTGAGTGCTTACTTTTTGAAGGTATACCAAATAATGAACTATCAATACACAAATAATAAATTTTTAATATATTAAAAATGAACATTTATTCAGAATCAATATTACAATGTAGACCATGATCCATAATATAATTTGCCCAGTTCTCCATAGCTCCGTCAAAAAGGTTTTGGGCTTACCTTCCCATCAAAGCCCAACATTTCAGGGTTCTTATTTTGAAAATCTTTTCTTCTTTATTTCTTAAAATGTGTTAAATTAAGGGCCCGAAATTACCTAGCGCTCCGGCATTCCTTCCGTAATACCCACCGCCGGGTATATAAACTGTACAGCAAAGCTTTTTTGCGTTCTAATGGCGGGACGGAATTATTTACCGCCAGATGCCTTAGCGCTTAGGGACGGGGAGTGTCATCCGCTGGCAATCGGCGATCATCGGGTGATCCCTCGAATCCCTCCACCTGAAGCCCAAGCCCGATTCCGCCCTGCGGCCATATTGGAGGACGGTATCGCCGTCCAACACCGCCATATCCAAACCCTCCTCCTCGAGAACCAGCGCTTCGCCACTACTCACGTCGCGCTCAAGCGGCAGCTTGCCGCCGCCCAGCAGGATCTCCGACAGCTTACTGTAGTCGCATCCGCAGTCAAGGCCGAGTGCGATGCCGAGGTGCGAGGGGTATATGAGAATTCAATTAGAGCGGAGGCTGAGATCCGCGCCGTCGCTGAGCTGGCGCAAGTCAAGGATGGTATTGAGAAAATGAAGGCTGACCGTGAAGAGCTTACTGCAAAGTTGAAGGAGATTGAGGATGAACTAGCGATGGTCCGGCCGGAGTTGAAGCAATTGAAGGAGATTAAAACTGACATTGCTACAATGCAGAAGGAAATCCAAAGAGGAAGGTATTGCAGTATTACAATTTTCATATTTACATGCTTGCAATTTGAACTATTTATCCAACTATGGTGTACACAACTGCGAAGATACACGAAAAGCTTTTAATTCATTAATACTCAGTAACCATTAAATTGCTAATTTTTGGGAACGGCGCACTAATCAGGAAGTTTTCATGCTCTCGCAATGTCAGCAATTTCCTCAGAAAACAGTAATTCAGTTCTTTGGCTAAAACAGTAGCAATAGTTCTCAAGAAAACTCAGAATTTTGATAAGAAAAGAAACACAATGGAATGAGAAATTTGAACCTGAAAGATTACATAAATTGACTGATTTAGGTCACCTACAAACAATCATATTTAAACCATGGCCATTAGCTACTAAGGTTATGAGATTTTAGTTAATTGGGATTTTTGGTGTTATGATTCTTCTTAGCTTTAACCCTGCTACCTTGTTGGCTTCTTTTTTACCTCCTCTATTTCTTTTAAAAAATAAAGTATGAAAAATAATTTAATAAAACCTTCACTGTGTCTTCTCATGCGGACAAGAGCAGGGCTGCTGTTGAATATGAAAAGAAGATGAAAAAAATTAATCATGAACAGAGTCAGATAATGGAGAAGAATATGATGTCGATGAGTTGTGAAATTGAAAAGCTACGTGCTGAGCTAGCAATTGCAGAGAACAGGGCGAGGGCAGTTGCTGCTGTAGCACCAAGTATGTTAATGGAATATTTCTGTTCTTCTCTTGCTATTTACTAAGAACAAGTTGTTGATCTTTCTTTTTCTTCAAGCCCAGCGTATCCAGCAGGTTATGGAGTTCCTTCAACTGGTTATGGTGGAAACATGTATCCTAACTCTTATGCTATGCAGCAGGTTTGTGTTCATGTTTTCATGATATGACATTAATGATGTTGCAATGGCCAATGATATCTTCGTTTGACCTGATTATTTACGGTGTTCAAACACTCCGTGACTATTGATCAAATTGAATTTGCTTCTTAGAAAAAATGAGTGTTAAAGTTATTAGCTTGTAAAAACCTCAGTCATCATGAAACTTGATTATCATGATCAGTGCACTCTATTCTACTTGAGAATTACATTGGAGGCACTATTGTTTTCACAAATCTTTGTTTTCAGTAGGCTCCATTTAGACTTCTTTCTGAGGTTTAAAGCCCTTTCCCTTCATAAATGTCATTAGAAAGATTCATTTTTGTAGAATGCTAGAGAAACTTTGCAACTTTCCAACAAAATGTTACCACCAGAAACATAGGACTTTCTAACAGATTTCTCTTGCAATGGTCTTTGTCTGCCTTCAAGGCTGACTTTAAGTTTCTTTTTCCACATTCTAATTTGTCCAATACTCAGCATGCAAAAAATGGCTGAACACCTATGCTGATCATTTAGAAGAATCTCCTGATTAACCTCTCTTAGCATAATCAACTCACATTTCTTAAATCATCTCTTCCACCATGCCTCAACTATCGTTCACTCTTCTTCAAGCTTGAGCTGGTGAGGACTTTAAATCTTTAATTATGCTGAGTGATGGTAACACAGTAACGCTTATGCCTAATTATGATTGTATATTGTAATAAGGCTCAATAATGAAAACCATCATGTTTGTCTATATATATATATATATATATATTTGGGGGGGGGGGGGGGG
>NC_044922.1:20680152-20703058 GCF_003576645.1 Ipomoea triloba
GGGGGGGGGGGGGGGGGGGGTTTAAGTGCTGCTTTTTCCAACAACTTTGTCCTGTCACTAAGTTCAAAGTTTCCTGAGCCATTTCTTACAGCAACTGTTGAAGTAAGCAGAGCCACTACGTGCGAAAAAAAAAAATACATATGCCCGTAATAGTATTCTTAATTTGAGCTAACATGAAGTGTGTTCTAAAAGTCAGTTTAGCAGCATTCTGGTTTCAACCTCCTGGTGCTATGGCAGCTTTACTTAATTCTCTTGTTGCTCTAGTTTTTGCTACTGGCACTGTAGTTTATAGCAGCTCTTCTAATTAGCATGGCTTCTGGTTTATTGAAAATTGCCGAGTATTTAACTCTCTCAATCCTCTTTTTTCATAGTTCAGGTTCAGCCTAGTACTGATGATGGTTCCGGATATGGTGGAGCAAATTACAACCCGTATGCCCCTTATGATACGCAACAACCACATATCTCATAGGCAGGTTTTCGTTGGATTGTTTGCAGCCAGTCGAGTGCTTCCAGCGAAGATAATCCGTTTCTGTGATGGCTTTGAAAGAATTGCAGAGCAAATAGAACATTGTTTTTGCTGTTGTCCCCCACATGAGAGCTTGAAAGATCTTCAACAAGCTAAAAGATCAACTTTGTTTGTAAGTAGCAGATGAAGACGCATCATTGAGTTCTTCCTCGAAGCTGTGTGTGTCATTTATATGCTCCAACCCATGCTTCTCTCCTTGTTACATTTTTGTTTAATCGCAGTTTAAACTATTAGAGATATTTATACCTTTCCACAATTTTTTCCAAAACAGTAACGTGGAAAGCTTATTGGGTTTGAACCAAAGACGGCATACTTTTATAAGCAAGTAATGTTTCCGTTAGCAGAACGACACTTCCTAGAACGCGTGGCGCACATGCGTTCCGATAAATGGCGATAAGTGATACAATAAATTGCATATTTTAATGTGGACCGTGGCCAACAATGAATTGTGGTTCATGCATCAAAACGATGTTGTTTTGATTAATGAAAACAAACGGCTGAAGCGCGCAATTAATTTTCATTTTATATATACTGCAGTTTCCTTTTAATACAACTACATTTCCTTTTCGATATAACTACAGTTTCATTCAATATTATATACTAAAATATGTGAAACTCTAATTCAATTTCCTTTCAACACAACTACAGTTTCTTTTATAATACACTGCAGTTCTCTTTAAACACAACTATAATATCATTTCGATATAACTACAGTTTCATTGGACAATATACACTCGAATATGTGAACTGTTATTCAGTTTCATTTCATACACACTGCAGTTTCCTACAACTACAATTTCATTTTGATATAAGTACAATTTCATTTGATAATATAAAAATAAATGTGAGACAGTATCTTTTGAGATGAACTGTAGTTTCCTTTACGAAGCTCCGTTTCTTTACTTAATGAAATGACGGCGTTTTGTGACCATGGTCCACTGTATAATGACCCACAATAGATAATAATGTCGCAGACGCACAGTAAGCTAAAAGATTCAATGTTGTTACATATTCTAGGCATATTATGATACCACTATTATTCTATTAGGCTGACGAACCACCCGACTTTCGTCTTAAAGAACCCGCGCCATTCTTAGGTTGGCGGACCACCCGACTCTCGTCTTAAAGAACCTGCGTCATTTTGGGGCTGGCAGACCACCCGACTTAACACTTAAAGATAGTTCGAAACATATATTTTTATTTCTAAAAATAATCGAATTTTAGATTTTTCGACCCTTTACACGAAATAAGTTTTTCAGTTGCTAAGTATAATAGACCTTTCGACCACTAACTAGTTAAGGGTCTTTCGACCTAAGGGACGGACTTTTCAGCCTACCCTAAATTCTGGACTTTTCAGCCTTTACATTAACTCGGACTTTTCAGCCTTTACATTAACTCGGACTTTCAGCCCTTCACCATAGCTCGGACTTTTCAGCCCTTATTGGTAGAATTTCTTGAGATGATGCGAGTTCCAGATCCTCTCTACTGGTTGTCCATTCATTGCTTCTAATCGGTACGTCCCAGGTTGAACTACAACATCTATGCAGTAAGGCCCTTCTCACTTTTTTTTGCAAACTTTCCTCCTTCATTGGGCTGACTAGCGGTCCGACTTCTGAGTACCAAGTCCCCTTCAAGGAAGTAGCGGGGCTTGGTACGCTTATCCTGGTATCTCTTAACCGACCTTTGATACTCGGTCATCCGGCGCCGAGCAACCTCTCTCCTTTCTTCTAAGGAATTCTTTTCTACCATCAAACTTTCCTCTTTTGCCTCATCGGTGTACCGCCTGACTCGGTCACTAGGCTCAAGTACTTCGCTCGGTACCTTGGCCTAAAGTCCATATGTTAAAGAAAAATGGTGTTTCTCTAGTTGCCCTCCTCGGACTTGTGCGATAGGCTCATAACCCTCATTCTAACTCGCTCACCAAGCTTCCTTGCAAATCACTCAACCTCTTCTGTATTCCATCCACGATGGTCCGATTGATGTTTACCACTTGTCCGTTCGCCTGAGGGTAGGCTACGGACACCCTAGTGTGCTGAATCCCAAACTGCTCACAGAACTCGGCAAAGGGTCGACAATCAAACTGCCGACCATTGTCACTTATCAAATGCTCGGGAATACCAAATCGACAAATTATGTTTTTCCAAAGGAACTTCCTACATTGATACTCGGTTATGGTGACCAATGGCTCGGCTTCTACCCACTTAGTGAAGTAATCGACAGCTATTATGCAGAACTTATGCCGCCCTGGTGTCATTGGTAATGGACCCAACAAATCTATGCCCCATCTTTCGAAGGGAATAGCGGTGGTGATTGGCGTATAGAAGGAAGCCGACCTCGTCTCCTTTCGAGCAAAAGCTTGACAAACGGGGCGCTTGGCTACCTTTCGGATGCAGTCTCTAACCATGGTCGGCTAATAGTATCCTTGTAGTACTAACTTTCGTGCCAAAGTATGAGCCCCTTGATGCGCCGAGCAAATTCCTGAGTGCCCCTCCTCCATTACCTTTTCAGCATCGATCCAGAACAAACACAGTAAAAAGGGTCCCCCGAAAGATCTTTTGTATAGTTTTCCGTCCTGCATGACATAGGACGGTGCCATTCTCTTGATTTTAGCTGCTTTCAGAGGGTCATCAGGTAGCTCGATCTTCTCTTTGTACATGATAAGACTGGCTAAGACTTGAGCCTCGAGAGTTATTTCCTCCTCATTACTGCTTTCTCCTTGGTGTCGCCGTTGCTGGATTTTCTCATTCACTTTCTCCACCACCCTATCTTGAGTCTTTATACTTGGTCGTTCCACCATCTCGTTCCGACATATGCCCACTAAGTACTCCGATATTCCTCCCAACTTTATCTTAAATAGAACGTCTGCCTCCGAGTTTTCTGTTCTGGAACATGGTCGATCTCATAAGTTTGGAACTCCCTTAGGAGTCCCTCAGTCACGTCCTTATACTGCCTCATTCTTTCTCATTTGGTCTCATAAGTTCCCTTCACTTGCCCGACCACTAACCGTGAGTCAGTCCGGATGCGTAGTCTCTTAGCTCCTAAATGTTTAACTACCCGCAGCCCACCAAGGACGACTTCATACTCAGCTTCGTTGTTGGAGATTTTGAACTGGTATTCTAGGGCGTAGTACAGTAGGAATCCTTCTGGGTAGTTAACATTACTCCCCCTCCATGGTGCTTTTGACTCGAGGCACAGTCAGCATGCATTTTCCACCATTCCTCGGAGTCAAGAACAATCACAAAGTCGTCCTTTGAATCCTAGGTCGTGCATTTAACTATGAAGTCAGCTAATACTTGGGCTTTGATAGCAGGACGCGGCTGGTATTCAATTCCATACTAGGTCAGCTCGACGGCCCACTTCACCAATCGACCGGACGAGGTCGGATTTCTGAGAACGCCCGCCAACGGTTGGTCTGTTAATACTCGGATCAGGTGAGCTTGGAAGTAGGGGACCAATTTTCTAGCTATGACTACTAATGCGTAGACCATTTTCTCGAGTGGCGAGTAACGAACTTCGACAGCCTTTAAAGCTCTACTGACATAGTATATCGAATGTTGAACCTTCTCTTCTTCTCGAACAATGACCGAGCTGACAGCCTGCTGGGAGGCGGCTAGGTAAAGAAACAACACTTCGCCCTCCACTGATTTAGACAATAGTGGATGGGAGAGCAGGTACTTCTTGAGGCCTTTAAAGGCAGTCAGACACTCTTCCAACCAAACAAACTCATCTCTAGTCTTCAGGGCATCGAAGAAAGGTAGGGATCGGTCGACTGATTTGGACAGAAATCGACTTAACGCTGCTAACCGACCAGTCAGGCGCTGCAACTCCTTGATAGTTTTAGGCGGCTACATATCTAGGACGGCCCTAACCTTTTCAGGCTTTGGCTCGATCCCTCGTCGAGTTACCAAGTAACCTAGGAACTTACCCCCTGTACTACAAAAGCACACTTCTTTGCATTTAGCCTCAAGTTGTGTTTCTCCATAACTCGGAAACTGGTAGCGAGGTCGTCTGCATGATTCTCCTCTTTGAGACTCTTCACAAGCATGTCGTCAACGTAGGCAGCCATATTCTTACCCAACATGTCTTTGAAAAATTGAGACACCATTCTGGTATAAGTCGCACCAGAATTCTTCAAACCGAAGGGCATTACTCGGTAACAATACACTCCGTCCGGAGTCACGAAAGTGGTTTTCTCCTCATCAGGCGCATGCATGAAGATTTGGTGGTAACCTCGGAAGGCGTCCATGAAACTTAGTAAAGCACACCCTGCTGTCCCGTCCACCATCTGCTCAATCCTCGGTAGCGGGAATAGGTCTTTGGGGCAAGCTTTGTTTAAGCCGGTGTAGTCGACACACATTCTCCAAGCGGGTGGCTTTGGGACCAACACCACGTTGGCCAACCATTTAGGATATTTCACCTCCCGGATATGCCCAGCAGTTTGTAATGCATCAATTTCTTTCTTCACAATCTCCCGTCGATCGGTCGAGAGATGTCTTTTCCTTTGGACCACATATCGATAAGTCGGGTCCAACGCCAACCGGTGAGTTATTATGGATCGGTCTACCACTGGCATATTATCAGGTTCCCATGCAAAGATTTTCTTATACTTTCTCAACACTCGTACTACCGATTCCTTGACGGCTTCGGGTAAACCTTTGCTGATCATCGCCTGTCTTTCAGGGTAAGTCAGATCAATCTCTACGTCCTCTAACTCAATCTCTGGTTCGGGTTGTTCCAGGGTCTGTTTCGCCATGTCCTCTTTCTTAGTAATGGTATGAATTCGCAGGTCAGACTTTCCTATCTTGCGACAGGACTGTAGGTAACAATCACCATCTACCTTCTGATCGCTCCGTACCACTCCGACCCCCATAGGCGTTCGAAACTTCATGCACAGATGTTTCAACGATATCAAGGCTCCTAGGTCTTCCAATCCCGGCCTCCCCAAAATCGCGTTTTAAGAACATTCCAATTGGACGACCATGAATTTTATCTCCATAGTGGTAACTTTTGGGTAAGTGCCTAACTCGACCAGTAGCTTTATAGAACCTTCGGCCTCAATCGAATCACCGGTGAACCTGACCAAAGGAGTCATGACCGGTCTGAGGACATCTCTATCCAATCCCAACTTGTCAAAAGTATCGGAATAAAGCATGTTAACACTACTACCAATGTCTACTAGTACTCGCCTGACGACGGTGCCAACTATATCCATAGTTATGACCAAGGCATCCCTATGAGGTCCTTCGCCTAAAGGTAGGTCGTCATCTGTGAAGGTGATTGGTTCTCGACATGCTCTTTTTACTTGCTCCGCCCGTCCATAGATAGCCCCGACATACAACTGTCGAGCCCAAGGTTTCCTCGACCCTACCGAATCACCCCATCACTACTACAAAAATCACATATAACGTCGGTTATATAACCGACGTTATATGTTAATTAAATTTATAAAATTTGTAAAAAATCTTTTAACGTCGGTTGTTAATTAACAACCGACGTCATAAGTAACTATTAAAAAATAATCATAATATCAAATTGTTAAACGCCTTCGTTTGAGAACGGGGAAAAATTGATGAACCGATACGACGTCGGTTTGGGATATAACCGACGTCGTATTAGGTAATAATTTATTTAAAAAATCCTACAACGTCATCCTATAACGCCGACGTTGTAGGGTTTATTCTATAAATATATAAACCCAAAGGCCTTAGTTCGTCCATTACAGAACACATAGCCGCACAGCCCACCGCTCTTCTCTTCTCCGTTGGACCCGCCATGCCATTCGCTCTTCTCTTCTCCGTTGGACCAGCCATCGCCATTCGCTTTTCTCTTCTCCGTCGGACTAGTCACCGCCATCCGCACCGCGCCGCGCCGCAAGTGTCGAACCAAATTCTTTTCTTCTCTTCTTCTCTCTGCAGCCGTCGGACCAGCCACCGCCAGCCGCATCGCCTTTCCGTCGCTCAGCTGCACTTCCGCAACCTACATTGTGAGTTGTATATTTTTTGAATTCTTATTTCAATTTTTGAATTTTTGGAGTTTGACAATAATTATTTTGTTATATTTGGAATTATTTATTAATGTATTTTGATTTTAGGAATTATTAGGTATGTTACCTATCCCTAATTTTATTTTTGCCCTAAGTTTTTGAATTTTATGTTAGTACAGTAGTAATCAGAGCAGTGTGTACTTGAATGCCATGTTACATGGATTTTTAACTTTTAATTCCTTTTACGAGTGCACTGCTAGCTAGTTATTTTGTGCGTATATATGTATTTGTGCAGTTGTCATTCTCAGTTTATGTTTATGCTTAAAGGTGGTTTATTGAAGGTATATTAGAAACTTCTATTCACCTGAATTTTTAATTGCTTTAATTTACTTGGATGATTGTAATGCTTCTTCTAGTGCTAAATTCAATTTATGTTATTGAGAAATTGCTTTTCTTTCGCCCATTTAGGATGATGCAAATTGGTCAAAACTGGCAGTGAAAGAGGTACTGATTCCCTGTTGCTAATTGTATTAAACTCTTATTCACTAAAAAAGTTGTCCGCAATCAAATATATTGTCTTTTGTATTTCTTTAAGGGACAAAGGTTAATGATGATGGGCACTGCTGATGAAATTGTCAACTCTTTAAAAAAGCCATGTGGTTGTTGAAGATATGCCAGAAAATGAGCAAGTTGTTCATGTCGTGAGTATTTTGAAATTTATGTGACATATAATTTGATAGTTCATGTAGATACTAGAATTTTCATGGATGATTTGATCTGCTTAGTTAATTCTTCTCTCATTTGATTTGTTGATCACACACTGCATTTGTCATGAGTATGCTACATTTTATTTATTTTCTTCTATGGTGTTGTTTGTTTCAAATCATGATGAATGGATTTACTTTAACGTAATTCTGCTGGCTAACCTGGCTTATTATGTTCAATGCCTTCATTCTGTTCCAGAGCTGAAGTATGCTCTTTACGCTGTAAGTTCTTCGCATTCATATTAATGGAGATCATTTATGTATTAGATGTGAACCAGATTCACTTGTTTAATTGATTTTATTGCATGTTTTCATATTGTATTGTGCCTTTTCCCTCTTAGGTACCCTCACGCGGATAGACGAAATGATATGGATAGCTCATCTCATCTTCTGACTATTGCAACCCGTGATTTATTTAATGAACTTGATAAAAATGTCAAACGAGTGTCTCCGCTGCAATTTTGAATGGTACAAGTGTTATTTTTAATGTCACTTTCTTTTGAGAAATGGATTATAACTTTTAACTTAATGGATTAAGTTTACATCATAAATGGAAGTAGGGAAACTAGAATCTCAAAAACCTTAGCTTCTTCTTTTAATTTTTTTTTAAATTTTTCATACAAAGACAATAAAAAAAGAAGAATTCAATTCAGTATGTGATAGATCAAAAGGGATAGTGGGTGACAAATTGGAATGATTGAATAATTATTTGCATTTATTTTCATGTTGACAGGTATTACGTAAGAAATATCCTCAATTTGGCCAGCTCAACAATGGTGTCTTCATGCAGCAGATTTTGCAAAATTCTTAAGTCTTACTATATTACATTCCACTTTTTATACTGCCATTGAAATATTGCAAATGAAAACAGGATGCTGAAGAATGTTGGACACAGCTTCTGTACACCCTTTCTCAGTCTCTTAAAAGACAAGTTTCTAGGTACTTTAATATCCTCCACTTGGCAACGTTAAAAATGATAACTGGTAGATAGTTCTGATCTATAAGAGCATATGCATTGCTCTTTGGTTGATTTGGTCTGTGTTCCTCTAGTTTCAGTACTGTGAAAGTGTATGCTATTTACCTGAATTTTGTGCCCTTTTTCCAATGCAAATACATTCATTCTTCTTTGTTATATAAATTTGCAGTGATACTTCAGATAAGGTGAATGATATTTTTGGCCTTGATCTTGTCAGGTATTTATCCAATGATATCTATTTGTACCTTTTACATGTTATGGGGAAAGTTTTTATGATATTAGTTTTTAATATAAATTTCTGACAGAAGTGGATTATCATCACACTGCAAGTCAGAAGTGGATTATCATCACACTGCAAGTCATTAGGCACTCCAAGGGTGTCAAACTACATAACGCCATTTCTGCCCTAATCTATATACTGTTAAGGAAAGCTACAGTAATGAACCATTGGGGTCTATTCATAATAAAAGATACTTTGTTAAACTATTTTTCTTGGTTCTCCCTTTTGTCACAACAAAAGTGGCATAACATATGTGGTATCATGCCGTGAATCATTATTTCTCTGTATTTTGTATTTGTATTGGGGTTGAATTTAAAGTGTAGTTCTGAAATTCCATTTGCTATGTTGTTTAGCAGCTCTTAAAATTGATATCTGATTTTTGTTGTGTTGCTTTGAAGATAGCCGACCAAACCATATGATTGTTTTCATCTAATTTTCATTGCTCAAATATTTTTTTTTTTTAAAAAGAATAAAAAACGTTGGTTACGTAAAAAGTTTATAAAATAAATATAAATTAAATAATATACAAATTTTTTAATTAAAAGGAGATATGGCGTCGGTTTTTTATAAAAACCGACACCGTATCTCTATTTTTAAAAAATATAATGAGAAAAGGCGTCGGTTTTTTCAAAAAACCGACGCCGTATCTCTAATTTTTTTTAAAAAATGACATTCGACGTCGGTTTTGTCACAAAACCGACGTCGTATATACTTATTAAAAAAATAAAAAATAATATACGACGTCGATTTTTTAAAACCGACGTCGTATATTTTATTTATAACGTCTGCTGGAACTACGTCGAAAAAAAACCGACGTCGTATGTCCAAAATAACCGACGTTAAAAGGTATTTTTGTAGTAGTGCATTCTGGTCCTCCGACAATCATGTTGATGATGTTTTTACATTTCAACTTGTTTTCCTTCTCCTTTGAAGCAGGTTATTTTCCCTTATCGCGGTTACCCTCTCCGACTTGACTCGGGTTCCCGCGCTGCCAAGGTAGACCCATACACCATTGACTTGGTGTACTCCTTTGTATAATGACCTCTATTTCTTTCTTCAAGAAATCACATTCCTCGGTCAAGTGGGTGGTCGACCGATGCAATCGACAAAACTTGCCAATTCCCGAAATCTGCCCAGTGGTCGTAGGCGCGTTTGTTAGTCGTACCTCAGTTTGAGGCTAAGCCTGCACCTCTTGAACGACGACCGGTTGTTGGCGAACTGGTGGGACACCTGCTCTTTCAGGGTTCCGACCAATCTCCTGTCAGCCTAGCCGACTCTTATCAAACCTTTCGATCCGCGACTCCTCTAGACGAGGCTTCTTGGGTCGGGGAAACCCTCCTTCCTGAATCCTTTTCTGCCTTATCGCGTCCTCAGCGTCTGCGTGTCAGTTCGCCCTTTGAATGGCTTGAGCGTACGAGTTTGGCCACATAGTATGGAGGTTGGTATACGACTTTCCCAACCTTAGATTCTCCATGAAAAAGATTAGCATCGTCTTGTCATCCAGATCGTCCACTGCGTGAACCTCTTTCTACCACCTTACCAAGATAGGTACATAAAGTTCCTCTTAGGACGTAAGTAAGCTGCATAATTAGTCAAGAAGAGCTCGGCCAATTGGGTGAAACCGCTCACAGAATGCTCGGGTAATTTCATGCACCACCTTTGCGCAGAACCGGTTAGAGTTGTTAGGAAGGTCGTACACATCAAAGGATCCTCGGCTCCATGAATCTGCATCCGAGCTTGAAAGCTAAGCAGGTGCTCCCGGGGGTCTCCGGTGCCATCATATGTCAAATTCTCAAGTAATTTAAACTTTGCTAGGGTCCGGAAAGCCAAATATATATATACATACACTTGTAAGTGAAAATAAGTGCACTTGTAAGTGATTTTACTTGCACTTTTTCATTTGCAAAGGTGCACTAGCTACTTGCAATTATAACACATTTACTTGCACCAAAGATTGAGTTATTTATAAAAATGCCACCATGTCATTTTTTTAAAATTAAATTTGATTCCTTGATCTGGACACGTGAACGGCTGTGAATAGTTCTTATTTCTCTCCTGGGTAGAGCGTGCCCCAAGCCTCCATTCAGGTGAGAACGGGTAGCCCAAGGATAAACTAAGAACCACTCAACGCTGTTCACATGTCTAAATCTAACGGATCAGAAACACGAATTAAAAAAAATAGTGACATTTTTGTAAATAATTGAACATCGATGTGCAAGTAAATTGTGTTAAGAGTTCAAGTAGCAGTTTCATATAGTGCACTTAAGTGCAAAGACGAAAAGGCTTTATCATTAGGTGTACGTATGTTACCAACGTAAATTACTTGCACATGTAAGTGAAACTAGTTGAACTAGTAAGTGACTTTACTTGCAAACTTGCACTAGTAACTTGCACTTGTAACACATTTACTTGCACCAAAGTTTGAGTTATTTACATAAATGTCACCGCGTCATTTTTTTAAAATTAAATCTGATTCATTGATTCTGGACACGTGGACGACTGTGAGTGACTCTTAGTTCTCTCTTGGGCAACCATTCTCACAATGTGCGCTGTATGACATAACAATATGCACTGGAAGAAGGAAAAATGTGTACAATATGGCATAACAATATGCACTGAAAGAACGAACAATGTGCACTGTATGGCATAACAATGTGCACTAGAAGAAGAAAAAATGTGCACTGTAATGCATAAAAATGTGCATTGGAAGAAGGAAAAATGTGCACTGGAAGGAAAAAAAAATTAACTTACACAAAATTACAATAATGCCACCGCATTTTTTTTAAATCTCCAATTTGGACCCTTAATTTGGACTCAATCTACGGATATAATTTTATCCTATTTCTCACCTAAGGCAATTGTTTCACATGATCCTATATATATATATGTGTGTGTGTGTGTGTGTGTCTATGTGTGTGTGGGTGTGTGTGTGTGTGTGTGTGTGTGTGTTTGTTTGTTTAAATGGGAACATCTTCCTTTTGTACTTGTAAAAAATGATACTCCCTCTATGTCATTTTACCTGTCTTACCTCTTTGTTGTCCACTTTCCGAAATTGAACATCACCATCATTCTACTTTTCCCAATTTACCCTTATGAGTTATGCTTTCTTTATTGCTTTTATTTCTAAAAGTGAGAAAAAGTGAGGGACATAATTGAAAAACACATAACATTTACTTTAATTCCTTAAAAAGTGTGCAGAAAACAAATGTGACAACCGATTCGGGACAGAGAGAGTAATTGATATTAGTCATTCATCATGATTCATCAATAGTTACGGATTATAGTAAAAATACACAATCTCACAACCGTTGATTTATTTATAAAACTAACACTATCATTTTTCTTCTTTATTTGTTAGCAACCTTCAACTATTGACCTAAATAAATAAATCAGATCTATCTTTGCTTCTTTCTTCTTCTTTTTTTTTTTTTTTTTTTTAAAGGAAACAAACTTCATCAAACTCAAAAAATTAAATGTTCAATAAAAAAAGGAATTGTAGAAAGCCAAATAAGATGACCAGATTGAGAACTTGCAACTATAACTAATGCATGAGCAAGCTTATTCGCTGATCGATTAACATAGTGGATATTAGGGCTGTCAAAGTGGGCCGAAGCCCGCGGGCTGGCCCGCACCCGCCCCGCGGTGGGGCGGGTTAGGGCTACAAAAAAATGGCCCACGAAGGAGCGGGCCTAACGGGCTTAACCCGCTAAAGCCCACGACCCGCCATTATTATTATTTTTTATAAAATATGTATATACACACATGAATATATATTTATATTCATGTGTACACGTATGTACTGTACACATGAATATATATTCATGTGTACAGTACGTGAACACATGAATATATATCCATGTGTACACTTTGTGTACACACTATACTTTTAAAAAAAATTAGAGCAAAACAAAAAATTCTGCGGGCCGGCCCGCGGGGCCCGTCAACCCGCGTGGGGCGGGCTAGAGTTGTATGAATCCTAGTCCTCGGGCCTAACTGGCCGGCCCACAAAAGCCTGCCAAAAATTAGGCCCGCGGTGCTGCGGGCCTAATGGGGTGGGCCGACCCGCTTTGACAGTACTAGTGGTTATACACTTATTCAAAGTGTTAAACGGCAATGATTTAAAACGCATCCCTCATAAGAATAGTCTGGTACTTCATCATTGAGGAACTTGCAAACCATCTAGCAGTCAGATCGCAACACAATATTATGCCAACCCTGTTCAAATATCCAAGAGAGAGCCTCCCTTACAACTATAGCCTCCGCTATATGAGGATCATTTAGGCACCGAGCTAGACCACTTCTAGCAGCAATGTACGACCCATTGCTATTTTAAACCACAATACCATAGAAACCAGCACCATGCGATACAACAATCGTTATACCCTGCACCACGGTGCACATAGCAATGTGCACCACGTACGTAAAACGACGTCGTTTTGGTGTGGACGCGGACGCGAACGACATTAGGGAATTCATTATCTATAATACACATAATCATTATCTATAATACACAGAACGTTTGCCCAGAATACACAGAATATTGATGCAAAATACACAGATGTTAGTGGACGCGGACGCGGATGACTCCAGGGAATTCATTATCTATAATACACATAATCATTATATAGAATACACAGAATGTTTGCCCAGAATACACAGAATATTGACACAAAATACACAGAACTCATCTTCCTAACATTTGAATGCACAAACACATCACAACCTGTGTTAATAACATGAATACACAGAATATTGACACAAAATACACAGAACTCATCCTCCTAAACATTCGAATGCACAAACGCATCACAATATGTGTTACTAACATGAATACACATAACGGTTGCCTAGAATACACAGAACGGTTGCCTAGAATACACAGAAATGAACAGAATGATTGTCTGGAATACACAGAATATTAACATAAATACAGAGATAGGCCGAAACGGGAAACGTGATTTCCGAAAAAACAGACAATCACTACAAGAAAAATCACGATTCGCGACGGAAACTCGCGACGGAAATAATTTCGTCGCCAATTAGCGACGGAAAAGAATTCCGTCGCTAATTTTGGCAAAAATAGAAAATAAAATCCGCGAAAACTTGGCGGCAAAAAACTCACGACCGAATTTGCGACCAATTTTAATTCCGTCGCGAAATGGCGACGGAAATGACAAGGTATTTAATTTTCATCGCGAAATGGCGTCGGAAATTGCGACGGATTTTATTCCGTTGCTAAATGTAACAATTTATTTGAAAATAAATAAATTTTGCGACGGAATTAACGATGGAATTAATTCCGTCGCAATTGTTTTACTACCAAAACGACGTGGCTTTGGTTTTTTTTTTTTTCATTTTTAATCAAATCATATATTATATATATTATATATTATATAAAAGTTAAAATGATAACCTTAATTCACTAATACAAAACTTCAGCCGACACCCTCTCTCACCATCGCCAAACACCACTGCCTTAGCCATTACTCACCATTGCCAAACACTACCGATAAACAGCTCTGCCCTTGCGCCACCATCGACGCACGCCACTACTGCGCCCATCGGCTTCCCCACAGCCACCACACTGCTTCCATCGTCTTCCCCACAGCCTTCGCCGCCGTCAACTGCTTTTTTCCGCTCCCGTCGTCGCCCCGTCGCCGCACGCCGCACATCAGTCTCCACTGCCGCTCGTCCATTCAGGTAATGTTTTCTTTGTTTTTGATTTTATTTTATTTATTTTATTTATTTGTTTTATATTATAGAAATTTTTGTTATAGTTTAGTTCTGATTAATTATGCAAATATGATTGGGATACCGAGGGTTGTACATTGTAGCGCTTCACAGGTAATACATCTCTCTTTCTCTCTCCCTCGTTCTATATGTATTTGTACAGTCCAAGAACCCTAAATTTCTCTTTTGTTTGATTGAGGTGTGGAAGTAAGCTCTTTTGTGGTTTCAATTACCTATTTTGTTATGGCTATGGGTTTTGGTCGTGGTTAATTATGAGAGTTACGTTTTGATTGGATGTAAATCAACTCAAACTGTTTTGGAGGGTAAAGTATTTGTTTTTCTACCTGGATTGAAATTTTAATGATTTATTTTGTTTGATAATTGTGGACTTTGATTTCTTACTTTCTCATGTAGTTTGGTATGTTCTGTTATGCAATATTTATGTCTAATGGGTGATGTTAATTGAAAAGACATGTGTATAGGGATTAGGAAGCAGGAGAGTGCTCGGGCAAATATAAACAGATTAATAAATAGAGAGGTTCTTGCTTGATTGGAAGGCTGGAGAAGTTTTGGTTATTTTATACTCAACAAATCTGAGGTGTGTTTTGTAGTGTTTGTGTTTGTTTTTTAATCACATAATTCTTATTTATTTATTTATTTATACGGTTTATACTCAACAAATCCTGCTTCCTGTGCTTCCTGCTTCCTCTGAGAAATTACTGAGAGTTGGATTGAAGAAGAATCCCTTGGATTTCAACAGTATTAAAGCAGCCAAAGCAGCTAGAGTGCAAGGAAAATGTGGGAAGGGTGCTAACAACAAGTTGGGTGACTCAGATACAGGCATTGTCTCTTTGAAGAATTACTTGGATGCACAATACTATGGAGAGATCAGTATTGGTTACCCTCTCAGAAATTTACTGTTATATTTGACACTGGCAGTTCTAATCTCTGGGTTCCGTCATCCAAGTGCTACTTTTCTGTATGCCCTGCTCACTTTTGATGTTTTCCCTTTACAGATTTTTTGACTCTTCTTTGATAAACTTAATTTACTCCTCAGATTGCTTGCTATTTTCATTCAAATTAAAGTACAAGTCAAGCAAGTCCTCTACCTATACAAAGATAGGTAAAAATAATGTTGAGTATGACTGTTCAATTTGATGGTTGTGATAAGCTACAGTATGTGACAATAAGTAGCCCCTTCAAAGCCTTATTTTTGAAATCAAGTTATCTTATCCTTTGTTATCAGCTCAGGAACATCTTGCTCAATCACATATGGATCTGGATCTATTTCTGGCTTTCTTAGTCAAGACAATGTTGGAGTTGGTGATCTTGTAGTCAAAGATCAGGTGAATTTTTGTTTACCTTTAGTTCAGTGCAATATATTTTTATATTCTTTTTCTTGATTGATCTGTAACTGTCCCGCTACTTGCATCAAGTCTTTATTGAAACTACAAAGGAACCTAGTCTTACATTTGTATTGGCCTAATTTGATGGGCTACTTGGGCTTGGGTTCCAGGAAATCGAAGATGTTGTTCCTGTCTGGTAATATTTTAAACACATCTGTTGACTTGGGTATAACCTCAACAAGCTTTTCTACCTAACTTGACTTATTTGCACTAAAAGAATTGGTTGTGGATGTGCAGCTGATACAAGGGTCCTTTGCTCTATGGGATATGAGGTGCAATAAATGCAGTGTGGCCAAAGACTTTGTATACAGTGAGTACTATTTCCCTAAGAGCACAAGGATTATGATTTATGAATACTAATGATGTACAAGAATGATATATGGCCTTGAGTCACTTCAGAGGATTTGAATGAATTGAATCAATATTATATCTTTGTTCAGTATTCATATCAATTGCTATGGTGCAACAACGACTTTAAAGTAGTGAGAGAAGTTAGTATAAGACTTTCTTTGTAATTTCATTCTTTTCTCTTTTTATAGCTTTCAATTATTTTTAATTTGGAATTGTAAATTTGTGTAATTTCATTGATTATTTTTTAGTTTTAGAGTGAAGTACTATAATTTTTGGAATTGTAATTTGTATTAAGAGTTAATTGTATTGTAATTTCACATAGTGTTTGTAGTTGCTACAGGGGTGTAAAAAGGAATATTTTGGTTTTATTTTTTTTTTTTTCGTTTTTTAAACGGTATATGCGTCTTTTGTATGAAGAACAGACGCAGATACCCTAATTTTTTTTATATTTCGTTGCCAAATTGCGACGGAATTATTCCGTCGCAATAATTCGCAACGGAATTTTTCCGTCGCTATTCCGTCACCATGCAGTACCCACCCCCCCTCCCAACTCCTCACCCGAAGCAACCCTATAAGCACTTTTCACCGAATACACTCCACTCTCCTCCTTTCTTCAAAAAATGGAATCACGAACAGCTATATTTGGGAGAGGTATATTCAAAATAAGCCTCACATCCCGCTCACAAAAAATGTCACTCAAAAGCTCATAGTCCCATGTAAGAGAATCCGAGCAGAAAAGCGATTTTACAACAGGGTTGCCGAGATAAGCCGGCTCTGGAGTCGATATAAAAGGGATGTCATTTCCCGGGAGCCATGGATCACCCCACACTCGAGTACCTTCCCCATCCCCAATCCTCACTCTCACACCTTCTGTCAAAAGCCCTTGAGACTCCCTAATACTAGCCCACACAAAAGAAGGATTCGAACCCAACCGAGCCTCAAGAAAAGAGCAAGTCGGGAAATACCTTGCTTTAAAGACCCTAGTAACAAGAGAGTTTGGTTTAGTCAAAAAATTCTAGCCCTGCTTCCCTAGCATTGCGAGATTCATTTCTCTAACCCTACGAAAACCCATACCCCCAAATTTCTTTGGTTTGCACAAGTCACCCCAAGTACTCCACCGAATTCCCCCTCGCTCCCTCCTCTCACATCCCCACCAAAAAGAATTCATAACTCGCTCAACTTCACAGCACAGACCCTTTGGGAGCAGGAATACATTCATAGCGTAATTTGGAATGCTTTGAAGTACAGTTTTCAAGAGAACCTCCCGACCCGCCCTTGACAAAAACCGATTACCCCAATTCACAATTCTCGCACGCACCCTATCTCGAATAAACCCCAAAATCTCTCTCTTACGACGGCCCACATAGCCCGGTAACCCCAGATAGTTGGCCCCACCCTGCTGTTCACGAACCCCAAGGGTCTCACAAATAGCCTCTTTATCCTCCTGGTGGACATTTCTCCCAAAAACAATAGAAGTCTTATCAAGATTAACCTTTTGGCCACTCGCACTCCCATATTCTCTCAAGATCTCCCTAATAACCCCTGCCTGTAACACATTTGCCCGAAAAAAGAAAAGGCAGTCGTCAGCAAAAAATAAGTGGCTTATAGAAGGAGCCCCCCTAGCTACCCGCACCCCATGAAGAGCTCCGACCTCCTCCTGGACTCTCAACATAGCACTTAGGCTCTCCGCAACAAGAATAAACAGACAAGGAGACAAAGGATCCCCCTGACGTAAACCTCTACCCGGAGTAACAGGACCCCACTCCTTCCCCTCCACCAGAATTTTATACTCCACAGTTGAAATACAAGCCCTCATCAAACGAACCCAACGATCCCCGAAACCCAATTTCAACAACACTTGACACAAGAAGTCCCACTCAACCCTATCGTAGGCTTTACTCATGTCTACTTTTAGGGCCCCAAACCCTCCCCTACAACCAGACTGACGCTTTAACCAATGGGCAGACTCAGACGCAATCAAGACATTATCAATAATGGACCTACCCGGGATAAACGCACTTTGAGCAGGAGAAACAATGGAATCTAACAAAACTCTTAACCGATTAGTCAAAACTTTTGCAAGTATACGATAAATAACATTGCAAAGGGAGATAGGGCGAAATTCTGACATCATTTTCGGGGTTTTGCACTTAGGAATCAAAACAATATGAGTTTCATTTACATGCTCAGGCAACTGACCAGAATGAATAAAAGATTGGCAAAATGAGACTACCTCATCACCCAAGACCTCCCAATAAGTCTGGAAAAAAGCAGGGGAAAGCCCATCAGGTCCGGGCGATTTGTCTGGATGCATAGCAAAGACTGCTCCCTTCACCTCCTCCGCAGTCACTGTCCGCAACAGAAATTCATTCTGTTCAGCAGTGATACGACTCTCCAAACACTCCAACACGGGGCGAGCATCACCTCCCTCCGCCGAAAACAACTCAACAAAATAATCAATCATAACACGCCCCATTTGACATTCCTCCGACACTAACACCCCCGCCGAATCCCTTAGACAGGTGATCCTATTTCTTCTCCTTCTCCGGTTAACAGAGTTATGAAAAAACCTAGTATTACTATCACCCCTAGTATACCACATCTCCTTTGCCCTTTGCTTCCATTTATCACTTTCATCCCGGAAAAGGCTAAGATATCGCTTCTGGCAGTCCTCAAAAGCCCGAACACTGCCACCATCCCTTAAACCCCTAAGTCTACCCATAGTAGCTTTACAAACCTTAACCTCCTCTAAATTTCCCTGAGTCTGCCTCCGCCCCCAATTCCAGACCACACGCCCACATTCTGTCAGCCTATTACCAATACCCACCCCATCCAACCTAGACCAAACATCCGTTATAACCCTTCTGCATTCAGGATTACGCACCCAGACATTTTCAAACCTGGGCCTCCGTCGAAATTGGGTAGCCCGCCCATCGTCCGTCATTAAAAATAACGCCAGATGAACACTACAACCACCCTCCACGGACCAAGCCCTCGCCCCCGGAAACATATCACGCCAATCCCCCGAAACCAGAATCCTATCCAGTTTCTCCTGAACCCAGGCATCTGTCCCTCTACCCTTTTCCCAAGTATATTGAAATCCCTGAAATGCAAAATCAGACAATCCACTCTCCCTCACTACCTCCCCAAACCCCCTCAAAAGCCAACCCGGGTGAGGCACCCTTCCAATTTTCTCATTTTCCAGTAACAAATCATTAAAATCCCCCATTATAACCCAAGGTAAGTTATTAAGGGAAGATGAATACCTAAGGAGATCCCAAGAATCACGACGCCTTTGCCGATCAGGGTTGCCGTAGTAGCCAGTAAAGCGCCACTGGGTACCTCCATCTTCACGGGTGACAACAGCGTCTATATAGTGATTGGAATACCCCCTCACCTCCACACTGACCCCGGCATTCCAAAGTAATGCTAGCCCCCCACTCCTCCCTCTAGCGTTGACGACAAAACAGTTGTCGTATTTCAGCCTCACTCGCACTCTCTCTAACACAGTACCTGAAGTCATTGTCTCACATAAAAAGAGAATATTGGGCTTCTTTTGACAAACCAAGCCCAACAAAGCCTAAACTGTCAATTGGTTTCCAAGCCCACTGCAGTTCCAACTTAGGCAACTCATTGGGTCGGGTGGGCCTGGAGTCCAAAGCCTTCAACAATCATAGGAGCAACCCATTTATCATTAGCATTTACAGCCTCAGACTCATCCTCCATCCGTCGATGTTTAGTTTCTCCCACAACGACTCCCTCCTCATCTCCCGCTGCATTTAATTCCTCATTCAAAGACCTCCCATCTCCCACACTCACGTCCCTCATCCTACCCTCCCCCACCACATCTCCTCTGCTTTTTATGTGAGAGCATTTCAAATGAACCCTCCCCGTGTATTTAAATAAATAAATAATAGTAATAATTTCATTTAAAAAAATTAATAATTAATTATCTTTATAGTGTTGTCTCCTTCTTGATAAAACTTCTATGGCAATCATTATTGACATGGCTACCATGGTAACATATTAAAAAAATGAATATCATGATCTTTATTATGATAAGGCCATGGACTATCTCCCATAACACGGGAGATGTCTGCCCCATGATAAAATCAGAAAAGATAGAGTCATAGTTGTAACTCTTTCACGTTCATACCCATAGCCGGAAGCCAGATCGACGCCATAGTGTCTTGAAAATACATAAACTTGATTGGTTTTTCTGTCACCAATCGCCTTATATAGTTGTAACTCTTTCACGTTCATACCCATAGCCGGAAGCCAGATCAACGCCATAGTGTCTCGAAAATACATAAACTTGATTGGTTTTTCTGTCACCAATCGCCCTACTACATAGTAAGCCGCCTCGTCTCTCTCAAAATCCAAAGGAACGTTCGGAACTTGGTGCTCAGTAGTCTCATAAACTTAGAGAGAAGAAAACTCACGAAAAGGCGAGAGAAAAAACTTATGAATTAACTTTTTTTTTAAGTAACTCAACTATCTTTGCTTTTTATGTGAGAGCATTTCAAATGAACCCTCCCCATGTATTTAAATAAATAAATAATAGTAATAATTTCATTTAAAAAAATTAATAATTAATTATCTTAATAGTGTTGTTTCCTTCTCGATAAAACTTCCTTGGCAATTATTATTGACATGGCTACCATGGTAACATATTAAAAAAAAAATGAATATCATAATCTTTATTATGATAATAATATTTTAATAATATTTACGGACAAATTTAAAATATATTATAAAAATATAGGGCTGTTAACGAACCGAACATAAACGAACGGAGGTTGTTCATGTTCGTTTGTTAAGGATTTTGGGGTGTTCGTGTTCGTTTGTTAAGGTTTTTAAAAATCCTGTTCGTGTTCGTTTGTTAAGCGTTTGTTAGTGTTCGTTAACGTTCGCGAACACGTTCACGAACGTGTTCACAAACGTTAACAAACACGTTCACAAACATGTTCATTTACGTTCGTGAACACTTAATAACCAAACACATGCACATGTTCATGAACATAATTTGTTCGTGAACAACAAATAATATACGTTCACGAACAATTATATATATATGTTTGTAAACATGTTTGCGAACATTATTAAACGAACACTAAACCAGCTTGTTCGCGAATACTACTAAACAAACACAAACAATCTTGTTCACGAACACTACTAAACGAACACAAACGAGCTTGTTCGTGAACACTTAGCAAACGAGCTTACCACTGTTCAGACTCTGTTCGTTTATTAACCGAGTTCTAAATTTTGTTTGTCGAAAGCTCTGTTCGCTAACAGCCCTATAAAAATATGACAATATTTTAGTATAAGTAATTCATTTCTATAGTTAAAATTAAGTGCGTGTTTGGTAGGATGTAGTTTTGGTTGGAATTCAAATATTCAACTACAACCTAATTCTTTGCGGAGCATAATCGGAGCATAATTATATTGTTTGGTTGGAAAGAGAAATTGCAATTCTCTTTATTTGTGAAATTAAAATTCATAAATCACTTCCTATCAATTTCAAGATGAAAAGAAAAAAAATGAAATTACAATACTAGTTGATGATAATTATTACATAGTATTTTTTTCTTTCTAAGTACTAATGACTCTGTTACAATGCAATTTCTGTTCATAATTACTTTTTTAACCTACTGAAGCACAAAGAATCATAACTACACTTGAGGGGTATATTTAATCAAGACTTTTAAAGACTTTCAAAAACTTTTAAAGTGGTGAATTTTAAATGACGTTTGTAGAGTTCTTGTAGACTTTCCTAGAATCTTTTAAACTTTCATTAACTTTATAAGAGTTTATAAAAATCCATAGGACAAATATTTATAGAGTTCTAAAAAAAAATTATATTAAAAAATGTACAAAAGTCATTAAAACTCTAAATTGAATACACTCTTACAAACATTCCATAACTTTCATTAATATATTATTATAATTTTCTTACAAAATATATTTTTATAAATCATAAATAAATTAATGCATTGCACTCCCACCTAGAGGGGAGTGGGTTCGAGCCTCCTCAGTGGAAGCAACTATTGACTCTTTGTGTTTCAGTAGGTTAAGAAAGTAGCTATGGACAGATACTACATTGTAATAGATAATCAAAAAAATATTTTTATAAATCATAAATAAATTAATACATTGCAAAAAAATAAAAAAAAATAAATATTGATTGTCACAAAAATAAAATACACCATACATAAAGAAAATATAATCAATGAACATACAATCGAATTAAAAAATTTCTCAAATTAATTGTATTATTATTATTATTACTACTACTACTACTACTATTATTATTATTATTATTATTATTATTATTATTATTATTAACTCTTATCTATCCCTTGGGATTTTGAAAGCACTATGCATAAGTTAAGCTATTGCCCTATTACATCACTTATTTGCTGCGAAGTGCGAACAACAGCAAGCTAAAAAATTTAACGTAAATAATAAAAAGATAAAAATAAAAAAGTATATGAGTATTTATGAACGATTTGAAACGTATTAAATTGATGAAAAATTTGTCTAGTTTAAATAAAGGAAAAAAGTCTCCAGAAAATTGAAAGGTTTGAGATTGGATTATTGAATTTCATCTATTTATATTAATAAAAAGAAGTCTACAAAAATCCTATCCAGATAATCTATAAAAATTGAAATTTTTAAATACCAATAAACTTTTAAAGACTTTTTAAAAGTCTGAATCAAATACCGATATTGAATACCACCCAACTTCCGGAATTATAGGAAGGGTAAATGACCTTTGGTCTTGTCACGAGCTGGATTCGAACCAGGGCTTCCCAGATCCGCGAAAACACCAGATTGAAACAATCGTGACTTAAAAAAAAAAAAAAAAAAAAAAAAAAAAAAAAAAA
>NC_044922.1:20704281-20716564 GCF_003576645.1 Ipomoea triloba
AAAAAAAAAAAAAAAAAAAAAAAAAAAAAAAAAGAGAGAGAAAGAATAGGAAGTTGGCGCCGTTTAACGGATTGCTTGCTTACCAAGCCATCCAGGCTTTGCACTCCTCCCCCAGCCGATCGAGTCTGCTTGAAAATTCGTGTAAAAGTTATTAGGACTCTACACACTTTGAGTCACATTATGAGTCTTAGTTCTAGTCTGGTTATGACTCTCGTTCTATATATATACTTGTAATCTGTACAGTTATATTTTGAGATTATTAATATACAGACTTATAGTTCTCATCTGTTATCAGTCGCTTAGGGTTTTCTTCTCGATCCCATGGCTGAGAATGACGGCTCTGTGAATTCATCTGAACGAACCGTTTCCGATGTTGCTACGAGTTCTGTGCAATCTTCTTCCGTGGCGTCCCTTTCTTCGGCTCATCACTATATCAGCATTAAGCTTGATCACCGTAATTTTTTATTTAGGCGCACGCAAGTCGTTCTGTTCCTTCGCGGTCATGATTTGATCAAGCTCGTCAATGGTTCGTGCCTCTGTCCGGCTGAGTTTCTTCCCGCTGCTTCGGATGGTGCCCCTCGTCTTCCGAATCCAGCCTACGCCGCATGGGTTCGCTGTGATCAGGCATTACTCTCTCTGCTGGTTTCCTCGTTGTCTGAAGACGTCCTCGCCATCGCCGTTGGCTGCCGAACGTCCAAGGAGTTATGGGATGCGCTGGAGTAGTCCCTCGCCTCAGCGTCTCACTCGCGGCAGCTTCACCTACTTAGTGAGCTTCATGGACTCCGGCAAGGCGACTCCACGACGGCGACGTATCTTGGGCGAGCACGTCTCATCATCGAAGGGCTAGCTCTCGTCGGCCGGAAGGTGTCACTGGAGGAGCAAAATTTGTACGTTTTTCGCGGTCTTCGCCCGGAGTTTCGGGGAGTTACTGCCTCCTTGGCTGTTCGTGGGAGTCCGATAACTCTCTTGGAGCTTGCTGATCTCCTGGGTGCTCAAGACTTCATTGCTGGCGAGGATTTTGCAGGTTCTGGAAGTGCTTCGCCGGCGGCCTTTGCTGCTCACGGTGGACGGCAGCAAGGACGTGGTGGAGGCCGAGCGGCTGAAGGCTCTGGTTCTGCTGGTTCTGGACGTACTGGTTCACGTCGTGGCGGAGCTCCGTGGCGTGGTGGTGGCGGTGGACGGCAGCAGCGACGCGGTGGCAGTCGCGGACGTGGCAGGGGCTCTCATCTGCAGTGTCAAATTTGTGGTGTGTATGGCCATTCTGCTTTGGCATGCTACAAATTGCCCTATGTTACATCTCCGCAAGTTAATTATGTGCATCATGGGGATTCTGCTTCCAATTCTGTCGCTGCTCACACTTGGTTACCAGACACAGGTGCAACGCACCATGCCACGCTAGATATAGCGGCTCTTTTCAGTTCGGAGGAATACGCGGGTGGTGACACTCTTCGTGTCGGTGACGGTACGCAATTACTTATTAGCAATGTTGGTCATGCGTCTTTCCCTACGCCCTCTAGGTCTCTTAGATTATCCAATATTTTGCATGTCCCCAATCTCTCTGCGTCTTTATTGTCGGTTCAGCGGTTTGCGTCCGATAATCAGGTCTTTTTTGAGTTTCACCCTTCTTTCTTTGTTGTGAAGGATATCCGGACCAAGGAAATTCTTTGCGTGGCAATAGTTCCGGTGGGCTCTATACCTTGCCGATTCCTGCTGTTCCGCCTTCAGCTTTCCTTTCTGCTCGTGCTTCGGTCACCACGTGGCACGATCGCTTAGGTCATCCGCATCAGCGTGTACTTAGTCGAGTCTTACAATCGTGTTCGGTTAGTGGGTCTAATAAAAACTCTTCTAGTTTATGTTCTGCGTGTCAAATGGGTAAATCTGCGTGTTTCCCATTGCCACGTGTTGAGTCTGTTAGTTCGAATGTACTTGATTTAGTTTACACAGACATTTGGGGACCTGCCCTTGTGCTCTCTTCGGATGGTTATCGTTATTTCGTGTTATTTGTTGATGATTATTCCCGTTTTACTTGGTATTATCCCATGAAATTGAAATCTGATATATACTATGTCTTTGATCGCTTTCGTTGTTTGGTTGAACGTTCTTTCAATTGTAAAATTAAGGCGATTCAATCTGATTTAGGGGATGACTTTAAGAAATTGCACTCTGTTTTCGTTCAGCTTGGTATTAACCACAGGCAATCATGTGCGTACACAAACGAGCAAAATGGTCGTGTGGAACGAAAGCACAGGCATGTGGTTGAAACCGGTCTTGCTTTAATGTCTCGTGCTTCTGTACCCTCTCGTTTCTGGCATTTTGCTTTTGAGTCTGCTATTTTTCTTATTAACAAAATGCCCTCCCATACACTTCATAATTTCAGTCCTCATACCTTGTACATAAATCCTCGCCCTCCTACTCTTTCCTCCGTGTGTTTGGTTGTCTGTGTTATCCTCATTTACGTCCCTACAATCGTCATAAAATGTCATATCGGTCTTCTCATTGTGTTTTCCTAGGCTACCCTGAGTCTTTTCGGGGCTATAGATGCATGGACCTGCAAACTAATAAGATATTTGTGTGTCGTCATGTGCGTTTTGATGAAGGGGTTTTTCCCTTTGCTGCTAACTCTGTTTCGCAGGCTCCCTCGGATCAGCCATCACGACCTTGGGTCGAATCTATTCTCCGTACTGAAGCTAGTTCCTCTCCGGTGGCTCCCATACCCCCTCCTGCCGTAGCTCAGAAGCGGCCTCGTGGTCGTACTGTGCGTCCTACGGAGCGGTCACACTCCATGGCCACCCGGAGCTGTTCTGTTGCTCCCATTGTAGGCTTGACTACCCAGGCTTCTCCTGCTGATCCCACATGCTACACACAGACCGTAAAGCATTCTGAGTGGAGAGAGGCGATGGATCAGGAGTTCAATGCACTCTTGCAGAATCAGACATGGTGTTTAGTGCCTCCCAAAGACTCTATGAATATCATTGGTTGCAAGTGGGTGTTCCGCACCAAGAGGAAGACTGATGGATCTATAGAGAGGCACAAAGCCCGATTAGTGGCTAAGGGGTTCAATCAGGTACCAGGTCAGGATTTTTTTAATACGTTTAGTCCGGTGGTCAAACCTACAACGGTCAAGTTACTCCTCTCGCTTGCTATTTCTTCTGGTTGCTTGGTCAGGCAGTTGGATGTGCACAATGTGTTTCTGAATGGGAACCTGGCTGAGACTGTTTACATGCGTCAACCTCCCGGTTATGTTGATCCTCAGTACCCTAGTCATGTCTGTTCCTGAAAAAGGTCTTTGTATGGTTTGAAGCAGGCTCCCCGTGCGTGGTTCACTCGTTTGCACACCTTTTTACACTCTGTTGGTTTTAAGGCCTCAAAAACTGATGTTTCATTATTTTATTTTTCCCAAGGATCAGCTATTGTTTACCTGCTTGTTTATGTGGATGATATTCTTGTTATGGGCAATGATCAGGCAGTGGTGATGACTCTGCTCTCTAAGCTCTCCTGAAAAAGGTCTTTGTATGGTTTGAAGCAGGCTCCCCGTGCGTGGTTCACTCGTTTGCACACCTTTTTACACTGTTGGTTTTAAGGCCTCAAAAACTGATGTTTCATTATTTTATTTTTCCCAAGGATCAGCTATTGTTTACCTGCTTGTTTATGTGGATGATATTCTATCAGCTATTGTTTACCTGCTTGTTTATGTGGATGATATTCTTGTTATGGGCAATGATCAGGCAGTGGTGATGACTGATATTCTTGTTATGGGCAATGATCAGGCAGTGGTGATGACTTTGCTCTCTAAGCTCTCTAATACATTCAAAATTAGAGATCTTGGGGAGCCTGGATTCTTTCTTGGGATAGAGACGGTCAAGTGTGCTGATGGTGTTCTTCTTTCGCAGCGTAGATATGTCAAGTGTGCTGATGGTGTTCTTCTTTCGCAGCGTAGATATATGACTGACATCTTGAAACGAGCTGGTATGACAGACTGCAAGCCACTTGCTACTCCCATTGCTGCTGGTATGACAGACTGCAAGCCACTTGCTACTCCCATTGCTTCCTCACGGCCTCTGTCGGTCGATACAGCTCTGTATGATGATCCCACACAGTATAGGAGCCTTGCAGGTGCATTGCAGTATTTGACTGTCACGAGACCAGACTTGTCTTTTGCGGTCAACTTTCTCTGTCAGCACATGCATGCTCCCACTACTGCGCACTGGGAGCAACTGAAACGTGTTCTAAGGTATGTAAAGGGTACTCTTTCTATGGGTCTGCGTCTGAGGAAGTCAAGTTCAAGTACCCTACATGCATTCTCGGATTCAGATTGGGCCGGCTGTCCGGAAGATAGGAAGTCCACCAGTGGGTTCGCTGTTTTTCTTGGGACCAATCTAGTGTCCTGGGTGTGCAAAAAGCAGAAGACTATTGCTAGATCCTCTACTGAAGCTGAGTACAAAGCCCTGGCAGATGTGTGTGTTGAGGTTCTGTGGATCCTTTCTCTGTTACGTGAAATAGGTGTTACACCACTTCCAGTGCCCAAGCTATGGTGTGACAATCTCGGTGCCACCTATATGTGTGCTAATCCCATCTTTCATGCTCGTACAAAGCATGTAGAGATTGATTACCACTTTGTGCGTGATAGGGTTGCTTCAGGTGACATTCAGGTCCACTTTATTTCTACTAAAGACCAGCTGGGCAGGTTACTTCCGTACCCTCTGCTTGAGAGGGAGTATTAAGACTCTACACACTTTGAGTCACATTATGAGTCTTAGTTCTAGTCTGGTATGACTCTCATTCTATATATACTTGTAATCTGTACAGTTATATTTTGAGATTATTAATACGCAGACTTATAGTTCTCATCAAAGTTGCTAATTCTACTTTTTAATAGACTCGTTAGTTCCGCAGCTCTAAGAGTTTGTTCCATAATTCCATTCTCAATCAAAATAGAGTAAGGGACAATGCCGCTTTGTATTATTGTCATTTCTCTATTCCAGACTAATTATATGAAGAAAGTTATTAAGAGTCTTTAAAACTCTTCAAAAGTTTTTGATTGAATAGACCCCCTTAGTCTTTCTTTCAATTTCCAAAAATTATATAATCTAATTAAATCAAAGTAACTAGACAGATTTTATCAATGAAAGACGTCATATATTTCCACCCTTTTTCTTCGTGTTTCTTCTTTTGGGGTTAAATACGTCTTCAACTACACGCCCCAGTGCGCAGAAATTAATGTCTATACATTATATGTTTGCCTTCAGATCAGTAACACATACAAAATAAAAATCAGATTAACAAAAGAGTCGCCTCTAATTAAAATACAATTAGAAGTGGAAGAAAAATGAAGAATTTCAGCATCCAATACACAGAATCTCCAAATGCAAATTCCAAAGGGGCTTAAGAGGAGAGGATGAAGCTGGCTGGCAGTGATGTTTGGTCCACGCTAAAATACATTCATCTTATCTATATCTATACATGAGACCGGAGAAAGTATGTCAATGTTGGGATTTAGTTTCTATCTTTTCTGTTAATTTAATGTAGCTAGCTAGCACACGTACACTCCATTAAGAAACACCTCTAGCCTCATCATGGCAACTAAGTAACCTTCACTGTTGAGACACGAAATAGAAACACTCTCACCCACAAATGAAATGGGAGAGGAAACATACACAAATATAACTTACTACACCAGGCCGGTAAAAACTAATACTAAATATGCCGTTTAATCCCTCCCGGTTATAATTAACTTTCCTGAAGTTAGGATCAGCAGTTTGTGTTAAAATGCAAACATAACATCCTTAAATTTAGTCTCCAAGTATGGGATGTTCAAAGAAGCAACACTCACCTGAATATTTCAACCTACCTTACCATAGCAGCAATTTGAGGAATATCCATTCGCCCTCTATCAAAAACATTCACATAGTTCATATTAATCAAACTTCAACTGGAAAATGCTCCCACCATGTAGCAATTACCAAAAGAAGGGTATTGCTCAGAGTTATGAGGACAACCTACCTCTTAGTCACCAATTAAGAGAATATATCTGGGAATTGAATTAAAGAAAAACCCTCCCATCACAAATTTAGTACATAAGATTCTTGGCTGAAACTCAATATGGTCGTGACCGGTTTCCACCGTGGTAGTTCCTATCTGGACCAGAGCCTCCATCTCTGTAGTTGTCTCTCCTTCTATCACCACCACCGTACCCACCTCTGCCACCACCCCTACACAAAATGCATGCAACCCATCAAACAGTAGTCTAAGCAAATACCAAAAACAGAATAAACAACTCCATAAACTTAAACATCTAGAAGCCCAGCATAAACTGAATTGAAATATAACTTTCCAATTCGCCAACACATACCAACCAATAAAAAATCACTAATGCTATTGTATGGGCATTCAATTTACAAGTCAATATTGAATAAGTGAGAAATTTATAGTAAAAAATAATATATTTCATATGTTATAGAGAGATATAAACATAAATGAGAAAAGAAGTAATAGTAAAGAATCCAAAAAATTTCCAAATTTTCATACATAGGGGCAGGCACTATTTAACGTTACCTGGAACCATAAGCAGGAGCAGCTTTTGGAGCAGACTTCTCAGCCATCACAACACTGATTTTGTTACCTCTCAACATGTGATCTGGGAAATACAGCGAGTTTTAATGAATCTAAAATGTAAATGAAGTACAGACTAAAATCCATATATGCAGTAGAGGACTGTACTATTGAAGAAGCCACCAGCAGAGTGGGCCGCAGAAGGATCTTCATAAGATAGCACAGCATCACCTTTGTTATTTCCCTGCTCATCTGTATATAATTTTATACTCCAGGGCCACTGGTCCTTGTAGCCCCGCTTTTGCTTAATTCTTGCAACCTAGTTGAGAAAAAAAGGTTTTCAGTTCAGTTCAGTACAGGGAATAGATGTCAATTGCTAAATTTCACACCAGCAATTATCACATGCTGCTAAAAGTAGCAATAACAAAATTCAATTTCATCTATGAATGCCACCAGATCTCAATGAAATAAAAAAAGTTACAGAAAACATCTACATAGGCTAAGATGTAAATATAACCATACAAGAGGTATAAAATTGGCAAAAAGCATTACGGATAATATGTAAATCACACCTTTAAGTGCAAGGGATGCTGTAACTAAACCAAAATATCCAACCAACCAAGGTGACAAAAATATGAAATACAGAATCATAACCAAAGGAAATACGCATATTACTTGTCCGATGCTTCCAAAAAGTTCTCTAAGTTCATCAATGGTCACATCAGGAGGCAAATTTGAGATATAGATTCTTGAGTTGTCACAGGAATCCCCACAATTTTCATCACATTGCTTGACCTTTAATGGAGCTTCATCAGAACTACCATAAGCACCACCACTATACCCCCCATCAAACCTGGCAGGTGGGCCAGCCCTTCCTCCTCCCCGGGCATCAGCTGGAGCATTGCCACCATAACCAGCAGGTGCACCATAAGATGGAGGATATGAAGCCCCTCCACCACCATAACTTGCAGGTGGAGGAACTGCATCAGGTGGATAATTATTGTTCCCACCATAACTACTAGGTGGTGGAGGGTAATTGTTATCAGGACCCCCATAAGCTGAAGGTACAGGAGGTCCTTGGCCATAACCACTGCCATCTCTTCCCTGGTTACCACCATAAGAACTGCTTCTACCACCTCCACCTCCACCACTTCCACTATCAAAACTCCCACCTCTTCCACCTCGATTATTTCCATATGAGCCACCACCACCACCACCTCCACCTCTGTTATAACTGTTACCACCTCTGCCACCACGATCATCAGTACCAGCAGGAGAAGGCTCACCACATTTGTTACATTCAACTCTTCTAGCAAAGTTCAAATTTCCACAACTACAGAGCCATACATGCCATGATTAATACCTTTCCGCAGAAAATGTAACTTACAACAAGATACAATTTTAACAAACTTTATTTACCAATTTAATGAAGAAAAAAAAAAGAAAAGGAAAGTTAGTCCAAGTTTAGTATGAACAGAAAGATGATAACTACTATGGAACAACTTCAAAAAAAGGTCTTCCTTCAAACCCAGAGGAAACAGTAGACTTTTATAGCATGCTTACAGCCCATGCCATCAAAATTGAATTCCACCAATAAAATTAGACTAAATGTTTGGATGAATAAATATGTTTATGTCAGATGTTACAGTAACAAATTACACCCCGTTTCAGAGAAAGAAAATAACAGAACTTGAAATAGAAATTAGATCTGCAGCGAGACAATCATTACCTAGGGTTAGGGCAACGCCAGTCCCCTTCCCTGCCGCTTCCACCACCGCGACCACCTCCTCTACCGCCTCCACCGCGACCACCACGATCACTACGATCACCACCTTGATGTCCACCGCCGCCTATATGGAAAAATTAAATAAAAACAGCAAATTAAGTACAGAGAAGTCAGCAGTAAGATGATTAAGAAACCCGAGGGAATAATTATGCACCTCGGTTATAGGAATTACCACCATATCCTCCACCTCCTCTGCCACCGCTTCTACCGCCACCGCTTCCTCCATAACCGCCCCCGTCAGCGCTTCCTCCGTAACCACCTCCGCCACGGCTTCCTCCGTAACCGCCTCCACCACCGCTTCCTCCGTAACTGCCTCCCCCACCACCGCCAGATCCGTATCCTCCACCACCAGAACCGCCATATTCTCCGCCACTGCCAGATCCGTAACCTCCACCTCCAGAAGATCCGTATCCTCCACCGCCATACCCTCCGTCCCTAGGAGGCGGAGCCGAGCCATCGCCTTCGTATCCATACATACCAGCCATGCTCTATTCTAACTAGGGTTTCTCAGCAAAAAGGTTTCGCCGTCCGCAAGACAGAAAGAGATGCGTTTAACGCGCTATTAATTACTCCGTATATATACTCACTATGTATTTATACTGCGTGGTGATTCTTGCCGACTCGAAATAGATATTTTCATATTTCTATGATTAATAATGTCCAGCTAATCTCCTAATCCTTCTCGAGGGCATACGGGGAGCATATAATTACTGATGAAAGGGAAATGGCGCATTCTTGCAATCCTACTCCTCTTATGTAGTGGACTCATTCTCTTTTACCCATAGGTATCATTATTTTTATTTTTTTGAGTTTAATGTTACTACAAAATTAGTTCGTAAAGTAACAGAAATATTAATTTTGATTATTAAATTTTAACTATTTTAGTTTTTAAGATTATTTTTATAATCTTATAACATTATTCTTTATGCATTCACTAGTTTACTCTCGGTATTAGGACTAAATTTTTTTAAAAATCATGGAAGATTATAATTAATGTTGAGTATTTAACATCCATATTAACAACTTGATGACAGCTTTGTCATTGGGCAGAGAAGTTCGGGGGTTTGGTGTTTTTGTTAAGAGCATCTCCATTGGAAGAAGAAAGAGGGGGAGAAAGAATGGGAGAAGAGATGAAGAGGAAGGGAGTTACATGTTGCGGAGAGATAATTCTCTCTGAAGCATATTGCTCTAGGCACGTCACGCATGACAAGCACATGTGTGCCTGTATGTGGCCACACGCTTGGAACACAAGTAAAATTTTTTTTGTGGAACAACTGTCCCCATTAAAAAATAAAAAAAATAAAAAAAATCAACGGCTATTTTGCCATTGTAGTTAAAAAATGTGCTTTTTAAATTTGTTTTTTGCCCTCAACGGTCATTTGACCTTTGAGTTTTTCTTCCTATATATATATCCTAAATTTGTTATCGGTAACATATTTACCATCATTGTTGCTTTCATTGAGAACTGAGGCCAAATCCCAAGCAAAGCTCTACATATTACAAAAGAAGGCTGCACTGGTGCCTTCCAGGGCAGGGCGTCTGCCTCCTCATCAGCGGTGTTTGCCTCTCTTTATCCAGTGGCGTCCTGCTCATCAAGTGGCGTCGCCTCCTCAAGTGGTGTGGCTTCCTCGAGTAGCGTCATCTGCTCAAGTAGCGTCACCTCCTCAAGTGGTGTGGCTTCCTCGAGTAGCGTCATCTGCTCAAGTAGCGTCACCTCCTCAAGCGGCGTCACCTCATCAAGCAGCGTCACCTCCTCAAGTAGCGTCACATCCTCAAGTAGCGTCACCTCCTCAAGTAGCGTCATCTCCTCGCGCAGCGTCACCTCCTCACGCAGCGTCACCTCCTCAAGTGGCGTCACCTCCTCAAGTAACGTCACCTCCTCAAGGGTGTCACCTCCTCAAGCAGCTCACCTCCTCAAGCAGCGTCACCTCCTCAAGCAACGTCACCTCCTCAAGTGGCGTCACCTCCTCAAGTAGCGTCACCTCTTCAAGTGGTGTCACCTTTTCAAGCAGCGTCACATCCTCAAGTGACGCCACCTCCTCAAGCAGCGCCACCTTCTTAAGCAGCGTCACATCCTCAAGTGACGCCACCTCCTCAAGCAGCGCCACCTTCTTAAGCAGCGTCACCTACTCAAGTGGCGTCACCTCTCAAATTTCGTGAAAATAAAATAAAATAAAACTTTATTCCCTTAGGGTCGGCACGAGATCCGATCTCGCTAGCTACCTGACAAGAGGGTGTTTTCTGGGTAAAGCTTAAGGTTTCGCTAAGAAAACGCCACACTATATTCTCTTAGGGCCAGCACGAGATCCGATTCCGCTAGATACCTGACGGGAGAGTGTTATTCTAGGTCAAGTCGGAGGCTTGATTTCAAAAACACCACACTCTAGTCCCTTAGGGCCAGCACGAGATCCGATCTCGCTAGCTACCTGACGGAAGAGTTGACCTTTGACCGAGCCTACGGCTGGTCGAAGTGAGCTCGCACACAGAACGCACAAAAACAAAACAAAACAAAAAAACAAACAAAAAACAAATAATCTATACTATATATAAAAACAATTTCCTCCTCCCAAATTTTCCCCCCAAAACTTAGGGGTATTTTGGTAAAATAATTTATTTTATTTATTTATTATTTTATTATTTTATTAATTATCCATCCTATAATATTATTATGGTAATATATGATAATGATAATATGGTAATATTGTTAATATTAATGGGTGATGGGTGATTGGTGATATATAATTGATAATTGATAATATGGTATATGGTATTATTCTTAATATTAATATATAATATATTAATATATACTAATATTAATTAATTAATTGGTGATTATTTTAAAAAAGAATAATTAATTGGTGATTGGTGATTAGTGATATGGTAATATTGTTATATATTAATATTTATATTTATATAGATTGATATTGATATTAATTAATTAATTGGTGATTGGTGATTAGTGATATGATAATCTATATCTATATCTATATATCTATATATATTTATATAATTGACATGTAATTAACTATATTAGAATGAAAAAATTATATAATATTGTAGTAAAATTTTTACATGTCAATCATCTATATTTACATAAAATTAAAATTAATTATACTTTCCTTTTGAAAAATCTTCCATATTATGTTTATCCTCCACTATATAATGATGAGAAATGACTCTTCTCTCACAACGTACCAATATATGTGCTCTCACTATTAGTTAGAGATCTATAATCTGTAATTCTACGAAGTCGAAGATCAAACTTTAACACGCGTAGAATTGTTATGGTATGCGGTATGATTTAATTTTTAGTTGATTCATTCTGCATGTTGGAGATCCTTATGGTGTAGTCTGCATTCCATAAAGTATTTTGTAGTACTGTGATTTAGTTTGATTTTAACAGCTCAATATGCTTTAATTTTTGCTGATAAGGTTTCAAGTAGCTAGACCAATTTTGCCATGGGCGTATCACGTATGTAAAATTACAATTTTCAGAGTGATTGTAGTGAACAATCAAATGTTTTCTATAATTATATATTTTAATCACATTACTTTGATTGGTAATTTCTAATGGAAAAACATTGTATTGTAACTTTGTATTACAAGATTTTGAATGATAATACCTTATTTAACTATCCATCTTTTTAGTTGTACTGTGCAAAATAACTAGCAATCTACGGATGCTCATCTATATATTGTAGAATTTGCAATCTTGATCTTCCCCATTTACGGATGCTTATGTAATTTGGTAAAAATGGTGGTTACTATACTTGAACAAATCCTCAATTATTCATTCCAATTGTTCGTTTTACTATTCCAATTCTTCATTTTATAAAAAATGGTGCATTGGAAGCTAAACATGGGTCATTGTATCATTGATTGTTGATTCCAATTATTATTAATCTTTATCATTAATTGCACAATACTAATTCACACTTATTAGTTAAA
>NC_044922.1:20716752-20862368 GCF_003576645.1 Ipomoea triloba
AATTCACAGATTATTACACATATAAAATTATGCTAATGGTTACTTTGGAATAAAATCTTAATAATTATGGTCATTGAGAAATTAGTTCAAACATTATACTTTTATTAAACGGTTTTTTATACTTGCCATAATTTTATCTAATCAATTAAAGAAATTAATGGTACACATATTACGGACATAATTAAAGAAAATTAAACATACACATATATATTACGGATAAAATTAAAGAAAATTAAACATACACATATTACGTCCATAATTAAACGAAATTAAAATATACATTATTTTTTAGTTATAATATATACTCCTTAATTACCATACTTATTCATAATACATGGACGTCATAATTAGCATAGTATTAATCTATACTATATATAAAAACATAAGAATAGTAAAGGCATATTTTAAATTTTAAACAATAGTAAAGGTAAATTAAAAATAGAATAAAAATATTTCAATAATAATATTCTACATCATTAATTAAAAATAGAACAGAAATTAGGTAAAAATACCAGTGGATCTATTATTCTAATTGACTAATTAACTGAAAATAAAAAAAAAATCGACTAAAAATGAATTTGATGTTACTAATTGATTGAATATATAAAAGGAAATGAACATTAATAATTGACTGTAAATAAAAAAAATATCCATAATTAACTAAAATGAAAAAGGAAATGGTCATATCATTGCAATTTAATTAAAAAAGGAAAACATTCTACATCATAAATAATAAAGGCATATTATAAACAATATTAAAGATAAATTAAAAAAGGAACGAAAATTAAAAATGAAACGAAAATATTTCAATAATAATATTCTACATCATCAATTAAAAATGGAACGAAAATTAGGTAAATATTACTACGTAATTCTTTTCATTTTTCCTAGATAAGGTTGCCTGATATTAATTTACACATAACAATCGGCACTAATAATTAAAAAAAATTAAAAAAATTGAAAAACTGCCGGAGACGTCTGTTTTTTTTTTAAATTTTATTATTATTATTATTATTATTATTTAATTATTTTAATTAAAATTATTTAAAAAGTATTTTAAAATTAGTAACCACAATGTCATCACAATTGTAGGTAAACAGGTCAATTTGGACTTCTTTTTTTTTTTTGAAAACATGTCAATTTGTACTTAATTGCATGAGTTTATATAGTTCAGGAATCCAATTGCATTCTTTTTGAGTTCGATGGCCTAATTGCAGTTTTGTGTGTAGTTCAGTGGTTTATTTGACCATTATTCCGCGAAAAATGATATTACTAATTGATTTAAAATATAAAAAGATCGTAATCTATATTCTATACTATATATAAAAGTAAAATCCTCCTATTTCATTCCCCGCCTAAACTTTTGTAGTCAATTAATGAAATATTTTATTGGTCAAATAATTAATAAAGCTTATTTGTTAAGAAAATGTAAAATAGAAATTAACTAATATCTATAAATTGATAATATGTATACTCACGTATCAACACTATTAATAAAAGTAAAATCATTTATCGGGAAAAGAAAAGGATATTACTAATTGACTGAAAATTATTTAAAAAATTTAATAGTTAATTATACTTTCCTTTTGAAAACTCTAAATTATTTAAACTTTAAAAAAATTAATTGAACATGGGTTGTTAGATTTTTATAATAATCAAAAAATTCATTCAAATATGGAGGAGGAAGATAAAACTAAATGCAATATGGGCAAAATGAATATACTTAAAGTATAAAAGTATAATTACACATATATTAGTGTAATTGACTAATAATAATTGCCTAATAATTATTATGATAACTAAGTTAAGCATTGGTCGTTGAATTTATTTTTATAATAATTACAAATAATTTATTTCTCATTTTCTCATATTTATTTTAGTAATAATATAATTATATAAGTCATANAAAGGAAATGAACATTAATAATTGACTGTAAATAAAAAAAATATCCATAATTAACTAAAATGAAAAAGGAAATGGTCATATCATTGCAATTTAATTAAAAAAGGAAAACATTCTACATCATAAATAATAAAGGCATATTATAAACAATATTAAAGATAAATTAAAAAAGGAACGAAAATTAAAAATGAAACGAAAATATTTCAATAATAATATTCTACATCATCAATTAAAAATGGAACGAAAATTAGGTAAATATTACTACGTAATTCTTTTCATTTTTCCTAGATAAGGTTGCCTGATATTAATTTACACATAACAATCGGCACTAATAATTAAAAAAAATTAAAAAAATTGAAAAACTGCCGGAGACGTCTGTTTTTTTTTTAAATTTTATTATTATTATTATTATTATTATTTAATTATTTTAATTAAAATTATTTAAAAAGTATTTTAAAATTAGTAACCACAATGTCATCACAATTGTAGGTAAACAGGTCAATTTGGACTTCTTTTTTTTTTTTGAAAACATGTCAATTTGTACTTAATTGCATGAGTTTATATAGTTCAGGAATCCAATTGCATTCTTTTTGAGTTCGATGGCCTAATTGCAGTTTTGTGTGTAGTTCAGTGGTTTATTTGACCATTATTCCGCGAAAAATGATATTACTAATTGATTTAAAATATAAAAAGATCGTAATCTATATTCTATACTATATATAAAAGTAAAATCCTCCTATTTCATTCCCCGCCTAAACTTTTGTAGTCAATTAATGAAATATTTTATTGGTCAAATAATTAATAAAGCTTATTTGTTAAGAAAATGTAAAATAGAAATTAACTAATATCTATAAATTGATAATATGTATACTCACGTATCAACACTATTAATAAAAGTAAAATCATTTATCGGGAAAAGAAAAGGATATTACTAATTGACTGAAAATTATTTAAAAAATTTAATAGTTAATTATACTTTCCTTTTGAAAACTCTAAATTATTTAAACTTTAAAAAAATTAATTGAACATGGGTTGTTAGATTTTTATAATAATCAAAATAATTCATTCAAATATGGAGGAGGAAGATAAAACTAAATGCAATATGGGCAAAATGAATATACTTAAAGTATAAAAGTATAATTACACATATATTAGTGTAATTGACTAATAATAATTGCCTAATAATTATTATGATAACTAAGTTAAGCATTGGTCGTTGAATTTATTTTTATAATAATTACAATTAATTTATTTCTCATTTTCTCATATTTATTTTAGTAATAATATAATTATATAAGTCATATTACTTATAGATCTTTTTAAGATAATTTTAGACAAATAAGTCATATATTATTCAATTAATTGAGTAATATTTTTATACTAATCTTATAATCAAATAAATGTACACGTTCAATATTAGAATTTTTTATAATTTCATCTTTATTTTTATTATCTCAATATATAATAAAAAAAATTTATCCACGCCCGAGTAATTGGACAATTATTTGTTCTAATTCAAAGGAAAACATCAGAAAAAATAATCGATCCAATCAATTTCATCAATTGCGCTATATAATATTCGATGTTATAATATATATAATTGTATATTGATCCAAATATTTTTTAAATATTATAACAAATCCATTCCGTGCAACGCACGGGCGAAAATACTAGTAATAATAATAATAATACAAACTAAACTTTGACCTCGGCCAAAAATTGGCCAAGGTTGACCTCGGCCAAAAATTGGCCAAGGTTGACCTCGGCCAAATTAATTGGCCGAGGCTGACCTCAGCCAAAAATTGGCCGAGGTTAGCCTCTTACCGTTCGAAGAAAAAAAAACAATTTTTACACACGTCATTACTTCTAAACCACCTCAACCACTCTATTTGGCTAGGGAGTGGGTGGACTGGTGACAGGACAATTGGGCATCAGAACCTGACCCGAATCATCAGCACTGACCTGAAGGAAACAAACGGTCACCCATTACACAAGGACGACACATTGATGTGATGATAATTACTCCAACGACTCTCCAATATCACGACCCAGCACTCAATGAATGCTCACCATTACCAACACTCAATGCAGCTCACCATTACCTAGCACTCCGTTACACTCACTAGAGGAAGAGTCGTTACAGCGGTGCAACCATAGTATAAGTAGCATACTTGTGGTAGAGGATGGAGACACTTTGTTTTATAATACTCAACACGGCTATACTGTACTCAAGATGATTCACCCTCACAAAATACCATTGTACACAAACACTACTGTCCTCAAACACTCTGGTACTAGTATTGTTATTACTTACCCATTGTATTGTACTGACACTGAAATCACTCATTATACAGAAATATCATACTTCACTTATTCACAAATTATATTCCAGTAACATATTTACCATCATTGTGTTACAAGTATTTGGAGGCCAATACTTGCGAATACCCACCGCGGCGAATATCCAATGGTTAGTTCACATGCATGAATAGAGTCATGAATTTTCTGGAATGTTAGGAAGTCTTAATTGTATACATTGGAAGTAGCAAAATTGCCTAGTAACTTGAAAGGGACAATTCACATGAAGTGATCACAAAGTGCTAACTATTATGTTTAAAGTGATTGCATCACAAGACTTGTGGACTTGACATGCATTTTTCGAGGTTGTAGGATCTCGCAATGACATAAGCATGCTTAATGAGTTGCCAGTGTTCAATGATATCTTACAGGGAAGTGCACTCAAGGTTTGCTTTACTATCAGTGACATACTGTAACAACCCAAATTTTCACATCTTAAATTTATTACAAAATCACTAATAATATATTGCGGAAGCTTATACATCTAACCAAAAGAAAATGGGTGTTACCGCCACGCTTAGGTATCTTTCCTATACCCAAACGCTAAGGCTAAACTTTACAACATCAAAAATCCTCAAATAATCCAAAGTCTAACTTACTACATATGGAGATAATCAATACAACCGGGTATTTCTCAAAATGCTAAAACTTCCAGGGTGTCTATTCTAAGATAGAGTAGATCTCAACCTCAACTTCCATTCTATTCATGTCGTAAGGGTCGNCATAATATAATTATATAAGTCATATTACTTATAGATCTTTTTAAGATAATTTTAGACAAATAAGTCATATATTATTCAATTAATTGAGTAATATTTTTATACTAATCTTATAATCAAATAAATGTACACGTTCAATATTAGAATTTTTTATAATTTCATCTTTATTTTTATTATCTCAATATATAATAAAAAAAATTTATCCACGCCCGAGTAATTGGACAATTATTTGTTCTAATTCAAAGGAAAACATCAGAAAAAATAATCGATCCAATCAATTTCATCAATTGCGCTATATAATATTCGATGTTATAATATATATAATTGTATATTGATCCAAATATTTTTTAAATATTATAACAAATCCATTCCGTGCAACGCACGGGCGAAAATACTAGTAATAATAATAATAATACAAACTAAACTTTGACCTCGGCCAAAAATTGGCCAAGGTTGACCTCGGCCAAAAATTGGCCAAGGTTGACCTCGGCCAAATTAATTGGCCGAGGCTGACCTCAGCCAAAAATTGGCCGAGGTTAGCCTCTTACCGTTCGAAGAAAAAAAAACAATTTTTACACACGTCATTACTTCTAAACCACCTCAACCACTCTATTTGGCTAGGGAGTGGGTGGACTGGTGACAGGACAATTGGGCATCAGAACCTGACCCGAATCATCAGCACTGACCTGAAGGAAACAAACGGTCACCCATTACACAAGGACGACACATTGATGTGATGATAATTACTCCAACGACTCTCCAATATCACGACCCAGCACTCAATGAATGCTCACCATTACCAACACTCAATGCAGCTCACCATTACCTAGCACTCCGTTACACTCACTAGAGGAAGAGTCGTTACAGCGGTGCAACCATAGTATAAGTAGCATACTTGTGGTAGAGGATGGAGACACTTTGTTTTATAATACTCAACACGGCTATACTGTACTCAAGATGATTCACCCTCACAAAATACCATTGTACACAAACACTACTGTCCTCAAACACTCTGGTACTAGTATTGTTATTACTTACCCATTGTATTGTACTGACACTGAAATCACTCATTATACAGAAATATCATACTTCACTTATTCACAAATTATATTCCAGTAACATATTTACCATCATTGTGTTACAAGTATTTGGAGGCCAATACTTGCGAATACCCACCGCGGCGAATATCCAATGGTTAGTTCACATGCATGAATAGAGTCATGAATTTTCTGGAATGTTAGGAAGTCTTAATTGTATACATTGGAAGTAGCAAAATTGCCTAGTAACTTGAAAGGGACAATTCACATGAAGTGATCACAAAGTGCTAACTATTATGTTTAAAGTGATTGCATCACAAGACTTGTGGACTTGACATGCATTTTTCGAGGTTGTAGGATCTCGCAATGACATAAGCATGCTTAATGAGTTGCCAGTGTTCAATGATATCTTACAGGGAAGTGCACTCAAGGTTTGCTTTACTATCAGTGACATACTGTAACAACCCAAATTTTCACATCTTAAATTTATTACAAAATCACTAATAATATATTGCGGAAGCTTATACATCTAACCAAAAGAAAATGGGTGTTACCGCCACGCTTAGGTATCTTTCCTATACCCAAACGCTAAGGCTAAACTTTACAACATCAAAAATCCTCAAATAATCCAAAGTCTAACTTACTACATATGGAGATAATCAATACAACCGGGTATTTCTCAAAATGCTAAAACTTCCAGGGTGTCTATTCTAAGATAGAGTAGATCTCAACCTCAACTTCCATTCTATTCATGTCGTAAGGGTCGGCACCCGTCATCCATGGTATATACATCTCATAGCCATCCCTGGGCATGTGTACTCCGACAAATCATGTGGGTTCGTCGGGCTACACGAGCCTACGCTAGATGGCTTTTGTTATGAAACACAATGAAGTGTAGTTAGCACGACGGCTAAGTAAGAAAATCCATGGTTACTCAAAATTCAACAAAGGTTTTTCAAAACAAGTATGTAAGAATTTTTTAACTTTACCCATTTGTTGAGATTTCACCTGTAAATAATTTAACAACGAAGACTTGCACAAAAAGAGATTAGTGATCCAATATCAACCTTTCATTTTGGATACAATCATTTCCTCTTAGTGTCAATACAGAGTAACTCTTTCTTACTTTAAAATCTTCCTTAGTTTCATATTAGCAAGCGTGAGGCCTTTGGAGTATTCTCTTAACTCCCTCTTTGACCACTTGGATCATCGAACTCGGGTTCAGTGGTCGTCACCCGGTCTAACACTGATCCCCTGGATGTAAGGTTCGTTAAAATGATTCCTAGCTGGCCTAGCCAGGTCCGTTAAAATGATACCTACCCGGACTTTTGGAGTAACTATACCTTAAGTGTGCACACCCCCATAGGAATACCTCATCCTATGAGTTATACAGTACTCGGCGAATAGACTTCGCCCCTTTTAGTATGAACTGATCATACGATGTAAACAACCACTGGGAAATGGCATTTAAGCTAACTTCATCCCGTAGGCTAATCAAGGTCCTCCTCAACTTACTTAGAAACTAAGGTTTTGGAAAACATTTTCCTTTCTTTAGTTTTTCTTCCTTAAATCATTCCTTTTGGGCATATTTCACATTTGAGTCCAATACTTGAAATTGGCTACCTAATTAGCCCAAGATGGTGATTTTGTTTAAAATGGATTTTTTAGAATACTTTCAGTGCCCGCAGGCTTTCCAAATACCATTCTCTCATCTTTCAAGTAAGGTACCCACTTACTAATAGTGACATTTTCCTCAAACAAAAATAAGGTTTTTGACAACCTATTTACCAAAATAGCATACATCCTTCGACGTAAGTTTCATAAACATTTTTATTTGCCCAAAGGCTTTTCAAGCATAGTTCCCAAAATCATTTGCACATCTCACCACTTCAATAGGAAACCTGTGAACCGACCAATCTTTATTCATTAACTATTAATATTAATATTGATAGTCATGCTAACCCATTCCATCATAGTACTCTCATAACCATTATCTTAACCCAACGACACTTCCTTGGGCTAATCTTTTAACCTTCATCCTTTAATAACAATAATTCTAACACCTTTCTCTACCATCAACAACAATCCTCATACCTCCAATAATAACCCATAATTATCCAAAGATCATTACTAACTTTAATAGCTTTCACTTAAGTCATCAATTCTATCCATAGTCCATAACCTTCATCATTAGTCCCACAACCATCATTAATCCATAATTAACCTTTAGTCATCATCTTTAACCTATCTTTAATACTAACTTAATCACCATTACTAGTCAATTATTAACCAATAGCCATTCTTTAATCATCATTCCATGACCACCCTTAAACCGTTATCTTCATCATCATGAACCCATCATCGTCATAGATATTCATCAACAACACCAATAACATCGTCATCCTTCAATTAATTCCTAATCATCATAAAAATCATCAAGTCATATAACTAACCCATAGACCATCACCTTATAATCATATCCATTAATACGCCATCACCATCTATATTATTCCTATTCACTACTGCCAAAACATTAACCATCAGTACTCTTTAATTAGTGCCCATAATCAATATTCAATCCATCAGTTTATAACCCATGTATCAACCTCTTATTCAAACATCACCATCATCATTATAAGCTTCGTTATGAACCTTTAATCCATCATTATTCCCTTAATCATAATCAGCTTTGCCATTAGTCCATCATTAGCCATAATCACAATATTTAGCATGCACTATATCATCACCATCAACTTCCTAATCATCATTAGTACTTAACCATGACTATTAATATCAATTACCACTTAATCACCATTAATAATAACTTCCATAAATGACCTTTAATCACTATTAAGCTCCATTAGTCCATAATTATTATAAGTAACCATTATTCAATTAATCACCCTTATTAGCTAGTAATCACCTTTTAATCTTTTTCGATTCATGATCAAGTTCCATTAAATGATAATCCATTCATCATCATCAGCACCCATTATCACATAATATCATCTTTAATCCATGTAGCTTAATCACCATTATTGACCCACTAACAATCAATAACCATATTTGATTCGTAATACCATCATAAATAAGCCATCATCATTCTCGTAATTAATGTACCATTACTATCATAATCACACTCAATCATTACTAACAAATACCATCAAATTATCATTAGCCAATAATCCATATATTTTAACACAAAGCTCATAAATTCCTATTTCAACTATCAATCATCAAATCTTAAGTGACAAAACCAACTTAAGGGATTTCTTACCTCTTGGGTGAAGCACTTTTGTAATAATAGCTTAGAACATTTCCTCAAATCTTTCACCGTAAATTCCTAAGTAAAACATACCACCATAACAATAATTTTTTTTTAGAGATTTTAACCTATAGTTAGGTTCTAAAGAAGAAAACAAAGTTTTTAACCGAACAAAAAATAGAAATTTACCGAATATTTGTGGTGTTGATGAAGGATTCTAGCTATGGAGGTTGCTAGTCTTGAAGATGAAAATGAAGAATTCCTCTCTCTAATTTTCGGCCAAATGGGAAGAATGGAGAATCTTGGAGATCAAGTCTCTATTTATAGCAATTCTTAATTAATTTAATACTAACATGTGGTGTATGGAGTTGCCAAGTGTCAAATTCCTATGGTAACTCAAGTAAAATATCTTTGGCTAGACTGTTAAGGGTTAAAACAGATATAGTTTCGGTAGGAAATAATTTAGGTAGGGGTAAATTCGAAACCAAAATTATCTCGAACTCAATTCTCACCTTAAATTCTAAAGTCGGGTAATGTTCGGTACATCGCAAAATACAGCGATGCTACGGTCAAAATAAATTTTCACTATTACGGGCTAATTTAATTAAATAGGAAATTCAAGATTAATGGTATGGTGCCTAATAACCCACTTCCTAGGACAATCGGGACAGGACACATACTCATAAAAATTTTTACGGTAGAAAAATTAGAGAATTATAAATGGTCCAAAAAGAATTGGGCTAAAATAATTAATTTGGAATTGGGCTAAAGTTAGGTTCAGAACATTACGAAATAATCACATTTGGGTTTAGTGATTTAAGTAGTAAAATAAAAAATAAGTTGACCCAATGCCCATAACAAAATAGTTAGATTTATATAAAATAATAATAATAATCCCTTTTTGAAAATATTTATTAAAATAATAATGTTAGGAAAATACGGGGTATTACACATACAGTATAACAGAGGCTACTATCTCACAATAAAACTACCCACAATGGTTGTGTTTCGTGAGGAGTTTCTGAAGTCCAAAGGACTTGAAGAGAAAGAAGTTTAACGAATGTTAAGAGTCAGCAAGAAAAGATATGAAGCGAGCATTTGGGGCTCTTCAATCTCATTGGGCAATGATTAAAGGTCCATTACAATTTTAGTATAAGGATGACTTGAAAGATATAATGTGCACGTGCATTATTTTGCATAACATGAGTGTTGATGATGAGAGGGATGCCATAATTGATTGGTCGAATGATGGCGGTAATATGCCAACACAATCGGCTAATTTCTCAACTGAAGAATTTTAAGAATACCTATGTATGAATTCGAGTTACACGATTCTCAAGTACATCATCAATTTCGTGCAAACTTGGTTGAACACATATGGAGTATTGTGTAGTGGCACCCAGTTGCACCCACATATAGAAGGGAGTGTACTTCAATAGGTGGGTTTGAGTTTCAGTGGAGACGGTATAGACTCTAGGTTGAGAAAGTAGTCATGAATAAATATTGCATTGTAACATAGTTATTTTGAGTAGTACTAAAAAAACAATAATTAATGTGTTCGTATATTTAGTATTTGCTTTCGAATTTTATTTTGTTTCGTAGATGACTTTGAATGAGAATTTTAATATGGTGTTAATTGCTTAAATTAAATTATGAAATTATATTTTGTAATTAAAAAATTATTTTATTTTATTAATTTATTTTAAATCAAATCGATCAAAATTTGAAATCATAATTATAAAGTTGAAATTTTTATTTATAGGAAAGTGAATAAAATAATAGATGATGTATAGGAGTGTAGGACAAATAAACTAGGAAAAAATTGAGAAGGATTGGAAAGAAAATAAAGAGATTTTATGGTAAGAGTTAATTTCACTTTTGTCCCTATGACTATTGGAGTGTTGTTAATTTTAGTCCACAAGTTTTAAAGCTATCAATTTAGTACCATAGTTATTCAATTTTTTTCAATTTCAGTCCATTCGACAAAATTGTCGGTGAAAAGTTACTAGATAATTGTAATGGATAAAATCTTGAGGGCAATTTAGTCATTCACTCCTCTTTTCTTCTTCTCTATTTTTTGCATGAGTAGCCGCTATTTTTGTGGCTCTGGTTTTCTACAAAGTTCACATAGTGATTTCAATATAACAACCAAAGAGGGAATACACTACGACATTCCTAAGGGTCACATCGTGGCAACATCGCCTACTTTTGCCAACCGCCTCCCTCACATCTACCGAGAACCAAGTACTTCTGACCCTGATAAGTTCTCCTCCAAGAGAGATGAAGACAAGGCGGTTTGACCATTCTCATACATATCATTTGGTGGAGGCAGGCATAGGTGTTTAGGTGAACCATTTGCATATTTACAGATAAAAGCAATATGGAGACACTTGCTTAGGAATTTTAAATTTGAACTGCTCTCACCCTTTTCGGAAATCGACTGGAATGCCATGGTGGTTGGTGTGAAAGGGAAAGTCATGGTAAGGTACAAGCGCCGCAAGCTTTCTATCGACTGAGTGTTGAACAAGACTACAAGATCGAAATGGAGAAAAAGAAAAGAGGATGAGCAAATAACTAAATTGCCCTCAAGATTTTATCCATTAAAATTTTCCAGTCACTTTACGCCGATAATTTTATCGGATGAACTAAAATTGAGAAAAATTGAATAGTTACCATACTAAATTGACAGTTTTAAAACTTTTGGACTGAAATTAACAGCATCCCAATAGTCATATGAAAAAAAGTGAAATTAACTCTTTATGGTAATGTAGAAGAGTTGAGCCCATAGAATAAGGAGATTAGGGGAGAAGGGAGGGAGATACCCTAATAGTGAGCACATTTTTAAAATGAGTAGTCAACTCATTCACAATGCACCAATTTACTCCTCCTTATTCTTAATATATAACTCTTACTCATTCCGTTTTTCTTTCCACCCAGAACCATAACTACATTTCCCACATCAAACTTGATGAAGTTAACAAATTTTTGACTCTCCAAGTTTAAGTTAACAATGTTATTGGCATTGATAAGCGATAAGTGTCTAATTGTCTATATTTTGTGGCATTGAAGTGAATATCAAATAGAAATTATAACATGCAGTCTTTGGACTAGTGATAACTGTTAAGATTTATTTGCTTTCATTAGCTTGTAGCCATCTCTGATGAAACGAACAATATATATATATATATATATATATATATATATATATATATATATATATATATATATATATAGGCTCATATGTGGCCTGAAGCTCCATGTGGTCGTGTGACTGCATTTTTATCGCCGGATTGAGGTAATCTAATGGTGGAAATATAATCTTACTGTTTAGAAAATTGCAATTTGTGTATGTTAAGTGGAGGGTGTTATGGTAATGTTAGTATCTATATTACGTGAATTGAAATTGTGCATTTTAGTACATGGTGTGGTGCGTTTTAATACATGTTGTGGTGCGTTTTATTACGTATGTTGGTACATTTAACTGTGTTGTGGAATGATTTGTTTTAATTCGTCCTTTGGTGCATTTTAATACGTAGAATGGTGTGTATTTTAGCACATGTTTTCTAGTAAGTGTAATAGTGCATGTTTATAATCTCATATGAGGATTTTCAATAAGTGGAATTGTGCATTTTTACACACGTTGTGGTGCATTTTAATACATAGAATGATGCATATTTTAGCACATGTTTTCTAATGTGTAATAGTGCATGTTTACAATTTGACATGAGGCACGTTGTGAGGCATTTTAATACGTAGAATGATGCATTTTATTACGCATGTTGATGCATTTTATTACGCATGTTGATGCATTTTAAGTGGATAGGTGAATTTGGTTATAGTGTAAAATGGTGTGTTTTAATCTATCCAATGGTGCATTTTAGTACGTAGAATGGTGTGTATTTTAACACATATATATTGAGTGTTGATTTGCTGACTTGCTGTAATCTAATGGCTGCAAAATAGTCGCACCTAAGAAGCAAGTTGTACCTGAACTACTCTACTATATATATATATATATATATATATATATATATATATATATATATATGAATATATATATACACATATACATATATATATATATATATATATATATATATATATATATATATATATATGAATGTATGTACGCATGTATATATGGATATAAGCATTAGTATATATTGAAGATCATCAAGAACTTGCAAGGTAAGAATAGTAGCAAGAAAGCAAGGGAATGCTCTCATTCTTCTATCACCTTACAAACCAAAGTTACACACGCACACATATATACTATACAGGAGGTTACCAATGGCATATATAATTAGACATAAATATGTCCGTTACAATTGTTACAAATTATGTCCACATTTATTTTTATTCATAACACTCGCTCTTGGACATTATTTGATCACGGCATTGCCTCGTTAAAAATTTGCTAGGAAAATCCTGTGGGAAAAATCTATACAAGAAAAGGGTATATGGATAGTATATTTAAATATATTCGTGCCTCGTTAAAAACCTCACTAGGAAAACCGCATGGGAAAACACCTAGTTGAGGAAAAGAGTACATGGTATTTGTAAAATCATATATTGCACTAGTTGCCTCATTAAAGACCTACTAAAGGAAAAAGGGTGCAACCGTGAACCTTCAGGGTTCAATCTTCAGGATTTTCTTGAGTAGTGTGTTCATAAATCAATTTGTATCTTCGTTCTTTAGAATATTGTTGCTCCATCCCCCTGAAAACAATAATCTTCAAGTATTTCACCACTCTTCTGAAGTTTATGTGAGTAAAGGGATTTCAGTACAATTGTTTGAATTGTACCAAGTATAACAATATCTGCTAATAGACTTGCTGCTGTTACAATCCTTATCTCATTTCTTATTGGTGTCTATAACTATAAACAAAATATTATAAGTAGAGTGATAATAAGGTAATAATGGGGGTGCAATAAATATGTATAAAGCACATGGAACTAACACATGTATTCATATGTTGCAAGAGAGTACACTTGTTAGTCTTTTAAGACCCAATCTTCAAGATTGATTCGAGTAAATATACTCCATGTCTCCCCTGAAGATAACAATCTTCAAGTTCTACATGGATTAAAGTAAAATCATTGTTTCAAAAGAGTGTAGAGAGGGGATATGGTATAATCTTTTAGGATTGTCACTAGAGTTTATCATTTTGTACAGTAATCTCGTACTCTTTTTTTGATCAAAAGGAGGGGAGGACCCCTGAGGAGAGACCAAGCTAAGAAATCTCCCTCACTCTACGACCTTGTGCGGTACGCACAAAGTCACTGCAGTACGCCTCATCACACTCCGACGGGCAGGAAGAGAACTCGATCCATTCCCTCGTCCAACAGCTGCCTATCATGGCTAAAGCATCTGTACTCCGATTTTGTTCACGAAAGATAGCACAAATGGAGATACTCCAATCCTTGGCACACCATCGGGCAGCCTCATTCACAAGGTCTCGAGCAATGCCCCGAAGGTCAGCTCCGTCTCGTATCCATCTGATAGCTTCCCGGGCATCTGACTGAATCTCCACATCTCGGATCCCTTTTCCCCAGGCCCAGCGCATGGCCGTGATAATAGCCAGAACCTCGGTTACGGTAAGGTCAGTTTGGGCAGCACTCGCGGCAAAGCCACCACTCCAAACACCTTCATCATTTCTTAGAATTCCACCAATGCCTGCTTTCCTCATAGTTGCTTTGACACATCCATCCACGTTTAAGGTGAACCGATGTGTGGTGGAGGGTTTCCAACATAGCTTGAGGACTTTCTCTGTGGTTGGTGAGCTTCTCATACTGGTCTCGCGTAGAAAAGCTCGGGTAATCTCCTTTTCGGCTTCTCGAATCCAAGCGATCTTACTTTGAGTATCCGTAGTTTTAGCGTTGAAAACTCTTTCATTTCGCCACCTCCAAATCCACCAGGTGGTAATCACAAACCATCTCGGCCAGTAATCTCGTACTCTTATAGAGCTTATATAGGTTGAATATTTATATAACTTGTTTATACTTCCAGTCGCAAAATATCATCATTATCTTTTTCGAGTCTAAATTGTCCTTTATCTACTTTAAGAGATTTTTGGACAATTGTTAGTGTGATAAGTCATTGGTACTTATCCATATGAAACACTTCAAAGACATTTTTCCAAAAAATAAACTAATTGGTGTATAAAATTTCTTTCAAGGAAATACTCGATCTGCAGGTTGAGATAATACTTGGTTTTTCAAGTCCTTTATTTCTAAAATCCGTCTTTAGACATGAGCTAATATCATTAAGCTCTTTATGTATTTTAATGATATTTATAACACCAACATAGACTGAGATAATAAATAAATAACTCTATTAGTAGCCTTTTAATAGGTACCTAATGGTACATATTCATTTCTATATTTTCCTACTTCAGGAGGAAATTCAGTCAATTGCTTTTCTAGCTATTTAAAGTTAAGTAACCATAGCATTCAATATATAGACTTTTATGAAATGTTAATATTATAATAGAGAAAAATACATATCTAGTCTAAGACATGGCATCGTAAGAATCAAATGAAATGCCAATACTAAGACCAAAAGTCATAAAATATACCAACGTGTTTTATATTTTAAAGCTATTAATAGATATAGGTAATGTCATTTCTTTTTATCTTTTAAGGAGAATCATCAAATATTGTTAGTCAAATCATCGCAAACAAGGCTTGATGTGATTGAGGAATTTTGATCCCAACAAGGAGTTCAATATGATGTTTTGAAGTAGTGAACTTCTGGTCCTAAATTATCCTTTTAGGTTTAAATAAGTGCTTATCTACTTCGAGATATTTAGACGGCAATTAATATACTGAAAGAGTGAAGGATACAACGAAAAGCAACCAGGTCTACTGAGAGTAGAAAGCAACGTGCACCAGAAGGAGATATTGAGCTATACACGAGAGGAATTCAAGTCTTAGAAAAGAAATCTTTATTTCTTTGAACAACAGTTGTATCTCTACTGAGAGTAGAAAGGAGTGTAGCTGGGTGCGTAACACTCGGGTGAACTAAATGTAGCTTTGTGCGAAACACTTGGTTGGAACGTAGCTTTGTGCGTAGCGTTCGGGAACGTAGCTTTGTGCGTAGCGTTCGGGGAGCGTAGCTGTGTGCGTAGCGCTCAGGAGCTTAGATTTCTGCGGAGAGCTCGTGGTTGAGTGTAGCTTTATGCGTAACACTCGGGAAGTGCTTGTGTAGCACTTGGAGTTTTATTTTTATTTATTTATTTTTTTTTTGCACAAACCAAAACTTTTATTGAAACTAAAAAGAGGCCGAAGCCTTACAGACGCCTTAGGCCCAAAAGTGACCTAAGGCTCACAATATTTCAACATGGGCCAAACAGGCTTACAAACCATAAGGGGCCAAAAGCCCTAACATCAAAAGGCCTAAAAGGCTAAATGAAAGAAAAGGCCCAAAGGGCTAACAAAATAAAATAGGCCTAAGCCTTCTAACATTGGCCCAACAGCCCATTTACTCCCCCATTGCAACTCATTCAGCTAGCCCATCACTTCAATTCTCATAATCCATGCGCCATTTATTCCTTTCATTTCAAATGAATATTTCAGATTATGACCTCAATTTTTTTCTTTAGCCCATCAACCCTCAATTCAGCGCATGATCTTGCTCCATTCGGCCTACAAAGTTCCTTACCAGCCCAAAATTCTGAACTGCTACAATTAAAACCCAATCAGCCCAATTTAGTAAAACAAAGCCTTCAACCCAATCCATTTATTTCCCCTCCAAAATCCAGCCTCCTTAATTCAACCTAATTCCCGATTATTTTACCATGCTATTTGCTATTTCCAAACCACGTACCATACGCCCCTTCAATTCCATTCCAAACCATATGATCCCATCACATACTAAATTCACTTCAGCCCAGCAAACGCCAGTAGCCCATCCTCTTATTATTTATTCCAATAATTCCCAATCTTAACATTCCAAAAGTTATTTTCTTTATTCACAATTCACGCCAGTAGCATCATTCACGAACCAGTTCATCGAGAGCCCCATTCTCCCCTCAAATTTCCTCATCACTTCCATCACTTCTATCATAGTAATCTCCCACCCATTTGCACAACTTGTACCCCGTACTAATTTGATTCTTCAAACCACGGCCTAAGCTTGATGTTGGACCATATTTCTCCTTTACCGAACTTGACTCTATCTTCCTTCTAAGAATCTTCGCCGCCTCTCTTGCTCCTATTATATCATATTTATTTATACCTCCATGAGTCTCCAAGAATTTTTTTCAACTCCTCAAACATGTCATCCATCACACTCCACATCTCTTCATCCTCTTACCAAATTTTATTCAACTCTATTTCCCACTCCTCTACATCAAATTTCTTCTTTTGCATCTCTTTTACTACCTTAGATGAATTTGCCTTGCCTTCTACCCCCATAATCCTTCCACCTTCAGGGGTAAATGGTATCTCATCTTTCCTAATTTTATTTGTTTCTGCCAAGCATGATTTAGGAGATTTTAGACCACAGTTTGCACTAGGGCTCACAAATTCAATTTCAATCCCCTCATATTTCCCTTTTCACATTGAGATTTTTTCTAAAAAAATTTGATTAGCCTCTTCAACCAACGATTCTTTCCTTTTTTCAAACTCTACCGAGCCAAACTCAATTTGAGGCAAATTATGCTGGGGACCCAGGTCCACCTTTCCTGGGTCCAAAACTACGTCGTTTTTGTCTTCTTTTTTTTTCTTTAGTAAACATATTGCTGAATATAGAGTTGTCCAAAAATGTGTGAATGTAGAGGTTTCAAAGTGTGAATGTAGATTTATGATTGTGTGAATGTAGAGTTACCTAGAAATGTGTGAATGTGGAGGTTTCAAATTGTGAATATGGAGTATAGAAATCGTGAATATAGAGTTATGCATGTGTGAATCTGTAATAGAGTTAAGAAGTTCTAGCAACTTGTAGCCCTGTAATGTGTGAATGTGGAGTTCTCAAGTTGTGAATATGTAATATAGGACCTGTGAATATAGAGTTTTGAATGTGTGAATGCATAACAGTGGTAATATAGTTACTAAACATATAATCCTGTAATGTGTGAATGTGGAGTTTACAATGTGTGAATGTGGAGTTTACAAATTGTGAATGTAGAGTATAGTGTATGTGAATGTAGAGTATATGATATGTGAATGTAGAATATATGATATGTGAATGTAGACACAGGTCCACCTTGCAAGGTGGACCTGGGTCCACGGCATAACAACCCCAATTTGAGCTCTTCCAAAAAATGACATTACATCTTGCTTGGCATCTTCAATTATCTTTATTCCCTCCCTATCTTGGCCCATTTTATTTTTCATTTTCTCAGCCCATTCCTCATATTCCATGGGTCTTTCTACCCCCTCCTGTGAATCAACCAACTCATTTTCACTCATTATTCTCTCAACAATTTGCTCAATATGACCCATTGCAGCCTCATATATTATTTCATCAGCCATATGGGCCAATGTGGCCTCATCTGGCCCAGACCCAACCAGCCCTTCATCCCAACCCGGCCCAACTAGAGGAGAAGCCTCCACCTCCTTCTTCAATTCGCGCTTCTCAGCCTCGCCACCTACGGAATTCTGAGCATCGCCATCCCTCACCTCCTCCGCCTCCCTCACATCTACCCCCTCACCATTTTCCGATCTCACCCTCCAACAATTCCCAATCGAATGACCAAACCTTCTACAACAACTGCAGTACACCGGCACTTTTTCTCTCACAATTGACTGCCAGAACCCTTCCGATTCCCCATCGCCATTCGCATATTCAATCCAAATCCTCTCAGGAATGGAACGCAACACATTAATCTCTAATCGGACTTTGGCCACACTAGGCCTAGACTTACGACTCGTTGCCGAATCAAGAGCTATCGCTCTTCCAATCGGCGCACATATATGAGAAATTGCATCAAAATCAAACAAATGAACTGGTAAATTTGGCAATTGAAACCATACCAGCGTTAATGGTAAGTCTGAATCCGATCTCCATTCTAGTGTCCATCGCGAAATCCACAGTCGGCATCCTTCAATCAATATTTGGCTCCTCATCCAACTACGTCGACAATCTGCTTCCGAATCAAACCGCAGCAAAATGGACCTCCGATCCAGAGATCCAACCTGAACATCCCCATCCAATCGAAGAACTTGACGGATTGCCGCCCTAATTCGTTCCAGAGCAGGTCTCTGCTTCGCAAACTTTCCTAGCAATTTCCTCTTCCTACTTTGTAAAAATGGAAAAGTGAGTGTGGTACCCTCAATTGGCTCAAAATGTAAGGACTCCTAACAACCCTAAGGTCACTCACTATTTTGCATGGTAAAATCTCTCAATCATATTAATTCACAAGCAAAGGGGTTTGAATCAATCCACAATTTCCACGGGCCTTCCAAGCTGAGCCCACTAATGGGAACGATGCACACAGCCTTTCCAACTTTGCCTCATTTGGCCCCAAAGACCCATTTAAACATGCGTGATAGTGTGACACAAGCCTCTCCACGCGTTTTGGCTTAGCGTGAGAATCTCTCCATTTTCTAATCACCTCTAGGATACCCCATTGAGTCAACCGTCTTCACGTAGAGCTCTACGCTTTTTTGAAGTCTGTGCAATGGTTGCCCAAATCCTACGAGATGGCTCACCTCATGTTTTTCCCTCTCAATTAAGAATAGCTTAAAGTCTTTTTTAGCTTTTTCTATTGACTCTTTTTGCATCCCCTCATGCCTTTTTCATTGGGAGTAGGGAATCACACATCTCACCAAAAGAAAATCTCACCTTTTGCCTTGTGCCACACTGAAAAAAATTCAATTCCAGGTCATACCACCTTACTTACCACAAACCTTACCGTGTACACTCCCATTTCGAGAGATCTTTAACCGAGGTCTATGGAAATTGCGTATTAAACCACAAACAAGCATTCAAAATTGAATTAAAAACCTACTTGGGTCCTATACAAATCTCACTCCGTGTAAAGGTGGTTTCCAAACATTTTCAACCAATTGAGCCTACAATACCCCCCTTTCCACACTTACAAAGTAAAAGGAACAACAACATATCAAAAATTTCAAATGCATATCCTATTTACTTCATCTGTATAATTGCAAATCACAAAGGAAAAATGAACGGTATTTACAAGCATGTACAACTGCTTAAACTAATCTCCCCACACTTAGACCTTGCTTGTCCTCAAGCAAGACAAAACATTTGGCAAGTATCTAGTGTGGGGGTGGGGACAAAATAAGGTAGAGCATGCAACAATGAAACAATCATATGAACGAGTTAAGGTTAAATCATGCAAGAATATGAGTTAGAGGGTGGATGGACTCCCTTAGAGTGATAGTCGAAAGAAGTGAATTGTTTTTCCACCAAAGTTCCACCTTCTAGAAGATCGCGAATCATCAAGAGTTTACCTATCAAATGGGAAAAAATAACACCAACAATGGAACAAGAAACAACGAAAAATAAGATAACATTGGGTTGCCTCCCAAAAAGCGCCACGTTTAACGTCCTTGGCTCGACGCAACTATCGATCCATCATTTAAGCACACTTGGAGGGGAACGAGTCCTTTCTCCCCATCCACTCTCTCTTCTAGATATGCCCTCAAGTGTCGGGCATCCATAAACTCTTTTAAGTCCACACATAGCACAATCTCCCCCAAACGTTGGCAACTATTCATGTCTAAGAGTATGCTATTTTCTTCCACCTTTTTCTTTTCTTCATCTTTACTCTCTTCTTTAAGCCCCACTTCATCATCCACATCTTCACCAATCATATCAACAATTACATTTTCAACACAAACACCCCTACAATCATCATCATGAAAATCAACACTTGGATCATTACAAAAATCATCGTGCTTTTTAACACCAATTTCATCACTACATGGTTCAACAAAAGCATCTTCAACATCTTCAATCGTGCAATTAATGTCCCTAGTCATATCAACCACTTCACATTGTGCTTCAAGAGTCTTACCAAAATACAATTCATCCCCGCACACGATTTGCACATCTTCATCATCTTCTCCACTTTCCTCTTTTATCTCTTTCTCTACCACCCCATTTCCTACATTCCTCTCTTCCACACAAGTGTTCTCCCATTCATTCTCCCACATAACCACTTGAGTTATTTGATCTTCCAAGTTCCTGATTGATGCTTGAGTTTCTTGCCATAGGGAGGAGATTTCTTGCCTTTGGGTGGCAAATTCTTGCATTATTTCTTGTTTACATTCTTGTCTCATGTGAGTTATGTCTTGTTTTAATTCTTCCAGCATTGCCAAGATCTTGTTCCTCATGTCTTCCTTGCTTTCCTCCTCATATGGTTGCATCATGTAGTCCCTATATTCATAGTGGTCGTAGTATAGGTAATCTTGATGATCTTGAGAGTATGGAGGGTATTGGGGATTTTGAGTGAATGAGAAATATTTTTCATTTTGAGGGGATCGTGAGTATTGGATGTTTTTGGAGTAAGAGTTATGAGTGTAGGCTTTTTGTGAATAGAGATTTTGTGATGGAGTATTATGATATTCATCTTCTATAGGTGGAGCTTGAGTTGGATAAATGCCATAAGATTGAGCATCATTGTATCCTTCTTGGGGTATGTAGTCCTCATATCCTTCATATTGGTCTTGATAGTGGTCTAAAGGCTCTTCATAATGGCTTTTGTTTCCCCTTGGATGACCATAATTATCATAAGTCATCTCCTGATCATCATATTGAGCACAAAATAGTTGTGGATTTCTTGGTTGATTTTTCTCTTGTGAAGGTCTATATCTTCTTAGGAAAGATGAGCTATATTCCCCACAGCCTCCGTAGTTATAAACATTAAAAGGTTGAGCATCATAGCATCCCCTTTGTGGTTTATAGCCTCCTTGGTCCTCATAGTAATCCTCTTGTGGATATCTTGCTTGAGAATACATCAGAGGATCAACCTACAATCACAAAGACAAGATAGTGTTTTGCAACTAGAAGTTGTTGCTTGTGAGAGTAGTAACAATTAAAGTATCCAAACAAATTTAAAAACAAACAAAGTAAATTGCAAAAGCAGCATGTAAACGATGGGGGTTAGACTCTCTAACTTGAATGATTTCCCATGTTAACCCAAATAGACTCATTACTCAAAAACCGATGCCATTCCCCGGCAACGGCGCCATTTGAAAGTTGTGTTTTAGTGGTGATTAAAAATTAAGAGTATCGTCCTCAAGGAATGGCTTAATGGAAGTTTGAGTAATAAGGGGTTAAACACGGGTTCATGCAGTGTTTGAAAGCTAACCTAAAGATATTTGAGTAGTTCATGTTCATGAAATCAATAATGAGAATAAGTAAGGGAATTAAAAGATAATAAATTGAATAGAGATTTGAACCAAACATCCTTGAATAAAATCCCGTTTATGTCTAAAGTTTAAGTTATGCAAGTCTAGATGATGAACTTGGGGAAATGGTTTAATTGCCAATGTCACTCTCGTGATCACTTGGACTATCAACTAATCCTAAGTCCATTCTCATGGCAACTTGGCTAGAAGAGGCAATTTAACAAACACCTTGTGTGCCTATTTCCTTCAAACTCCCTTTTCTCAAAGGTGAGTAAGAAATATGGGAGGTATGACTATGGTGTAGCCCTATTCTCATAGGTGGAACACCAATTCCAAATATCTCTTGCATAATTTGGCCATAATTATGAAGAGTTAATTCAATTCTACCCAATTCATAACCAAGTTCAACATTAAGACAATACAAAATCTAATTTATGCAATTTAATTCATATTGGGATTCATACATCAAGGAAGTTCAAATCAAATCCTAAATATGTTTAACTATTCATATTTGGAATGTAAAGAAATAAGCAATTGAAATAATAAACATGGAATTCAAAACTACAAGATATTTAAGAACTAACAAAATGAAATAGAAACTTAACTTGATTACACTTGCCAAAAGAATTCTGGAAATTGAAGTTGAATTTTGTAATTACAATGGAATTCTTCCTCTAGATTTTCTCATTGATGATGGATTCCTATGTAGAAGTGTTCTAAGATGGGTTTGTGGAGAGAAATCTAGAGGGAGAATTCAGAAAATCAAAAGTAATTAAAAAATAACCACCAATAGGTATTTAGAGTTGGTAATTCGCGCCACTTCGAAGGGTTTCAGGACAAGGAGTCACGGTGGGACTCACGGTGTCTTTTCTTAGAGACAACTTGCTGATATATTTTCTTAGAGACAAGCAACAAGTTACTAGCTTACCCTGTGCTTGAGGGGGAGTATTAGGACTCTATTATGTATTTGAGTCATATTATGACTCCCTATTCTAGGCTTCCTGTGATTCCCTCTTCTAGTCTGTCTGAGATTCTCTCATTATATATATCCCTGTAATCTGTATCTTTGAACTATCTTATTCAATACAATTCATTCAGTTTTCATCAGGACTACGATGGAATTAAGTCATATTAGTTATGTGTACCTTAAAATGAATTGAAAAATTCTTATATATATTTTTCCATTAGGTAATAATTCTTAAACACTGGTAATATAATTGATACGGACTATTTATTTGCTTCTTTAAGGAGTTATGTGTTGTATCATTAAAGATGCTGCAAAAATTATTGATTGGTATTGTAGTAAAATGAAAAGAAATCTTACACTTAACATAAAAATACAGTTAGTGATTCTTTACTCAAACTTATCTAAGATCAAATAAACTGCAACTAAAAATGTGTGCAAATTGCAAGTTCTCTGTTTAATTTAAATATATGCAGTCAATAATGTAGCTGGACTATGATGGTATTAAGTCAGATTAGTAATGTGCAACTTAAAATGAATTGAGAACTGCTTATAAATTTTTTTTTCTATTAGATAATACGTAGTAATTCTTAAACACTGTTAATATAACTGATATTTTTTTCTTTCTTAAGGAGTTATGTGTTGTGTCATCAATTGTATTTTATTTGTAAAAAAAAAAGAAAGAAAAAAAAAGTACACCATATACATATAAAGATATTGCAAAATTATTCATTGCTATTGTAGTAAAATGAAAAGGAATCTTCTTACAAAAAATATAGTTACTGATCATATGCACTTACAATATTTAAAGAATGGGTTATCCTTGGATACAAAGTTATATATTGGCAATATTAGTCAAGCAATTTAACTGAAATTTGCAGAAGCATTGAGTAGATAACCAATTGAGTACAAGTTGTTAAGAAGTAAATAAAATCTCCACAGAATTTTCATTCCCAATAAAAGAACTGCTTTTCAATACGAATCAAGCTATTAGTAATCATTTTATTTCAATTGTCAATGCTTTTAAAGAAGTATAAAATCGGGTCTTTCACATATGTAAGGACAGTTTTCTTCAAGTTCAATGACATCCTTCAAATCTAGATAGTGATATGTTCATAGGTTTGACTTCGCGTTATGATGTTGTGTGTACGGTGTGAGTGAATGTGGAGAGTGGTAAAACGAAGAGTCATGAACTCCACGAGTGTCGTGTCTCTCGCGGATGGCAAATTGGAGAATATACGGATTTCCTATCTTGAGTTGTTTGGATAACACGAAAGTTGAACATTTAGAGATTGGTGAAAGGAAATAGTAAGGGTGTAAAGATTGATAAGATTGAAGGTAAGTAAATGTAAATAGAAGCGGATGGGGGCTAGAGTATCGTGGAGATTGGTTTGAGACGTAAGTAGAGTATTGATTTCCATTGAGTCATGGTTGAAGGAGCTTGGAACATTGTCCTAAGTGGCGTCACACTCAAGCTCCCAATCCTCAGTCGGTTGGGGAATTTTCTCAGATTGAGAGCGGGAGATGTGGGTAGTGGGCTACATCTCTTTGCGATATCTCGCCAAAGAGATGATCCTATACTCTTGAAGTGATCGGGGCCCTCGATCTAACAAGATCATACAAAACATACGCACAATTTCAACATTCCCCAAAGAAATCAAACTCATTCATCAAGTTTAAATCATGAACACCAAATCTCCATTCTACCTAGCCCCTATCCTAGAGATTAGGTCTTCATAGACGTTAACAACATCATCTCATTCAAATAGAAAACCATATTTACAATATCAAGATAAAAAGCAAATAACTTTAGGAGAAAGGAAAAGCAAGAGAGTTCCAAAGAGAAAGCAAGTTTTAATGAAAGAGTTTACCCAAAGGATCTTAAGGCTATGGAGATCCAAGTTCTCCCCTCCAAGGAGCTCTTCTTCCTTCTCCTAATCCTATCTAACCCTAACCTAAAGTGAGAAGTGAAAAATTGACAAAAGACTCCCTCCTCCTAGCTGAAATGTCCCTTAAATACTAAAACATCGCGCAGGATTCTGGTGCCTGTCCACGCCTGCTCACACGCGTGTGGACTGGCGTGGACGGTTACTGGAATGATTCCACGCCAGCTCACATGCGTGGTGGTGCTCGTGGGCGTGGGTTTCTTCGTTTTCGTCTCTTTTGTTGTTTCCGGTTTGGTCTTTGTGTGCTCCCGTGTGGCTTGGTTCTTCTTTTCGCTAGTTTATGCTCTCTTTGGTTGATTTCAGCCTTCATTCCTGTGGGAATCCTTCAAAACACTCCACACAAAAACTCTTTTGCAATTTGTTAGTAAAATGACATGAAAACACGTAATTGCATTCTTCAAGGCTTTGTTTTGGCAAGAAATCAACTTAATTCGTTCTAGATAATTAGGTACTTTTGGCGTCTATCACGTTACGGGCAAGTGGGATACTGATGAAGAGGAAGAAGAAGATTTTTTCCTACCTATGGTGGTAGTAGAAGAGTCGGAGGAATAAGGACAGAGAGTTGGAAGAAGAGAAATCTTCTTGAATGATTTTTATTCAAATTCCAAACTTGTCTCTCAAACACATACTGCTGCCATATTCAAGGACTACTAACATAATTAACTAAGGAAGGAAAGATAATTACCAATTATAATGAAATCTATACTATATATAAAAACAATATCCTTCTCCAAAATTTTCCCGCCCAAACATAGGGGCATTTTAGTAATATGATAATTAATTAATTAATTAATTAATAATAATAATAATAATAATAATAATAATAATAATAATATTGATATAACTTCCATGCATATTTCTGCCTTAATTGCACCTAATTGACAGAAAATGAAAAAGGAAACCTAATTGATTGAAAATGAAATTAACCTCCAAATAAAACAATGAACACATACATTTTTTTTATGTATACATCAAATGAGATTAATGTTTTTTGTTGTAATTTACAAATTTTAAATATTTATTAATTAAGTAAACAATAATTTTATTGAGATAAATCTATATCTATATCTATCTATATCTATATATCTATCTATATAAATAAATAAATAAATAAATATATTATAATAATAATAATAATTTGTAAAAATTATTCCAAAATTCCTATCTCAAAATTTATTCTCCTCCTATCAAATTTATTTCCTTAAATTTAGTGACACAATTACCTAATCTTCCCTTAATTAATTTGGCTAATTAGGGGGCTAAATTATGTAGGGCCGAAATAGCCTCCCTAATCCATGCATGTGAAGGACTACCATTTTTTTCTTCTTCCATCCACAGCTATGCCTCTCTCTCTTTATGGCTATAAATACAAGAAGAAACCCAGTCAGCTACCACCACTAATTTTCATCTCTTTTAGTTCTGTTGTTTTTTGTTTATATAAAAGCATCAATATTTACATAGGAAGAACCACCATTCTCCATAGATGTGTGACATATTTGTTGTAGCACTTTTGCTCTTCTCCTCATCTCCTTTATCTCTGCATTCTCCAAATCCATGAATCTCTTCAACAGCCCACCGATTTCTCCCTTCCCCAACAAACCTCCATCCCCTCTCTGCACCTTCGCATGCATGGATTGAGAAGGGGTTTTGTCTATGGCGCTGAAGTAGGGAATTGCAGGGCTGATTGTGTGGATGGGAAGAGAATTTAAGCTTTGCTTTATAGCGTCAATGGCGCGAGCTTCAAGCTCATAAAGTGAAGTGAATAAAAGGTATTGTGCTTTGGGCACCATTGATAAGACCTTCAAAACACCATCAATCAATTCTTTGCCTTTGTCATGGATGGGAGTGGGAAGATATGACACTTGAATAGATGGGACTTCGGGAAGATAGTTAATTAACTCGCTTTGTATAGTATATTGTATATGATTATCATGCACTCATAGTATTAGTTAGAGCACCATTATCAGTAGATAATTCACAGTTTTTTAGGCCAAAGATGACAGCATGGAGGAGAGAGAGGGAAAAAGGTTATCCTGCAAATGAATGGGTTTTTGCAGAAAAGTGGGTCCCCTTGCATTAGTTTCTCCTAGCCAGCTTACACGTGGCTCTCAAGCCTGACATTTGTTTGCTTTTGTTTTTTTTTTATTTATATAAAATTAGTTTTGTTTTATTTTTTTCTTTTTTCCCATATTTTCTTTTCTAATCACACTTACAAAAACTATTCAAAAACCACAAAAAAACCTAACTGATATGGATGCTCTTAATCAAGTGTAGCCTTATTACGTCATTTGGGGAACATGTGGAATTGCAGTAATGATTTTTGAAACCCACAAAAGCCAAAGATTAGATAATGCTTGCCGATCAAACTCAGCTTCATACTAGGTTACAATTTTTGGATCACAGGATCCCAAGGTCTTCCAAGCATTGTTCAAGAGTTTACAGTTGTCATTTCTTAAGTATGCTTTAAATAGGCTTAAGTTGTTAATAGTTGATTGATTTAGTGATAGATAGATGCTAGCTAATTGTGTTAATTGTTTTTATCAGTTGATATAAATTGGTATGCATAAGAGGAGGTATTTGGTAAATTTAAATAAAAATTGAATAAATACAAGTACTATAATAATCAACAACTAAGAATAAATTAGATTTTTAAAATGTTTTTGATTGATTTAGTGATAGATTGATTTGGTAATATCCTACAAATAATTCACAGATTATTACGTCCATACAATTATGCAAATTATTTCAATTCACATATTATTACACATATAAAATTATGCTAATGGTTAATTTTGAATAAAATCTTATAATTATGGTAATTAAAAAATTAATTCACACATTATACTTTTATTAAGCTGTTTTTTTTATACTTTTCGTTATATAGATTTTATCTAATCAATTGAGGAATTAATGGTACACATATTACGGAATAATTAAAGAAAATTAAACAAAAACATATTCGGACATAATTATAGAAAATTAAATATACACATATTCTGTCTATAATTAAATGAAATTAAACATACACATATTTGGACATAATTAAGGAAAATTAAATATACACATATTAGGTCTATAATTTGAAAAAAAAGGTCTATAATTAAACGAAATTAAACACGCACATATTATTAATAATTACAAACATGTATTTAAATTTTCAAAAAAAAAAAAAACTGTATTTAACACTTTAATCTTACTATGGTAATTAAACATAGAGGTTTCTTTCATTTGATTATTGTATATTTTTTTTACCTAAAATAATACCAAATCTTACTATGGTAACTAAGACTTTTCCTAATATAATTTTTAAGTAATCAATTTCAACATACACAAATATATAGATCTTATAATTTCAAATAAATGTATATTTTCAAATATTAGAATTGATTATAATTTCATCACTAATTTTATTATTTAAATATATAAGATTGCCATTCAAATCACAAGGAAGACAATTTCAGTTAACGCTTTCATATGCAATGTCTATTAATAAAAGTCAAGGGCAAAGTAGCAAATATGATCTCATGTTAAATTGTTATTAAGGAAACCAGTTTTTGTTGATACTCAATTGTATATTGTTGCATCTAGAGTTAACCATCCCATAGGTCTCAAAATTTGTATTTGCGGAACTCTAGAATAAATTGTACTTCAACTAATAATATAATTTACCAAAAAGTTTTTAATAATTTGTAATTTTAAATAATTTGTATTGAAATTTTAATTAAAAAATTTTCTTTTAACTAATTACCCATCTTAAATATCAATACATATTTTAATTGCAAATATCTATATTCATAACTTTTTCATATCAAATCAACATAAACAAAACTATATAAATGAATAAATCTAATATCTTCTTTTCATATATAAAAATAATTTAAATATTTCAAATTGTTAGTCCTTGTATCGCACGGGTATCATACTGGTTCTGAATAATACTAATTGAGATAAAAAAAAAAAAAAGTAAAAGAATAAATCAGACTGCTCAAATTGAGGGTATGGCTAATTTGTGAGATTTGTGCCTTTTGCGGTAATATTGTTGACCAATGAATGCATCATCACCCTGGAGATCAAGCTTGTCCTCAAGCTTAAAGGATGGAAACCGTTGGCAAAAATCATCTAAACTTTCCCAAGTGGCATCTTCTTTAACCAAGCTTTCCCATTGCACTGATAAATATGTATTCCCTCTGTTTATACGAGTGTCAAGAATGGTGGCAGGACGCAATTCAAAACGCCCATTCACGAAAGGAGGCAACATTGGTGCAGCAACTGGTGGAGGCCCATTATACTGCTTTAGCAGTGAAACATGGAAAACATTCTGCACTTTGCAATCTCCTGGCAATTCTAATTGATAGGCAACACACCCAATTCGTTTCTGCACTTGAAATGGCCCAAAATACCGATGTGAGAGTTTGTGAGTGCGTCGCATGGCCAAGGAGTTTTGGCGGTAAGGTTGAAGACGAACCCAAACCCAAGCCCTGGGCTCATAGGATATATCTCGGTGTTTTTTGGTTGTAGGTTTTCTCCATACGAGAGTGTGACATTTTTTAAGTGATGCCTAGCATTGTGAAGTATTTCATCCCTAGACTTCAAAGCCTCATCTACTATAGCTAACTTTGAGAGATCCGGGTCGTACGAGAGGAGGCTAGGAAGATCCCTACCATAAACCAACTTGAAGGTGGTGGTGCATAAAGCCGAATGGAAAGAGGTATTATAGCAATATTCTGCCCACACAAGTGCCTCAACCAATTTACGAGGATGGTCCCCAACAAACCATCGTACATAGAGCTCTATGGATCCATTTGAGGGTGGTAGGTCAATGAACGAGCCAATTTAGAGCCACTAAGTTTAAACAATTCATTCCAGAAACCAGAAGTAAAGATTGGATCCCGATCACTCACAATAGACTCCGGCAACCCATGAAGCTTGAATATCTGAGAAAAGATTGCTTGTGCTACAGAAGAAGCAGTGTATGGGTGTTGAAGGGCAAGGACGTGAACATATTTAGATAACCGATCAACTACCACCAGGATGACTGATTTCCCATTTACACAAGGTAGGCCTTCAATAAAATCTATGGATATGTCTGCCCAAATTTGTTTCGGAATCGAGAGAGATTGAAGAACACCGGTAAGGTGAAGGTTCTCTCATTTGTGAGGTTGGCATATTATGCACTAACTGATGAAATCGCGAACATCCTGAACCATTTTTGGCCAATAAAATTCACGCTGCAGGCGGTGGATTGTTTTTTGAATCCCCTCATGTGTTGCATTGTGAGTGGCAGCCACTATGCGTGAAGAAAGAGCAGTATCTGGAGGTATGAATATTTTTCCCTTGTAGAAGAAAAGCCCATTCTAAAATTTCCAACCAAAAGATGAATCAGCAATCTTCTGTTCGAACTCAACTAACCTTGGACGATGGCGTGTATGGGTCCTAATGTCTTCCAAAAAGTCTGAATGATAAACAGTAAAGGGCCAAGCAGTTGCTACTGTCTTGCTGGTTCCGTCGTGACAGAGCATCAGCCACTGTGTTGAATTTTCCGGGCTTGTATTGAACCTCAAAATCAAATCCTAGCAGCTTGCTCATCTAATGTTGTTGTGGGGATGTCATCAAATGCTGTTGAAGGAGATATTTCAAGCTGTAGTGATTTGTTCGAATGAAAAAGGTGTTAGACATAAATAATCTAACTAAATAGAATAGTATACGAGAAACCTGATTCGTAGTAGCGGAAGCGGAAGCCGTATTGATCTCCAGCCACAGTTGATGCAATGCCTCATGAACGGTAGACCGTTAGCCAGATTTGTCTCATACTTGACTCAGAACCCTAGATGGTGTACTGGTGTCTACTGAGCAGTATGAGTACCGTGAACTGTATGTGCTATATAATGCCTATCCTGTATCCCATCAATACAGATTTATATAGGCACAGTGTCTGGTTGAATACAACTACTAGTTGTTTAGTCCAACCAAACCACTTAATAAACCTAGTTAACTTGCACCACTTAATTAAGGCCCTAATATATAATATATAATATATATATTATTAGGGAAAATCTTACATTCTCCCACTTGGTGCAAGTACTAGCACAACCCTCATCAAAGAACAAAACACACGAATCATAGTGATAAGTACTCTATTTTGCAGAGTAATATCCATTATGGTCACATGCATTTCAATTCTCTAACTTAGGCCCCTCATGAACAAACCCAATGTTTATTCTCGGTATAACTTAAGAGATGTTTCTCAAAATATATTATGTGCACAACTGAAGAGAGAAACCATCCAAATATTTGTACAAAAGAGTACACTGTATGATCTCTAAAATCCTTAAAAGCATGCCTCAAATAGAGATCTCTTAATGTTAGCATAATGCTAACTGTATTCCGTGACTTCTAAACTTGAACACTACCTCTAACAGCTAAGAGCTCAGAGTTGACACGTCTGTCACTCCCACTCATTAAAATAGCCAAAAGATAGTTAAGTCACAGAATCATTCCAATAACTTAGAGAACAAGCCAAAACCTCTAAGTCCATAAATTTGGAATGTTAACATACACCATAACTTCCCAAATAATCACAATATCCACTTTAACTGAATATTTATGAGTCTTACTTTTATGTCTCGCAAAATTGTCTTGAGCCTTAAATACCAAAATGGCCCAGGATCAATTTTGAAGAAACTAAAGACTCTTAAATGCTAAAGAATGACAGTGCACCACAAGTTAGATGATTTTGTTCTAATAAATTCATTAATATTGGTACAACATTTTCATAAATATGCTGCACAACCAGATGTCCAATAATTTGAACTTATGAATTTATATGAACAAATTCAAGATTAATACTTGTGGAATCTTTTGGACTACTTATTGTTTGACATACAATCCAATTTGCATTGGGAAGTATGAAGACAATAGTTAAATCCATAATCTTTAGTGGAGTATCTTAATGATCTTTTTCTTAATGATCACTCCCACTGTTCTTTAGCAAAATTAATGATATACATACTCATAATTGATTTGACCAACTAATAAATGAGGATATAGTTCCCCACCATTAGTTGGGCATACTGAATAATCAATATTTGGTTCCAATAAAAGTCCAACTAAATAATGAAGATAAAATTCCCCACCATAGTTGGATATACTAAAAAACAAAAAATACACCTTCCAAAACCAAGTTTGAATTTGGCTTAAAAGATACATTTTATTTTTTGGAATCCAAAAGAAGTATATCATATCACGTAACTTACTATAGTTAGACCAAAGAACCAAGTAAACTTTCGTGGAAGAATTAATAAAAGTGGCTAAATTTTGGGAAGTGACTGAATACATGTTTTGCCAATGCAAACCATGAAACTTAGAATTTATAATTGAACTAAATTTATAAATTCTAAGAAATTGTGATAAAATCATTATCTGGGTTTAGGGATTTATTGACATAAAAACTTGCCTGTGGGCTGAAGTTTTAATTCTATTAAATCCAATTAAGAAACCCTTTATGATAATGGTTTATCTCAATTATCAAATAGTCAGAAGAATCTAGAGACATAAAACTTGCCTGTGGGCTAAAGTCTTACTCAATTAGATCCAACTGAAAATTTTTATTTATGATGAAACAATTTATCAAATGAGTTGAAGAATCAAGTGACATAAAACTTGCCTGTGGGCTAAAGTTTTAATTCAATAAGATTCATTACAACCATTATGATAAAAATAACTTAAAAGAAATCAAGTTCCTTTTCCTTAACCCTTGTGGGCACTTCAAGAAATATGATCCCAAGTTTACATCATAAAATTAATCTTCATGATAGAATTAGAAATTATTTACAAATAGCCATAAAGTAAATAAATTGATTTACTTCTATCATCACTGATAAAACTACTAACTACATTCCGATACATAATTGCCTGTGGGCTAAATTATGATCGTAGTATAGTATTTCATCCTAATTAATTATACAAATATAACGAAATTGCCTGTGGGCTAAATTCCATCATATTAGATACAATTAATCACAACTTATATGTCTAAAACTTTATGTGATCAGGATAAACTGCTTAATATATAATTTTAACTGATTAAGGATGCTGTGGCTACTCCCCAACCAAATTAAAATTATAAGATCACTAGACATTTATCAATTCCTTGCGTAATCTTTATGTGATCAAGATAAAGATATATATAATTTAATCTGATTAAGGATGCTGTGGCTACTCCCCAACCAAATTAAAATTATAATATCATAACTTAATAATCTTTGGAAATTGAATAAGCTGTAGTTATTCTTTAAGTAACCAAGATTGAAACTTTAAGACTTCAGTAAATTAAAGATGCTATAGCTATTCTTTAATGAACCGAAATCAAATCACATTTGCAAGGAATACTTAAAATTTTGACAGATTATACCAAATCATGATGGGAGATTCCAAATGTATATACCCCAGGAAAGTTTGTAAAACAAAACCTCACTAAAGACCAACTCTTTAGATAATATCAGTTTAAGGAGACTACTGGCCAAGATGTTCTTAAGTCATGGCCATAAAACTAGTATGCCTCCCTGATTCATATACACAAAATGTATAACTGTTTGGGGTATAAACAAAACTGTAGGGTATAATCCGAAATTTAATAGTTCACTTATGAATAAATCTTTAAAAAAAATGGTGAACTAAATTAACGGTCCGAATGTGCTGAAATTCAGGCACTACCGTAACTAAAGTTTATGCATAAGTCCAACTTAATAAGGAACTAATATAATTCCAACATAAATTTATGCATTACTGAAGGCATAATAATAAAATTGCATAATTTAAAACCAGAATATTATGCAGTGGACAAATTAATATGCATAAAATTAAGCATTAAACTCATATATTCTAAACAAATTGCGTAACTTAATGCAATTTTAATATGAGCTTCCAAAGTATAAACTTAATATTCAAACTCTAATGAGTCCAATCCAAAAGGACCCAAATTAATGAATGTATACTTTGAAATTTTAAAACTTTAAGCCCATGACAAAACGTCTTAATGCATCACACTTAATTTATGAGAAATAGACCGAATTTACAAATTCCAACAATATCTATTAATAAAAAAAAATAAATAAATATTGTCATTTGTAAAATAAAATCTCACAAATCCAAATTGCATAATTAAACTTAATATTATGCGTTTAATGTGATTGAATGCATAAAACTATCTGAAGAGTATGAATCAACTAGATGATATGAATTTATACCAAATATTCATTATTCATACTAGCCAAATATGGGCAGAAAGAACTAAAATCATAATTCGAAAACTAAATGAATTATGGTATAGAACTAAAATCATAATTCGAAAACTAAATGAATTATGGTATAAAACTAAAATCATAATTCGAAAACTAAATGAATTATGGTATAAATGGCAATAGTCAATTGCCTAGCAAATATGTTTTTCCAAAATTACTGAATTGATTCAAAAATCACTCTTCATAACTCAATTAATAATATTATTATCATTAATGGCAAAATTGCAAATAATCCAAAAAAGCAATAAAATAGCCATAATAATATTATTAAATGGAGACTAGAATAAATGCAAAACTGTAATTAAGGGATGCCATATACTAATCTCAATTTACCACATAATAGTTAACATGACTATATTACTTTAAAATTAAAGAATTAATATTATTATTAAAGCCCTGAAAACCATTGATAAATTGAAAAACATAACCAACTTAAACAATAGTTGTAATTCTTAATGGCCAAAATAATAATTAAATTCTTAAATCCTTTATGGCTCAAAACCAGGCCAAAACAATAATTATAGAACTTATATGCTCAAATTAGACCTATAATTCTTAATGGTCCAAGTGAGCTATAACATGGATGAAAAATGATCTGCTACTGAAATAGACCAAACTTAATATTATTACCAACGATAAATGCCATCAATAAAATATGGTAGTTAGTAATAATTAGAACTGAATAACCATGTTATATAAACCCAAAAGGAAGCTATAATTATTAAAAAATATCAATCAATAATGGTAAGATCCATACTTTAATGACCCAAGATAGGTCCCAAATTAGCTTGTTCAAAATAGGTTTTGAAGTCCCAAAACAATAATAGGACTAAACAATATGCTCAAATTAAATGAGAAACCAAACAAGCTACTTTAATAGGCCATAATAACTTAAATTGACCTAAGGATCCAAAATTGAATGATAGGTATACAATATGAGTTAATAATGTGCTAATTTCAACCTTAACGCATGCTTTAACAAATGTATAATTCAAACAATAATAAAATATTTGACAAATATACATAGCATGCTTGAATTTGCATATTAATTAATTAACACATATAACCTTAAATAAATTGCAATGCTTTAGGCAATTTAATATAAACCTTAATACTAAATTATCATTCAAATAGCAAATTAAGACTTAATATTTGCCCCTAATTGATGATAATTTAATAATAAATTAAGGAGGAGTTAAACTGAAAAATTTTAATATTAAAATTAAAACTTTGAACAAATTTAAAACTTAATAATTTGTCCAAAACTGAATAATAATTTTAATATTAACTTTAGGAAAAAATTCAATTGGATATTTGGATGATTTAATTGAAGAAGTCCAAATATGATGAAGATTATATATATAAAAAACTTAAGAGAGCCCAAAACTAAAACAGGCCCATTTTTTATATATATAAAGGAGCCCAGGTCTGGCCAGATTTGGGCCAGACCCGGCCCAACACCCCAAACCTCATCATCCTCTTCATCAGCAGACCTAGCGTAGCAGCCATGGATGGAACTTGAAGTAGCAGCCATGGACGGAACTTGAAGTAGCAATATGTTATCCAATTGAATTTTATTTTATTTGTTTCTTCATGTGGAAAAACCAAATTTTCAACCCAATTAATTACAAATAATTTATTCTTGATGTGGATTTAATTCCAGCAGTCCAAAAATAAATAAATTACAATTAATTCATTCAAAAAAAAACATGCCAGATTTACTTAATTATATCATAACCAAATAGATATATGATATATCTGTATGCAAATTTTGAAGAATTAGAACGAATGTAATTGAAATCGAGATATATACAAAACTTGATGTATATAACACTTAATATTGTTTTAGGCAAAACAATAAACCGGGCAGAGATCATAAAGGCTCTGATACCAACTGTTAGACATAAATAATCTAACTAAATAGAATAGTATACGAGAAACCTGATTCGTAGTAGCGGAAGCGGAAGCCGTATTGATCTCCAGCCACAGTTGATGCAATGCCTCATGAACGGTAGACCGTTAGCCAGATTTGTCTCATACTTGACTCAGAACCCTAGATGGTGTACTGGTGTCTACTGAGCAGTATGAGTACCGTGAACTGTATGTGCTATATAATGCCTATCCTGTATCCCATCAATACAGATTTATATAGGCACAGTGTCTGGTTGAATACAACTACTAGTTGTTTAGTCCAACCAAACCACTTAATAAACCTAGTTAACTTGCACCACTTAATTAAGGCCCTAATATATAATATATAATATATATATTATTAGGGAAAATCTTACAAAAGGTCCTGCCCCAAAGATAATCCCTCTAATTCCGTATAGCTTGCGACAACCCAATCAATTCCCTTTCATAGGCTGAAAGCTTCAAATGTCTGTCTGCTAATTTCTTGCTATAAATAGCTATTGGATGATCATTTTGGTGAATCACTGCACCAATACCACTGCCCGAAGCGTCACATTCATCCACAAATTGAGTGGAAAAATCTGGAAGTGGGAGGACAGGAGCTGAACATAAAGCCTGCTTGAGAGAAATAAAAGCAGCTTCGGCTTTGGAGACCACTTAAAGCTTTGTTTTTGTAAGAGATTGGTAAGAGGTCCAGCAATGATACCATAATTCTTGATGAACCGGCTATAAAAACAAGAAAGGCTTAAGAAGCCTCTAAGAGCTGTGGTAGAACCTAGTGTAAGCCAATCGAAGACTACTTGCACTTTCGTTTCGTCGATTGACACACCTTGGCTAGATATCACATGACCCAAGTAGCTTACAAGATCTACTCCAAACGTGCATTTACTCTTCTTTAGAAAGAGTGTGAGTTAGTGTAGTAAGAGGAAAACCAAAGGCATGTGTTGGAGATGTTCTACCTAAGAAGCACTGTACACCAAAATGTCGTCAAAGAATACCAATACAAACTTCCGCAAATAGGGACCAGAGACCTCATTCATCAAAGATTGAAATGTGGATGGTGCATTGGAAAAGCCGAAAGGCATCACCAAGAATTCGAAGTGGCCATGATGAGTTCGGAAAGCAGTCTTTTCAACATCCTCGGGGTGCATTCTAACTTGGTGATATCCGGACTGCAAATCCAATTTTGTGAAAAACTTGGAGCCATGTATTTCATCAAGCAATTCGTCAATGATAGGTATAGGGAACTTATCTTTAACTGTTCGGGCATTTAGTTCATTGTAGTCAATGCAAAACCGCCATGGCAAATCATGTTTTCAGACTAACAAACATGGTGATGAGAATGGAGACTTGCTTGGCCGAATGATGCCGTGATGAAGCATTTCTGAACACTGCTTTTCTACCTTATCTTTTGAGGAGCTAGGGGTAACGGTACGGTTTTTCAACCACTGGGTCTGATCCGTATTGCAAGATTATGCGATGATCACACTCCCGTGATGGTGGCAGCGCTGTAACTTCAGAAAAAATGTCACTGAAGATAACGAGCAATGCCTCTAAGACTTCTACATTTGAATTTGGCAGAGGAATGGCATGCAAAGCCAGAAAAGGGCACCATTCTTCTCCTGGCCAGGTGATGGCAGTATTGTGGTGGTAGAAAGTCATATGTAATGAGTTGAAATCCCAAGTGATAGGACCCAATTTTCTAAGACATTTTACCCCTAAAACCATCTGAAATCCAGCCAATGGGAGCATAAACAATGTAGCTGAAAAACTGTTGCTTCCCTTAGTGAAAGGGACTGCCTCACAAACCCCTAAAGCAGACAAACAATCCCAATTTGCCACTTGCACGCAAAGGTCAGTTAGTGGTGTCATTTGGAGTCCCAAGTCACGTGCTATCTCAACATTGATGAAGTTATCTGAAATGCCTGAATCCAAGAGTGCAACGATAAAAGTGTCATCTATTTTGACCCTCACTTTCATCATATTGCTCTTTGTGACCCCAGATATAGCGTTCAAGCTAAATGCTGGGGAGTCCTTTGTGTAATCCTCTAATGCACGTGGTTCTTCATCCTTCTCTAATGTCCACAGCATAAAGAGGTGACGGCATTTATGACTTGGAAAATATTTTTCATCATAATTGTAGCATAAGTTTTTGGCTATGCTTTCGGCCTTTTGTTCGGGTTTGAGGAATTTAAATTTGGGCTTTTGTTGGTTGAGTGATGGACGTATGGGTAATGAAACACGAACGGATGATAGAGTATTTTGTACACTGGTTTGTAGAGGTTTAGGCTTAGAAGACAAAAGGCCCAACAAGTGGCACTTGCGAGAAAGATCCCATGCTGTGTTGATTGCTTCAGTCAGTGTTGTTGGTTTGGTGCACTCCACATCTATACGGATTATCTCATCCAATCCACCGGTAAACAAATATACTCTCTAGTTGGGTTGTACTGTCCCTGCCCGAACTAACAGCGTTCGAAATTCTTTGACATACTCGTCGATATTTTGTCCTTCTTGAAACAATTGTTTGAGTTCACCTAATGCATTAATGCTGCGTGGTGGACCGAAACTGAGACAACTCTTTCTTGAAGGCAGCCCATGAGGAAAACTGCATCAACTCCGTTTTAGAATGGTACCATAATTGCGCTTCTCTAATCATATGGTGTGAGGCAAAATGTATTCGATCTGAATCCTAAATGTTGGAATTTCGAAAATAGGATTTACAACGTAGCAGCCATACAAGTGGATCTTCATCTCCAGAGAACAATGGAAAGTCTATTTTAGCATATCGAATGAGGGAGCGATTATCGCCCGGTGCTTCTTGGATTACAGAATTCCCTTTTGTTTGGTGCACTGCTTTTTATTCTTCGGAGACTGGTATCTTACCCTGAGCAATCAAGAGTTGTTTCATCATTTTTCCAGGTTAGTGAGGGTAGCTGCCTGTTGGTGTTGTGTTGCAGAAAGAAAGGACACAATGGAAGAGAGATTTTCAACTTTGTCAGCATAAGCTTCTAGGGAGCGAACTGATTGTACAGTGCTTTGAAAGCATCCTCCGTGATGATAGTGCCCATAACGCCGGCAATGAGAACCAAGTTGATACATTCATGGGTTTGACTTCGTGTTACGGGCCTATGGGAACTGATGGAGAGGAAGATGAAGACTTTTTCCTACCTATGGTTGTAGTAGAAGAGTCTGAGAAATAAGGACAGAGAGTTGGTAGAAGAGAAATCTTCTTGAATGATTTTTATTCAAATTCCAACTTGTCTTTCAAACACATATTGCTGCCATATTTAAGGACTACCAACATAATTAACTAAGGAAGAAAAGATAATTTTCAACTATAAGGAAATTATGAATAATACTAATTGAGATTAAAAAAAAAAAAGTAAAGAGAATAAATCGGACTGCTCAAATCGAGGGTATGACTAATATTTGAGATTTGCGCCTTTTGCGATAGTATTGCTAAACAACGAATGCATCAGATAGCAAGTAGCATCTTAAAGAAAAATGAGGAACTTAGAGAATTCAACAACGGTTAGTTGCAAGAGAAAACATGAGCAATCTAAATAAAAGTATAGTTGCAGCAGACTTAATTATGTATGTTATTTAGAGTATATTCTATTGGTATAAATGTAGAATATGCAAATATTGATTACGTACGTAATCAATATTTGTAGTTTTCGTCTGTCTTAGGTTCTAATAAACACCAAAAATAGCTAGAATCAAGGGTCTAAGTTGGGGTTATTTAGGAACGTTTAGCATCCTTTTTGTGAATTATTTATGGCGTTTTTATGCTCTAATGCGTAAGTCTATTGCAAAACTCTATCTTTGGTATATTTGAGTGTTTTTATAGGTCCCGGGGATGAAAGGGCAAGGCATGAGGACTTGACGAGCAAACGAAGCGAAGAAGAAAAGCCCCGGGCAAGCTGCACACCTTTCCACGCGTGGAGAGGGGCGTGGATCAATTCCAGTGCTGATCCACGCCAGCCTCCACGCGTAGAGCTATGCGTGGACAAGAGAGGCAGAATCATTTAATGAGATCGGCAATTTTGGGGAAGCTATTTAAAGGCTTAGTTTGGAAATTTCAGATGAGTTAGACATTTTTTTCAGATCAAAATTTTAGATTAGACTTTTACTTTCAAAGCATTGTAGAGAGAAGTTAGAGGAAACCTAGAGATTTTCATCCTTTGATCCAAGTTTGAAGAAGCAATTTACATTGAAGATTTTAATCGAATTCTCCTAGGTAATCTACATTTCTACTCTTATTTCTATTTCAACTTGGATTGCAATTTCAATTCCTTGCATGGATTTAGATTTGATGATTTCAATTCTTAGAATGAGTAGCTAATTTCTTCATAGGATTGAATTGTGCAAAGTTGTGATGCTAAGTGTTGATCTCTAATTCTCAATTGTGGAGTTGATTTACTCTAATTGGAATTCTTATTCTTGTTTCATGATTGTTTTATTGATTGAATTCTAAAAGTGTTGGCCAATCTCTTGAATGATTAAGGCCCTAACCTAAGCATGTTTGTGATTAGTGTTGAGGCAAGCTCCTTTCAATCATGGATTCCTATGCAGATATAAGTTTAGGTTAGTAGGGAGGTGTGCTAAGTGTTTGGTGAAATACCCCTAGGCCTCTTGTTTTCCTAATAAGCACTCCAATGCTAGGGAGCCTTAGTACACTATTTGCGAAAAGGAACCAAGCTCAAACACCCTTTAATAACCAATTTGGTAAATCTCTCTTGCAATAGTTACACAATGATGCATCACAACCAAGCACAATTTATTCCCTAGTTTCTCTCATTTGATTTGGTTCATTACTTGCTTGCTTTAGTGATAGACTTTCTCAAACAATTGATTTTTTACTTTGTGCAAATGACGTACTCTCTTGACCGCTAAGTAACCTTTCACTTTGCCTCCTTTGAGACACGATACTCGGGGAGTCAAACTCTTCGCTTTAACCTCTTATTCCATCTTTCCACCTCCGCTAAAACTACATCTTTCAGGTGCTTCAAGGAAGTATCCAATATCAATATAAAGGGAAAATTGTAATTTTTGCCCATCCATAATATGCCAATTATCAATGTCACCCCTGAATTATTATTGGTGTAAATGTTGCCCCTCAATTTTCAAAAGCGGTACATATATTGCCCCTCTCGTAACGAAGGACGGGTAATATTTACACCACAGGAAGGGCAATATATGTACCGTTTTTTAAAATTGAGGGGCAATATTTACATCACAATAATTCAGGGGTGACATTGATAATTGACATACTATGAAGGGGCATAAATTACAATTTTCCCCAATATAAATCATTGTTCCGCAATTTAAAAAAAAAAACTTATTGATTTCATATTTCACATGTTCCAGTGAGATTAGTTTTCCTATTCTAGGTTTCCATATTTTAATTTGGTTTAGAATATATTGACTTAAATATTTGGAACTATATTGATTTAAATTTACATGATTCTAAAACTTAGGTATATAATTAGCAAAGTAATAAATTTATATTTTGTATAATTGATAGTTACTGATTTTTTTGTTAAATTATAATCCATATCTATATACATTTTTTTTTTATATTTCTTTTAGCAGAAAAATATGACGAAATTCCTAAAAATTATTTACAACGCAGAAATTTATTTTCCGCAGATGTTAAGAGTACCAATTAGTGTTTTAGATAGAGTTCTATAACTTTGAGCTAATTGGCTACTTATCATTGTCAAATCGTTCTTATCCCTTTGAAAGAACGTTTAAGACTTTATAATCTCTCTACATGCAGACCTTGATATTCTCCCTGTGTTTTTCTATAGCAATATTCCTTTGTTGATGTTCAGATGTAGGTAGATCTATAAACAAATGAGTTAAGGTTTCCTGTTAATGAGGTAAAACTATGTTTGATAGTAGACTATAAGTAAAACATATCTGATACTATAAAATCTTTCTCCATAGCCAGGGAAGATGAAATACGTTAACGGAAACATATTAGTGCTAGAAGGTCTCAAGATGCTATGGAACGGCTTTGCGATGCTGAAATGAGGGAATTAAAAGCAGATTGTAGGTAGTGTTGGTATTACGGAGCATGGACTCAGGTGTCTGGTGAATTTCTTTGGCTTTTTTTCCATTTCTGTTGTGAGAGAGAGAGTTTTAGAGAGAAGAGCAAGGAAGACGACAGGAAAATGGGAGAAGGGAATTGGGTTGAAACGGGTGGGTTATTTATTCATAGTTGGGCAAAGGGAGGTTTTTAGGCTGAAGATGGAGTTGGGCTTTGGTTTTTTTCTTACACAACCCATTATATATATATATATATATATATATATATATATATATATACTAGTGATCAAATGAGTCTTATTTATTATATGGTCCGTATAGATAATTTTGGATCCTTTAATAGCTAAGATCAATGGAGTACATTAAACGATTGTTTTTAATTTCTCCCCCTTTTTTGACCGATAATTGAGTGATGTTTATTGATAAGCTCCCAAGACACCTATTATTTGAGCATAAATAAGGGTGTTTTATAGCATTTTTAGTATCCTTAAGTGATAATCTTGTGAGATTTTGCACTTTAAATTCATTAACCTCACATAAAGCTACCCTTGGTGTAAATTGATACATTTCAGAGGTCCCAGGAGCTACTAGGAACAAGGAACAAGCTAAACGAGCAAACCGAACAAGTCAGGAGCCTCAGAGGGCCCAGAAAGAGGCCTACACGCATGTTGGTGGCGTGGCAGCTTTCCAATAGCCGTCCACACCAGCAACCATGCGTGTAGGTGGCGTGGATGGAACACTGCGCGAAAATATTTTTAGAGCGAAATTTCGGAGACTATTTAAGGCACCTTGATAGAATTTCAGAGGAGTTCCTCTCCTTCTTCATTTTCCAAACAGTTCCCTTTTCATTTTATTAGTTTTTAGGATAGTTTAGTCTTGCAATTTTCACCTTGTAAAGAAAGACTTGAAGCTTGGATTGAAGAAACCATTTCTCATTACTAGGTGATCTCTATTACATTTTAATCTATTTTTATTATCTTGTTCTTAGATTGAATTAGCTATTGCTCTTGAATTCTTGATATGTGTGGCTAGTTTAATCTAGGGTTTGGATTGTGTGAAGCTATGTTGCTAGTGTGATGATCTTATGTCTTATGTTGGGTTTGATTGCTTTGTTTGTTAGAATTCCTATTCTTGTCTATTGATTGTTGTTTTGATGAGATCTTGTATGGATTTGGCCAATCTAAATGAGAGATTGAGCTCTTGACTCTTTCTGTCTTTGATTAGAGTTGAGATTGAAGCTCTGTGGCAATCATAGATCCTATGGAATTCATTAGGAATAGTAGGAAAGTGTGTAGCTAAGGTGTTCGATAAAATGTATCTTAGGACTTTGGTTGCTAAAAGGCACTCCTAAGTCTAAGAAGCCCTAGTACACAGAGGTGGAAGAGGACTAAGAACACACACTCTTGAATAGCCAACATCATTGCTCCGTTTATCCATTGCTTTAGACACACTAGGATGCAACATAGTCGAACACGACCCAATCCCTTGTTCTCTCATATTTGTTTTTCTTATACATTTGCTTCATCTTCACATTTCTTACCTCATGAACACTTTCACCTTCAAATCTCCATTCACAACATACACAACCCACACTCAATACATCACATGACTCAATCAATCGAAAGCGCTAGCACTTGATACACCTCCACGTCCCTCCTTCGTGACCGACACTCGGGGAGTCATAGACTCTTCGTTTTATTCGTACACACACATCCACAGTATTTGACATCTCACCCCTAAGCAAAACTCCATCTTCATTTATTTGATAGGGGTATTTTAGAGATTTGGGGGGTTATTGCATAGCTAATTATTCCACATATAGGATTTGGTTATACATTCCAGATTCTCTCGCGTACTCTTCCTTCGATCGTCTGTGCATAGCCTTTTTCCAAAGTCGTCGCCGGCCGTTGCTGCTTTCACCGTCATCTTCCCAGTCGTCCGCCGTTGCTACTTCAGTTGTAGATTCCTCTCATTATGATGTCGGCGTTGTTCGAGGTATTTTTTAGTTTTTTTCAGTATTGATACAGGTTTTTTGATAGTGTCATAATTTAGTTTTGGAATTGAAGTGAGTGTGGGGCTTGTGTTTGGTTTGGGTTTGTGAATTGATGTGATAATTCTTGTTGATGGTTGTGCACTGATATGGTGGAAATAACACTGGGGGGTGGCAAGGGTGGTTGTGCAGTGCTGTTTTTTTTATCGTAATTGAATTGAGTTTTTATATTATTGTCGTAATGTATCCGTATGAACTACGTTTATGTTAATTGCTATCTCTATTTCATATTATTCCAAAAATTAAATCTATACAAATGTAGTAGTTGGGGTGTTGTGCTAGTTAGGGGTTCTGGGCAGTGTGGTGTTAATTCAGGTGGGGGTTTGTGGTGATTGTGGTCTGTGCACTCAAGCATGTTATTCTCTGCAAAAGCCCTCGCACAAAAAAGTAACGCATATTCTATGTTACAAATAATTGTAGTGACCGGTATTGAAGCATTGTATTAATTATTATGTACTTATTTTATTTTATTATTTCTCAAAAATATTGTAGTGGTTAGCAAAGAAAATAATATATATGCAATTAATATATAAGATTTAATATTACAAATAGGAGATTCATTCATAGTTGTGTATTTAATGTACAAATCATTATATGAGAATCGTCTAAATATTGATCCCTTTTTGTTTTTTTTTTATAGTAAATGAGTCGGTATTGCAAACAACTATTCGTTATTCAGTATTTAATCCAGTTCATTCAAGATTTAATGGTAAGAAAATTTATTTTTCTAATAGCCTATGCGCCTATTTTCTTCTATATAAAATGCAGTCATAAATTTTCCTTTCTCAATATAAATAATTGCAGTGGCTAGCAATGAAGCATTGTTTGGTAGATTTACGATTTGCTCTCCATCAACACCTCTTAGTATACCCAGCATAGATACTACTATTCAAAAATATAATATAACATAATACGTTAAATTATATGCAAATTTTGATTTATTTATTTGGTTAAATTTTTGCAGTTAATGTTCGTCAAAATCCATTCAAAGATAATAATGTGGACACTAGAGGAACATCATTAAGTCCAACCACAAATGGTATATGTTATATTTAAATTATCATATTTCTTATCTCGACTAAAGTAATATTTTAATATTATTTTATATATTCAGTAATTGTTTTATTTTTATGTATTAATATTATTTTTGTCTTTATTTGATGCAATTATTTTGTTTTGTGAAAAAGTGCAGTTGCTAACAATCCAAGTTTATATGAATTAAACAGTACAATTGAGCTCTTCACACCTTCGACTGTCATCACAGATGGTAATAATTTTCTCTATTAGTTCACTACATATTTCTTCATATGTTCTATATGATAAATGTGTTGTTATATATGCTTGAATAAAAACAAATTATATACGATCGATGTGATGTTATATATGTTTGAATAAAACAAATTGCAGTTGATATGCGTAACATGTTTTCACCGTCTGATGAGCGTTCATTGAATATGCTAAATACGTCAAGTTCAACGTCTTCATCACACCAACAATTAGCTAATGTTACGAATGGTAATTTATACTTCATTGTTCATGATATTTGTCTTTCATTATTCCCATTTTTTGTTTACAACTTCTCTACCATATGTTGTGTTTCGAAGCCATTCTTGTAGGACTAAACATGACACGAGACCAAAGGAAGAAACAACGAAGAAGCGAAGCAGACAATAGAGGCTCCACACCTGCTCCCACGCGTGAATTCGTGTGGACACGTTCATTAAGGGAAAAATGGGAATGGCGATTTTTTGAAGACTATTTAAAGAAAACCCCAATATTTGTGAGGGGGTTCCTGAATTGTTAGATCTAATTTTCTTCTTCCCTTAGGGGAATTTCCCCACTCTGAGTTCTAGATTCTTAGATAGAGAAATTAGATTAGATCTAGATTTGATTTTGAATTGAAGATTGAAGTGTAGCATTGCTATCTCCTAGATTGGTAATCTCTACTCTATCATTACATTTCCTTTAGTTTTAATTGCAATTTCCATTTTGGTTCTTAGTTGTTTGTAGTTTCCCTTTTGCTTTGATTCTTGCAATGTTTAGCTAGCTTAGATTTGGGGATTGGATGTTCTAATCTAGAGATTATGTTTGATTTGATTTACTTCTTTCATTGATTTGAGGAATATTGATTTAGGGTTCATATATCTTGTGTGGTTGATATATGTCTTGATTTGCTTCTATTTCCGGCCAGGATAGTTAGTAAAGTTAGGGGAAGTGTAGGTCGCGAGATATCAGACCTACATGAGTCCTACTCAACAACATCCCTGCCCTTAGTCCAGGAGGATGAGGCTCGGGAAGAGTGGTAGACCAAGTGTTTTTCAAAATGCTCCATCCAAATAAGGAACCGGGAATCTGAAGTGTGACGCCACTCGGTGATGGTGTCGTGGGCTCCCTTGACCGAATCCTAGTTCCATTGCCTAGAACCCCATTATAGTATCAAACATGAGACCTGGATAGGACATCCATATCATTGATTTCTTTAAATTGATTACTCTTGTTTTACTTTTGTTAAACCTCTTCACCATGATTTTTTTTTTTTTGCTTTGAGTGATTTTTATAACTCTTGCCTCTTTATTCGGTTCCAATTTGTCATGATTCGGTTCCAATTTGCCATCTTTTAGAACACGACACTCGAGGAACTTCTTCTCCGTTTTAACACCTTTCACACCATTAAAACTATAACACCAAAATGACACCGTTGCCGGGGATGGCGAACGGTTTTTGAATTGTGTTTTGACATTTAGGAAGTTAGTTGTTAAGAGTTCTTGAATTGCTTTTCTTTTTGCTTATTTTCTTCTCTTATTTTTTTACTGGATTAAAGAAGTGAGCACAATTGTCTTTGTATATCTTGAGGCTCACTTGCAACTACTTCTAGTTGCAAAGGATTGTTATTGGCTAAGCTTTGTGCATGAAATTTTTGTTGAAAACCATTTGGAAGCTTGCCAATGAGTCCTTACATGTATCCCCATGGTTATCCACCCCATGAAGGACAATCTTGTAGGACTATTCCACCCAAACCTATAAACATCACCCCCATTACCACCCCTATCCATATGTTTACCCGCTACCAAAATACCACTACACACCACATCCATCCATATCCTTATCCTTATCCTATCTATGAACCCCACCCATATGCTACCCCCTATGTGCATAATCAAGAAAGAGTTGAGAATCCAACCTTCCGACATGAAGACGACTCGAAGAGCTTTAAAGATTTCTTTTGGGGAGTAGTTGGAGAGGAAGTGAATCCTTTCAAAAGAGAGGTGAAGAGTATTGATAACCAACTTATCCAATTAACAAAGGAGATTGATCCAAGTTATGAACCGACTCCAAAGGCCACCACTCCCTCAAAAGATGGACCTCTACCTTGTGATAACTCTCCACCATGCTATACTCATGAGCCATATTTGTATCCTACCTCCTACCCAAACACCTACTATCAACCTCCACCACAATTCCATGAAAGAAATGATGCTACATATCTCTAGGAAACACCACCTTCTATTCCATATTGCACCCATACCAATCCCTACGGAAAACCACTTTGTGAGGAACTCCCACCGGCCAAAGATGAGATTAAGATCTTGAAAGAAAAATTAGAAATGTTCGTACAAATGGCCAAGGAGGATACGGCCAAACTAAGCGCCGAACTCATGAATGAAATGAAAGAACATCTTGTTACCCTCTGGGAGGAATGCCTTCCCTTGGAAGATATTGAAACAAAAATGCTAGTTATGACGGAGGAGTTCATGAAGAAAATTTCATCCCGGGATAGGTACCCACTTATGGATTACCTCTCAAGTTTTAAAGCCAATCCAATGGAAGTGCATGGGATTGAAATAGGAAACGATTGTGAAAAAGTGAGTGTTGAAGAAAGGGAAGTGGAGAGTGTTACTCCATTGCTTGAAGATTTTTCAACTCTTGAGTTGAATAATCAAAACGGGCATGAAATAGAGAGTGAGGATGACGAAAACATTGAGGTCGTATGAGAAGATGAAGAGTCAATACGAGGTAATATTCTTGACACTCTTTGCATTTCTAATCTTGAAAATCATAGTGCTCAAAATCTTATCGAAACTACTTGTTCTTCTTGTGAGGATGACTCCTTGTGTAGGGATGATTCCATTGCTTTTTGTAGTGGGGAATTAATGAGTAAAGAGGATAGGATGTCTTTTTATACTTGTGAAAATGGGTTTGAAGAATGTGCTAATCTTGATTGGGAGGGTGAGGAGAAAAATGAGGACAATATGCCTATTGAAGAGGTTGTCATTTTTGGCAACCTCACAATGAGTGAGTTGAGTGAAAACACATCAGTTGAGGTAAACGAGGGAAATGACAAGATGGTTGTTCAAAGGCATGCTAGCAATGAGAAGATTTTTAGGGGTAAGATTGAGGTAGAAGAACGGGGAAAAGGTGCAAGTTCTCTTTGAGAAGTTGAGGATAGTTTGTAATGCTCAATTTGACCTAACCATAACATTAGCTTTTCTCTTTCTTGATTTTGAGTTCAAGGATGTCCCACATCTTCGGGCATACCTTGACGCAAAGGTGCACGAGACGCTAGGTAAGGTCCCAAAATCAGTGTGCTTCAAAGGATAGCACACGCCGAGTCTAGCCAAAGATGTTAAACGTAGCGCTCATGGGAGACATCCTAAGGTTATCCTGTAGATATTAGTGTTTTATTCTTGTTTTTCTTTTTGTTTTTCCTTTTGTTTCCTTATTTTCTTGCAATTTTCTTGCTAGGATTGGCCTCGTTTGAGCTAACGATGCAGGTAATATGATTTGGAGGCACCATTAGTCCACAAAAATGTCAAGGAGTCATGCAAAATAGCAAAGAGAACAAAAGAGTGGAAAGGGAACTCTCGGGGTCGAGTCCACGCCCGCTCCACGCGTGGAGTAAGCGTGGAAAAATTCCAGTAGCGCCCCATGCCCACGTCCATGTGTGGAGGTAGGTGTGGAAAATTTCCAGTGGCACCCCACACTGGCGTCCACGCGTGGAGACGGCGTGGACGGGCACTAGAGACAGCAAAATTTTTCTGCGGGAAAATTCTTTAAATGCCCTTACTCACTTCATTTTGAACCCTTCCATGAAGAAAACACTCTCCAAAGGTAAAGTTTCTCCATTTTTGTGCTCCAAGCTTAGTGAAATTCAAACTCCATTCACACAATAAGATCATTCTATAAGGTAACCTCTCAAGATCTACATTGCTACATTGTTTTCAAATTTCAAGTTCCTTCTTCCTATTCTTGTTTACATGAACATACATTGTCAAATGCTTCTTATAAGGTTTATGTTGATTGTGAATAGCATGTATTGTGTAAATAAGCTTGCATTTGTGCTACATTGTATGATTTTGAGGTTATTTGAGCTTATTGTGCTAAATTGAAGAACCCTAGGTTGAAATTTGGGGGTTTCTTCCATGAATTTGCATACATGTGAAATTGGGTATATTTGAGGATGAAATTGAGGTTTTGATTGTCTATTAAGTGTATATTGATGATTACCCATGTACATTGCTCATTTTAGAAGCTTTCATGATTACTTCACTCTTCAACCTCAAGTTGGTGTTGAGGAAGAAGAAGAAGTTGACTTTTTGTGTTGACTTTTGAGCATGAAATGTTTGAATTGTGTAGTTGAGTTGGTTTGCATATAATAAGTATTGAATATGGGAATTGAAAGAGAAATGTATGAGAAGATGTGAAAATCGAATAATGAGAATGTGGAGAGCTTGAAAAATATGTTTATAGTGGTGAATCATAATGATGAATCTCTTGAAATGAATTGTGAAATGCTTCCTTGTGTTATGTTGCAAAATCTTGTTGTATTGTAGGAAATGGCTTCACAAGGATCATCCTCACGCCAAAACGAAAGGACAGCGAAGAAGGGTAAGTAACAAATGGAAGGGCCTAGTACTCAAGTGCCTAAAGAGGAGAATAAGGATGCAAGAGCACCACACCGGGAAATAGTTATGAGCAAAACAATGAAGGGCCATTTCCGCTACATGTCACAAAAACCCATAACCTGGTGGAACTTCATAGACTTGTCCGCCCTTAATTCTTTAAAATGCCGGGAAGGGGTGGAGCGCCTTATTCACCAACCATACTGGAGTGCCATTTTCGGATGGCGTCACGCCACATTCACCCCAGTGGTCCACTGGTTTGTGGCAAGTCTTGAAGTAACAAGAAGGGGCGGAGATTTGATAAGCCCCACCATCCGATTTCGTCTCTTCAACAATGACCATCACATATCGATCAACACTTTGGGGAAATTCTTGGGGTTCTACAACCAGGACAACCAGACGAGGCATTGGTATAGAAGACTCAAGTAGGACTCTGGGACCTCAACACACCAAGAAAGTATTGGAAATCCATAGCTAGACAAAGAATTGATTGGAGTGGCTCGAGAGTTCTTGGTTCCCACATCAAAAGGGAAGATCTCCGGGTAGTGAGAATAGTGATTACTCATTCATGGGGAGGCCGACGTGGGAATTATGCAAAGGTGTACAAGGCAGATTTGTTTTCACCATGGAGTATGGATACGAGGAAACCAGTAAACATGGGCATTTTGTGCCGAGGATGGCTCTTGGCTCAGTAGCAAGAAAAGGTGCATTCAATGTTCATAGGGCCCTTGGTAGCCCGCTTGTGCATTGCCTTGGGTTACCAATCGAAGATAGAATGGACGGAGTACAGGATGTTTGAGGCAAAGATGGCTCCTATACCACATGAGGAGTTGGTTGCAATGAAACTTACCCGCACACTCCTAGTAAGGGAAGAGGCAGGGCCATCTAGGAAACCTCCACCCGTTCCACAAGTCCCAATTGCACGGCCCCGTGTTCCATCATCATCCTCAACATCTCTAATAGCATCACCCCTCGTCAGGCATCTTCTGCCACATCCTTTGTACCCCCACCATCTCTGATCACGTCACCTCGGGTTTCAACTTCTTTTGCACTGGTGGTTCCACCACCTACTGATCCGGCACCATCTTCATCTTCACCATTTCCTAAAGTGCCGGCCCATTTCATTAAGGTGAACGATTGAGAGTCAATGCAAATCTTCCAATACCAACTGCACTTGGAGAGTTTGAAGAAGCTACATGAGTGGGAAGTAAGCCAAAGAGATTAGGAGGAAAGACGCCGCGAGATACTTGATGAGCAAAGAATGAAGATGGATCAACTCTGGAAGGAGTATGAGAAAATGCAACCCAACCCACCCAAATGAAGGAATTTGAAGAATGAAGAATGGTTCCTTTGGAGTTGCATGATTTTATTTGGCTTTGAATATTTGGTGGAAATTGTGGACAATGAGTAGTTTATTTGTTTGTTTAATTTCTTTTTCTTTTCCTTTTAGTTGTGAACAATTGGTAGGTTGTTTGATTTTATTGTGGATGAAGTTTAGCCTACCCAAAGTGTTAGTATAATAGTATTTGACATAAACTAAAGGAAACGTAAATACGAGGAACCTGACCTCGTAAGCAGAAGCGTTAGGATCATCTGAATATCCCTAGCCATAGTTGTTATAATTACCGATAGTAAACCTGCATAATAATGTTAGTGTACGTTTTGACTACCACTTTTCCTGAATACTAGATGGTGTGTGTATTCTGAATATGGGAGCAGTGGGAGGACTATATTGCTTAAAAAGCCTACATGTCATGAATATAGGCAGATATTCAGTTAGCTAAACTGAATATCCTGAGTTGCCTAACTGACTAAATCACTAATTGACTTAATCATTTACTTGCACCACAATCACTTAATAATATATATCATATTATATATGTGGGAATTGTGACACCCCAATTTTTCACAAGCTGAGATAGCTAAAACTTTACACATAAAAGCTGCATATCTCAACAACTATGATGTGTAGTATTTTGCGGTGAGGGGAATGTGAAGTGGTAAAACGAAGAGTCAAAACTCCCCGAGTGTCGTGTCTCTCAAGGATGGCGAATGGGAATCGAATTAGTGTGTTGGTATCTAAGAGGTTGAAGAGAAAGAGTTACGGGAATGGCTAGGGGTTGGATTCATTTGTAGGAGAGGGGAAGGTTGATAATGGTTGTGNACTTTGGGGAAATTCTTGGGGTTCTACAACCAGGACAACCAGACGAGGCATTGGTATAGAAGACTCAAGTAGGACTCTGGGACCTCAACACACCAAGAAAGTATTGGAAATCCATAGCTAGACAAAGAATTGATTGGAGTGGCTCGAGAGTTCTTGGTTCCCACATCAAAAGGGAAGATCTCCGGGTAGTGAGAATAGTGATTACTCATTCATGGGGAGGCCGACGTGGGAATTATGCAAAGGTGTACAAGGCAGATTTGTTTTCACCATGGAGTATGGATACGAGGAAACCAGTAAACATGGGCATTTTGTGCCGAGGATGGCTCTTGGCTCAGTAGCAAGAAAAGGTGCATTCAATGTTCATAGGGCCCTTGGTAGCCCGCTTGTGCATTGCCTTGGGTTACCAATCGAAGATAGAATGGACGGAGTACAGGATGTTTGAGGCAAAGATGGCTCCTATACCACATGAGGAGTTGGTTGCAATGAAACTTACCCGCACACTCCTAGTAAGGGAAGAGGCAGGGCCATCTAGGAAACCTCCACCCGTTCCACAAGTCCCAATTGCACGGCCCCGTGTTCCATCATCATCCTCAACATCTCTAATAGCATCACCCCTCGTCAGGCATCTTCTGCCACATCCTTTGTACCCCCACCATCTCTGATCACGTCACCTCGGGTTTCAACTTCTTTTGCACTGGTGGTTCCACCACCTACTGATCCGGCACCATCTTCATCTTCACCATTTCCTAAAGTGCCGGCCCATTTCATTAAGGTGAACGATTGAGAGTCAATGCAAATCTTCCAATACCAACTGCACTTGGAGAGTTTGAAGAAGCTACATGAGTGGGAAGTAAGCCAAAGAGATTAGGAGGAAAGACGCCGCGAGATACTTGATGAGCAAAGAATGAAGATGGATCAACTCTGGAAGGAGTATGAGAAAATGCAACCCAACCCACCCAAATGAAGGAATTTGAAGAATGAAGAATGGTTCCTTTGGAGTTGCATGATTTTATTTGGCTTTGAATATTTGGTGGAAATTGTGGACAATGAGTAGTTTATTTGTTTGTTTAATTTCTTTTTCTTTTCCTTTTAGTTGTGAACAATTGGTAGGTTGTTTGATTTTATTGTGGATGAAGTTTAGCCTACCCAAAGTGTTAGTATAATAGTATTTGACATAAACTAAAGGAAACGTAAATACGAGGAACCTGACCTCGTAAGCAGAAGCGTTAGGATCATCTGAATATCCCTAGCCATAGTTGTTATAATTACCGATAGTAAACCTGCATAATAATGTTAGTGTACGTTTTGACTACCACTTTTCCTGAATACTAGATGGTGTGTGTATTCTGAATATGGGAGCAGTGGGAGGACTATATTGCTTAAAAAGCCTACATGTCATGAATATAGGCAGATATTCAGTTAGCTAAACTGAATATCCTGAGTTGCCTAACTGACTAAATCACTAATTGACTTAATCATTTACTTGCACCACAATCACTTAATAATATATATCATATTATATATGTGGGAATTGTGACACCCCAATTTTTCACAAGCTGAGATAGCTAAAACTTTACACATAAAAGCTGCATATCTCAACAACTATGATGTGTAGTATTTTGCGGTGAGGGGAATGTGAAGTGGTAAAACGAAGAGTCAAAACTCCCCGAGTGTCGTGTCTCTCAAGGATGGCGAATGGGAATCGAATTAGTGTGTTGGTATCTAAGAGGTTGAAGAGAAAGAGTTACGGGAATGGCTAGGGGTTGGATTCATTTGTAGGAGAGGGGAAGGTTGATGGCTAGGGGTTGGATTCATTTGTAGGAGAGGGGAAGGTTGATAGCTAGGGGTTGGATTCATTTGTAGGAGAGGGGAAGGTTGATAATGGTTGTGGTAAAAATAAATGGAAAGGCGGAGATGTTGATAATGGTTGTGGTAAAAATAAATGGAAAGGCGGAGATAGTGGCCTTAGGCTTCTCTATGTGGACTATCTTTGTATGGTCTCGTGAGCTAGAGATGTGGAATAGACTAGGGAGTTCATGGCACATCACCAAGTGGCGTCACACTTTGGACTCCCACATCCTCATTCGGTTGGGGCATTTCATCGAACACTTTGTCTACCACTCCTCTCGCATCTTGTCCTTCGGACTAAGAGCGGAGATGTGTGTGAGTGAGACTCGTGAGTGGCCGCTATCGCGCACACACTCACTTCCTTTGAGTTTGCTACCTAAGGTGCACACTTAGGCACAAAGCAGTATGAACATCATCCACACAAGATCATCATCTAACAATCAAAAAGCTCACATTTAATCTAGCAATTTATATCAAACATCCATATAGATTAACCTTGGGGCCACCAATCCCCTTTCTATTCTACTCTAACATACTAAAGAAACAAGACAAAGAAAAGAAATCTCAAAGAAACAAGTATTGAATTAGAAATAGGAGAGAATAGTTACCACCCTTGGAAAGGGGATCTTTAAAATCTTGATCTTGAAATCCCTATCTTCAATCTTGCCCTTGGATCTAATCTAAACTATAAGAGAAAGGAATTTTCCCCCAAGAGGGGAGAAAACCCTCTAGATCTATTCTATTCTATGCTATTGTATGCTAAAAATCTGATCCCTAAGGCTTGGGATAATGATCCTTATATAGTGGGAACAAAACAGGGGCAAAATAGACATTTTTCCCGAAGCTAAATTTTAGGGTGTCACAGGGCTCTCGACGCGTCGAGCCAGGGGCTCGACGCGTCGAGCCCTGAATACATTTTTCTGCGATCTTTCCACACGCGTGGTGGCGGTCGTGGGGAGCTTCTGGAATGTTTCCACGCCCCTCTGCGTGGGAGGCTCCTGCTTCACGGTTTCTTCATTTTCTGCTCAGTTTGTGGCCTTGAGTCCTCCTTTTGGCTGCAGAATACCTAAAAAGCATCTTCCAAACTCTCGTTAGAAGTTTTGGTCACATCTGAGTCTAAACGCATGATATTCTTATGAAATGGTAATAAACTCTACAATTCTAGCCTGTAAATGACCCTTAAAATAGTCTATTCTTGGTGCTTATCAAACTACTCATACTATAGCAGAAGCGATTTAAAACTTAGCGGGTGTCATGCCACACCTAGGTAAAACACGGCCTAGATGCACAGGCTATCCAAAAACCATCCATAAAATCCTCAAAACATAATAGTAACAAACTAGTCAAGATACATAATCCAAAACAAAGGCACACAGGCCCGAAAGGAGTCTAAAACGTCATCTAGTCTAAGCAAGCATAACATAGCTCTAGCGCGCTCTCGGCTTAGACTACTCCATACCTGGAAAACATTTAGAAAACCATTAGCAAAAGAATGCTAAGCAACCACCACTCACACTCGTGAGAACATGCATAATATAATAAGCTTGTAAATAGGTTTACACACCCATATAGAATATACACACCAACGAACTGTTCTTTAGTTAAAACGGAGACTCAACAACAACAAGCTGAATAAGCCATAAACCAAGGACTCTCCAAGTAAAACAAATATCCAATATGAATGTACAAGGCAACAAGTCTATAACGGAATACCAACTGAATCATAACCTCAACAGATTACTCACAAAGAAACCACCAAACCGTAATATATCAAGGAATAACGGATAACAACTGAGATACAACTCAACTAAAGAACCATAAGGAACCAAACAAACATCATACCAAAGATAAACACCAAACCATACTCTCCGACCACAATACCATCCCTCATACCAACCACCAAACCAAAGTTAGTACACTGAGGCATAAAGCCCAACCACAGAGGCAAATGATGCCCACAGTTAGTTCCACAGAGGCAAATGATGCCCATTATCACAGAGGCGAAAGCCCAACCACAGAGGCAAATGATGCCCATTACCACAGAGGCGAAAGCCCACAATTAGATACACAAAGGCAAATGTTGCCCACAGTTAGCTCACCCTCAACAGACCAAAAGATACTCAAAAGACTCACATCTCCACATCCAACCTCAGACTCATCCCCAAGAATTATCCACCCACAGTGTTCATCTCAGGTTATGAACACAACATACACTCAGAGTAATAACCAAGGATTCAACCAACCATACTAGCTCAACAAATCAAGATAAGGAACCAAAAGGCATGAATAAATACTCAAGAACCAAGGTGGAATACTCAACAAAATATCCAAACAAGTTCCAGAATCAGAGATGAATCAACAAGACAACAGATCAACAAAAACAGCTATTGGAGACAGAACCAGGATAGACCTTGCGGAACGTTCCGGCGGAACGCCCTGCACCGCTACACCCTTCCGCACGAAGGGGCGGATCCCCCCAACGGATCGCCTCCCTCCGCCGCACCTTACCGCCCTTACACTTGCGGAACACACTGGCGGGACACATTATACCGCCGGTGTGCACCGTAAGTGCATAATCAACGCACTACAACTCCCAGACAGAACAGAATATGATGAATTATTCCATAATGCAAAAATATGATCAGATTGCCCAGATTACACATCTCAGAAGCCAAATAAACATGGAATCCATAACAATAGATGCTGATACTCATCAAGATGCAAAGGATCAAGAACACAAGTTCAATAACCCATCAAAAATATATCACAAATCATCAAGAACAAAGGCTAAACCAAGAAATTTCCACAGGATTCGAAATCACCAAGTATTATACATAGATCAAGAGTGTAAAATAGGTTTTAGTGAGACATGATGGTTACCTCTTGTAGCACAACTTCAAACTAAGCAAACACCTTCCTCTTCACAAGCCACTCCCACCCACTTGATCATCTCACCTTCCTCTTCACAAGCCACTCCCACCCACTTGATCATCTTTTCTTCCTCTTCACAAGCCACTCCCACCCACTTGATCATCTTTTCTCAAAGAAAGATCCCAAAAGAACACCATAAGGACTTATAAAAAGATCATGAAAATGAGATGATACAAGGCATATTCCTAAAGAAAAACACTTACCCAAGCCCTAGAAATCCTAAAGGAACAATCTTTGTCTTGAATCTTGAAGAATAGAAGATAGTGTATATTGTAGGGTTCTTAGGAAACGATAAGATAGGAAGAGTTATTTTGTAGGAGAATGAAAAGGGTAGGAAGAGTTAACACAAACTCTTTTATATGGATAGGAAGATCATTACATACATAGTGTATATATTATATTAGGGTAACTAGAATAAATAATGGGCTTTTATAAAGAATGGGTCTTGCATTATTCAATATAATACTAGTAAGTATGAAATTGGTCCTTCAAAAATAAATAAATTGGGCCATTACAAAATATTTTTACTTATAAGAAATATAAGGATCCAATTTAAAGAAATCCCTTATAGGAATTAAATTAAGAATTGGGCCTTAGAATAGATAATTTATTCCGGAATAAGAGATATATATATATATATATATATATATATATATATATATATATATATATATATATATATATCAAGAACGAAGCCCAATTAAATCAAATAAATTACATGGTAGAAATAATTACCTGTCTCAAGGCTTGAACGGAAATACGGGGTGTTACAGGAATAAACTTACACAAAGACGTTAAACGTGGCGCTCTTGAAAGGTACCCCAAGCCAAAAAGAGAGAGAGAAAATAGCAACCATGAGAGGAGAGAGGTAGAAAGGTTGATATTGATATTCTTTATTCTTTTCATTAACCTTTGATTGTAGGGACCTTTGAGGGGTAATGACTTTATAGGATGCTTGAATTGTATAATGGAGGGATATTCACGTATTGGTATATCTTCTATCCCTTCTTGTGAGCATAAATATAATATGTGCAGCCCAACTATCAGCTTAGGCTTTTAGTTGGGTGGAACACATGCTTCAATTTAGTATCAGAGCCATGCAAAAGGTCATGGGTTCGAATCTCCGCGTCACCCACAAAAAGATACTTCCACGTGTTGCTTGGTTGGAATCCACCGCACACGTTGAGGGGGCGTGTGAGCATAAATATAATATGTGCAGCCCAACTATCAGCTTAGGCTTTTAGTTGGGTGGAACACATGTTTCAATTCTTCTCATTTTTTTTGGTACCCCGTTTGATTTTTAAAAGTGTGAAAATGTTATCTATGAGTTTTGCTTGTTTAATACACATAGGATGAGCTTGGCATGATTATTGATCTTTATATGGGTGCATTTTTTATTGTCCTAAGCCCAGAAGCACCTCTAAAGTGTGGAAAGGTGTTCTTTATGTTCTTTAATAGACCCATGCTCCTTTTTCCACCGATCCCCATGGCAACATCGAGGACGATGTTTGCTTTTAAAGTGTGAAAAGGATGCATTGCATGCTTAAAATGTTTATTGCTTGAATTGATTGATTGGTTGTGCTTATCTTATGGGTGTGTTTATGTGATACCCCAGATTTAATTCATGACTTGAATCCCGGTAATTATTCCTACCGCGTGATTAATTTTATTAATTGGGCTCCGATTCTTTAAATAGAGATATATTCCATACTCTAGTTTATTTATTTAGTTAAAAGGGCTCAATTCCTTAATTTAATCTTGTAAGTGATTTTTCCATTTGGATCTTTTATTCCTTATAGTAAATTAAATATTTAATGGCCCAATTTTTGAATGATCATGTTCTATACTCATTAAATTAATAATTAATTTGGATGAGCCCATTCCTTATGAATGAGCCCATACTTTATTCTAACACCCTAATGATAGATATACACTATGTATGTAATAATTTCCAAAGTCATATAAAAAGCCTTATAATAATCATTCCTAGCTTTTCCTTCTCCTGCAAAAGGTTTCCCCTCACCCTTTCATTTCCAAAGAACCCTAAACACACACTATCCTTCATCTTAGCAAGACTTCAAGAAAGGTTGCTCTTTTAGGAACCATGGTTCTTGGGTAAGCATTAATCCTTAGGTAGATTGCATTTTTTCTCATGATTTCATAGTCTTTTTACAAGTTCTTATTATACTCTCTTTGGGGATTCTTGGGGTAAAGGTGATCAAGGGGGTGAAGGTGACTTGAGGGATTGAGCATAGAAGTGGGGATTGCTTGGATTGTTAAAGCTCTAAGAGGTAATTTTCCATGTTACACTAAAACCTACTTTCACTCTTGAATCTATGAATATTATTTGGTGTTTGGAATCCTGTGGAATTTCTTGGTGTTTAGCCTTTGATTGGTTGGATTGTGAACCTATCTTGTGGATTATTGGACTGGTGTTCATTATCCTTTCATTGTGATGAGTATTTGTATCTATTATTATGGATTCCATGTATTATTTGGTCTTTGAGATGTGTAATCTGTGCAATCTGAACATATTCTGTATTATGTGTTGGATTATCGTGTATTCTGTTCTGGTCTGGGAGTGGTGTACTGGGATTGCACTTGTGGTGCATTCAAGTGGTATAATGTGTCCCGCCTAGGTAATCCATAAGTGTCTGGTGGTATGGGTTGGCGGAAGGGAGGACTCCGCTTAGGAGCCCGTACCATCCCACGGAAGGTTGCGGCGGACCAAGGTGATCCGCGAGTATGTTCCGCCAGTTGGGGCGGTGGAGAGTGACGGAAGAAGGTGTTCCGTCGTTGGGTTCCACCAGTTTGGACGGTGGAAGGTGACAGACAAGGATGTTCCGCCATTGTGTTCCGCCAGTTCGCGTTACTATTCCAGTAGTTATTTTGTGGTCTGTTGACTCTGTTGTTCCTCTTTGATTCTGGGATATGTCCTGAACATATTGTTGAGTATTCTCCCTTGATTTGTTGAGTAATTATTCTAGATCATTAGTGGTTTATCTTGGATTATTGAGCTAGTATTGTGGGTTGATTCTTTGGTTATTATTCTGAGTTGAGCACTGTTGGTGGAGTAATTCTTTTGGGAATGAATCTGAATTTAGTATGTGGAGACCTTGAGTCCTTTTGAGTATCTCTTGTCTTGTTGAGTCTTTAATAACCTTTGGAAGTGGTTGGTGGAATTATGACTTTACTTGTGGTTGTTATTATGAGAGGAATTGTTGGGCTTTGTTGCCTCTGTGTTGGTTGGGCATTGTGTGCCTCTGTGATTAGGCATTGTGTGCCTCTGTGATTAGGCATTGTATGCCTATGTGATTGGGCTCGTGTGCCTCTGTGATTGGGCATTGTATGCCTCTTTGATTGGGCATTGTATGCCTCTGTGATTGGGCTTCACGGATTGGGCTTTATGCCTCTGTGTTGTGATATTAGTATGATGGTTTGGTTGGGTGGTTTGGTATGATGGTTTGGTAGTTGTGATTTGGATCTTATCCTTTGTATTATGGTTTTGGGGTCACTCTAAGGGAGTGTTGTGAGATTGTCTTTGGTTGGTTTCATTTGTGGTTATTCTGTTGAACTGTGACTTAGTTGGTATCTTGGTATAGACATGTTGTCTTATGCATTCGTTACTTGATATTGGATTCATTTGGAAGTGTCTTTGGTTTGTGATTCATTCAGCTTGTTGTTGTTGAGTCATCTAATTTAAATAAAGAACAGTTTCGTTGGTGCGTATATTCTATACGTGTGTGTGTAAACCTATTTACAAACCATACTATACTATGTATTTCTCACGAGTGTGAGTGGTTGATTTCTTAGCATTTCTTTGCTAATATTTTCCGAAACTGTTTTCCAGGTATGAAGTAGATTGAGCCGAGAGCGCGCTAGTGATAGATCTACTTCGTTCTATGCTTAGTCTAGTGGATTGTTTAGACGTTTTTGGGCCTGTGTGCCTTAGACAATGTTTTCTGTATTGACTATTACAACTATTTTTACTTTATGGATTAGTATTGTGGATTCTTAGCCTGTGCATCTAGGATTGGATTTACCTAGGTGTGGCATGACACCCGTTTGAGTATTAGTATGCTTCTGCTTTATTATGTTGTTAGTTCTGAGATTGCTAGCTTTTATATTAAGTTTATGCCAATCTCAGCGTGAAAATTTGGGGGGTGTCACAGTTTGACTCTAGGAGAGTGTGTCATTGTCTACACTATCTAAGAGGACTTTTAATCATGTGCCAATAAAATTTTTGGAATAATCTTTGGAAGTTATCTTTTGCATCCAAATTGAAATGTTTGGAACCAAAAAGGTTCAAATTCTTGTGTGCTTGCATGTTGTTCACCTCTTATCTTAAAATTTTTGGAAAGTTACATTTTGCATCCAAATTGAAATGCTTGGAACCAAAAAGGTTCAAATTATTGTGTGTTTGCATGTTGTTTACCTCTTATTTTGTTAGGACCTTAGTCAAAGACCTTTCGAAGTGGGAGTGTGTACCCTTTAACTTGAGAAATATAATGCAAGAGAAGCCCGGAAAATGAACTAATTTTGGTAGGGCATGGGGCAAAAGGTGAGCCATTGTGAGTTAGAGAGAAACCCTTTATCCCTAAGAAAAAGGCATGAGGGGTTGATTTGGTGAAAGTTTGAGAAAAGGCTAAGTATGGCCACTCCAAGAGATAAGATCCAAGGCAAGCCATCTTGCTAGGATTTGGGGCAACCATTGCACCATTCTTTAAACAAGCGTAGAGTTCTACGTGAAGTCGGCTATCCCAACGAGATCCTAGAAAATGAGAAAATTGAGAGGAGGTGAGCCGCCTCACTTGGATTCGGGTACCCATTGCATTGACCTTCGGAAAAGCATGGGGCTCAATGTGAAGTCGGGTGCCCGATAACGTTTTCCGAGGGGGTTGAGATGAAAGAGAGACCCGCCAAGCCATCGCGGCGAGCAGTCCATGCCCCTATTCTCATTTACTTTTATGCAAAAGGGTTTTGGCGTTTGGTTGGATAGTTGGTTAAAGTGTACACATCGTTCCCACTAAGGGGATCGGCTTGGAGGCCCTTACAAAATGAAAGGTGAACCCCGAATTCTATTGCATGCTTGAAAAGGGTGTGAATTAGTTTTCTAGTGCTTTAATTTGATCTTTAGAGATTTTTGCTTCCTTTGCATATTTTTAAAATTGAAATGGCACATGCTTAACATTCTTGGTAGATAGTGTGGGGGATCTCACTTGGCCAATCAATTAATAAGAGTTGCATCACTATCTTTGGCACTTAAATGATTAGGGTTTGGAATGTGAATTGCTTGAGAACAAGCAATGGTTCAAGTGTGGAAAGTTTGATAAGTGCCAAAAATAGTCATTAGAAGGGTCTAAATTAGGACTTGAAGCAATGTTTAATGCCTATTTTGTGATCAATTCGCAAATAATAAGCTTTGATGTGTTCATTCCTGCAAACCTCTACCATATGTTGTGTTTTGAAGCCATTCTCGTAGGACTAAACAAGATACAAGACCAAAGGAAGAAACAATGAAGAAGCGAAGCGGACAGTAGAGGCTCCACGCCTGCTCCCACGCGTGGAGCACGTGTGGAAAATATCCAGAGAGGATCCACGCGTGGAGCTCCGCGTGGACACATTCATTAAGGGCAAAATGGGAATGGCGATTTTTTGAAGACTATTTAAAGCAAACCCCAATATTTGTGAGGGGGCTCTTGAATTGTTAGAGATCTAATTTTCTTCTTCCCTTAGGGGAATTTCCTCACTCTTTGTTCTAGATTCTTATATAGGGAAATTAGATTAGATCTAGATTTTATTTTGAATTGAAGATTGAAGTGTAGCATTGCTATCTCCTAGGTTGGTAATCTCTACTCTATCATTACATTTCCTTTAGGTTTAATTGCAATTTCTATTTTGGTTCTTAATTATTTATAGATTCCCTTTTGCTTTGATTCTTGCAATGTTTAGCTAGCTTAGCTTTGATTTGATTGAAGTGTAAGTCGCGAGATATCGGACCTACACGAGTCCTACTCAACCACATCCCCGCCCTTAGTCCGGGAGGAGTGGTAGACCAAGTGTTTGTCAAAATACTTCATCCGAATGAGGAACATAACCAGGAGTCTAAAGTGTGACGCCACTCGGTGATGGTGCCTTGGGCTCCCTTGATCAAATCCTAGTTCCTTTGCCTAGAACCCTGTTATAGTATCAAACATGAGACCTAGATAAGACATCCATCTCCTTGCTTTCTTTAAATTGATTACTCTTGTTTTACTTTTGTTAAAGCTCTTCACCATGATTTCTTTTGCTTTGAGTGATTCTTGTAACTCTTTGATAAGTGCAAAAACCAGTCAAATTTTGGGTCATGTTTAGATGATATTTTACTATCTCAGTACCCATCTATGATCATTTTTATGTATAAAACCTCTAATTAGCACCTATTTGACAAATCCAGCTCAAGAAATGTATTTTGAGTTACTTCCGCAGGATATAGCAAAGTTTTGGGCCAAAAGAAGCAACAAACGAAGAATCAACCAGCAGGAGGCCGCCACGCACCCTCACACGCGTGTGAGCAGGCGTGGAATAATTACAGAATGCTGCCACGCACGGCCACACGCGTGTGAGTGGCGTGGACGCGCCCAGTAGGGCAACAGCGGAAATTCGACTCCTTGGACAGCTATTTAAACCCTTCTTTCTCATTTTGAGAGGGGGAGACTCCCAACTTTCAGATCTGATTTCTCTCTCTATTCCTTCCCCTTTGGGGAGGAAAATCATACTCTTTTCTCTTAGATTAGGATAGATCTTTAGAATAGAAGATGGATTGAAGATGTAGAGCTCACTATTCCTTTGGTAAAATACTTTTCCCATTGGATTGCTTGTTTAGATTTATTGTTGAAAGTAATTTTGCTTTGTTGTTTTGGATAATTTCTATGATTGAGTAGAGTAATTTGGGTGTGTGTGCCCTTGTTAAATTATTGATGGATGATTAGAAATTGCTTTATCATTTTGAGAATGGTAGAAGTAGGATTGATGTTTGTATGAATGATGTTGTTCAAACTTTACTTCTATTTCGACCGGAATAGTTAGTAAACCGAGTGAAAGTGAGAGAGTGCGCGATAGCGGCCTCTCACGAGCCCAACTCACCCATATCTCCGCTCTTAGTCCGAGAGGACAAGATCCGAGAGGAGTGGTAGACTAGGTATTCGATAAAATGCCTCAACCGAATGAGGATTGAGAGTCTGAGTGTGACGCCACTCAGTATTAAGGCCTTGACTCCCTTACTCAATTGCGAAACTCGTTTCCCAAATTCCTTAGGAAGATCAATCAATTTGTTTGACATTGGTGCACACCCCTTTCATTTCTTTTGCATTATTTAGTGTAATCTCATTCCTACAACCCATACCTACTCATTAAACCAATCCCTTGTAATACTTGTAACTCTTACCTTTTAGTACCATTAAGGTCAACATTAATTCGATTCCCATTCGCCATCCTTGAGAGACACGACACTCGGGGAGTCTTAACTCTTCGTTTTACCACCTTCACATTCACTCCCACTAAAACCACAACATCACACTTGCCTTTTAACATCCTAAATGTCATACACTTGATTCGGTTCCAATTTGCCATCCATGAGAACACGACACTCTGTGAACTTCTTCTTCGTTTTAACACCTTTCACACCACTAAAACTATAACATCAATTACTAAAAAACAATTTTAACAATTTATTGTATTTTATTAAAGTGGAAAGTATTGGTCCCAAGGGGATGGGGTACAAGTCTAGAGGGGGGGTGAATAGACTTGTACAAGATTTTGCAAATCTTTTTCGACCTCTCGTGTGTATTGGACTTAGGATGTTTAGGTCTGATACCTCACAAGATGAAGACAAAGTTTTATGCGCAGCGGAAAAGTTATCCCCTTTTAATTAGCACGAGTTTGAGTTAGTTCGAGAGGTGTGATTATATGCAGTGCAGATCGAGAGATAGTTAGCGAGAGATAAAAATAGAAAGTAAATCCGAGAGAGATTTTTAAGTGGTTCGGCCAACCCGCCTACGTTCACTCTTCTTCTAGAAACTCCCTAGAAGGATTGCACTAAAACTTCCCCTTTTAGTACAATATCGAGCGCTTGAGCTTTGATCACGAAGCCCGCCTCAAGCCTCAGGTTTTTCGCCCCGCTTCTTGTTACTCCACCTCTCGAGCACTTGAGCTTTGATCACCAAGCCCGCCTCAAGCCTCAGGATCTTCACAAGACAGCTCCCAGGTTACTCCGCCTCTTCTTGCCTTCTCCAAGACAAGGTTGTTCCGGTTGTCACAGGTTGAATGTAACAATCTCCAATCTGACCAAAAGCTTTCGTTGAATGATCTTCCTTGTAGAGCAGCTTTGTTCACCTTCTAGATGTGTAGTAGTTGAAGCTTTGTAACTCTCTCAAAACACTAAGATGTGTTTTCTCGCACTGGTGAATATCAAGGATGATATTCCAGATTAAGCTCTTGCACTTTGAACGTTTGAATCAGACACCTCTTATGATAGCTTAGAATTCTCGAACCTATTTGAACTTGTGTCTTCACGTCCTTATATATGAGAGTTGAGGAATAATTCCGTTGGAGGGAAAATTATTTCGTTTGAAATCTGTCTCCCATGTTGATCATGGGACTTGCATATTTTTAGCATGTTTCATGGAGTGGTGGTCTTGTAACTTGAACCTTTTGTCTTGTAGTGAATATCCCATATTCCACTATCTTGAGTCCATGCTCCACTTACTTCTTTTGGTAAAAGTTACTCTTTTTATATTCCCATTGATCCTCGTTTTAGGGAATAAGACCGACCTTTGATTGGTGCATCTTCTATCCGTTTGTTGTGGAGTTCTGACGTGGCATCCACTTCCGGCTGTTCTATGTTCCCATAATACTCTGTCAGCACCTCCTTAATATGTTATCTCCATGATATTCTTCTTCTCCAAACTTAGATTACTTCATCTATGCGTGTTAACTGCCATTCAGTTCATTGGAGAAGAGCCAGTTTATCGAGACCAAAGTTGATGTCTCGACTACTTGATGTCTCGATCCCATGTCTCGAACTGGATTGATGTCTCGAGAGATTCCATCTCTCGAACTCTGCTTATGTCTCGAGACTTAGTTGATGTCTCGCAGACCCTTATTCCTCCAGTGATGTCTCGTACCTTCTTCTGATCTATCTATAAGTTTACAACACAAAACTTCTAAGATGTTCAAGCAAGTTTACCTTAAGATTAAATATTTTTCGAGTTGAGCTCAATTACCCGGTTGTATTCTCGCTTTTAGTTTACTTGTCGAACTTACATGTATTTCCTATCTATCGAGACTTAGGGGATTGAACATTACATTTGGTATCATCAAAACCTATTACAGTATGTTCCTAAGAATTTCCCCCTTTTTGATGATGCCAACACTATACTTACTTATATGGCTGATTTTCAAGAAAATATTAGCTTTGATTTTTATTTTCAGCGCATATGGTAAGTTTGATAAGGAAACTAATCTGCTAAAACATGAAGAACAAACTCACGCAACACCCCCAGCAAAAGATATATATATATATTAAGATCAAGGGAATGTTTTACAATGAAATTACTTAGCAGAAAAGTTAATAGAAAGCAAAGAACAACATCAGAAAAGTTAAGAATGCATATATGACAACGAGAGCTTACTGCTTGTCCGCTTTCCTCTTCTCATTGATGGCTGCTCGTGTCTTGATGGGGTCTTTTGTGTTTACCAGATTTAGGTAGTCATCTGATACATCAAGATGAAGGTAGTTGATGAAGGCTTCACCTATGAAACTCCCTTCGATTACCCCATCTCTCCACCATTCGATGTATTCACTGGCAGTGAGGCCACTGTGAGAAGATAAGTCAGTTTTGTTGAGAAGACTTACGATGATTCCATTTAGAAATTCTGTAGAGTCTTCCTTGATTCCCATTCTGTATTCTCTCATAAATTTCTCATCTTTCTTCTCATTGGCCGTTTGTTGTTCTTGCCTCTTTCTTCTCCTTTCTCTGTCTTTTTCTCTTCTCTTCTCCAATTCCTTTGTGCGTTGAACCCTTAGTTCCTCTTGCCTCTTGGCTTCCTTCATTGCCTTGCTAGTTATCTTTGGGACTTTGGGAGGAGGTCCAGTGGTTAAGGGTTCACTGGCTGCCCTTTTCTTGCCGGTTGATGTTCCTCTTGTCCCCTGATTTTCCCCCTTGTTGGCATCATTCAGACGGAAAATGAGAGTGGACATACCTTCAAAGAGCGATTGAAGCTGAGCAGGTACTTGGTTCGACAAGTCATCGAGGAGAGCTTTGATCACGTCCTGTCGAAGTTCATTGGAGTTCTGGAAGGCTCGAAGTTCAACATTTAGTTCTGCAACTTCTGCCCTTGCCCCAGCAGCTTTTGCTCGAGCTTCTGCAGCCTCATTTGTGGCTCGTCTTGCTGCATCTTCAGCCCACACCACTTGTTCGAGAAGTTTCTCATGACTGTCTTGGGATTCACTTGATCCAGCAGCAGGCATTGATGCGTTGCGAACAATAGTAAGTGTGTGTTCAATTTGAGCCATCTTCTGAGATTGATCGGTCATGAATTGGCGCACCTCGCCAATGAAAGCTTCTTCAGCCTGTCGATCATAATCAGAAGTAGGAGAAGAAGGTTGAGTAATATCTTTAGTCGGAGGGGACTTGGGTGCTTCCAGATTTCCACCCATGATTTGCAATTCAGAGTCCACCTCTCGATTGTGTTTTTGAGGATCAGCAGGGACACTGGGATCAGAGCTTGAAGGTAGCTCCATGTCAGGCGCTTCCCGGTTTCCACCTGAGGGATTGATCACTTCTCGCTCATCATCTCTCGAACCCGGAACCTCAGCTTCAGCTTCTGGTAGGAGCGGAACACCTAAGGAAGGGACTTCTGTGTTGGATGCTTCCCGGTTTCCATCCAAGTGAAGAGCCTCCTCATTGTTACCTCTCGAACCAGAGCTGGTAACTTGATCATCTGCCGGAGGGATTGGATTTGAAGAGGAAGGTTGTGCATCAACAGGTGCTTCCCGGTTTCCACCATTGATGGAAGCATCTTCCCCCTCAGTACCTCTCAAACCAGCAGGATTTGGAACTGTCTGCTCAGTTTGCTCATCCGGCTGCACCTCAGACTGATCAGGAGAGTCAGGAATCACTATGGTTTCGGGAGCAATTGGTGCACTCCACCTTTGCCTATCAAACATTCTGGCCGCAAAGGCGGATGCCGTGTCATCTGGTAGCAGAAAAGGAGATACCTGCTCCATGTATGTTGAAAAACCTGGCAGTGTGAGCAAAGGAGTTTCACCCTCTCGAACTGTCTGTGCCTCGTCGTTGTCAACAGAGGGTGTGGACTCAGGAGGTGGTAGAAGTAAGATGGAGTTGGGTTCTGCCTCAAGTGCTTCAGAGGTCTCGGATTCACCTCTCGAAGCTGCTACCTGTGCGTCCAGAGCAGAATCACTAACTTGGGACAAAGGGATTGCTGTCGTTGCTATTGGATTTTCAGGATCATCCCTTGCAACCCCTGAGGTCTCCCCTGGACCTCTCGTATCCTCTACATGATGTCCCAAGGATAGAGCAGTAGCGAGNAGGTCCAGTGGTTAAGGGTTCACTGGCTGCCCTTTTCTTGCCGGTTGATGTTCCTCTTGTCCCCTGATTTTCCCCCTTGTTGGCATCATTCAGACGGAAAATGAGAGTGGACATACCTTCAAAGAGCGATTGAAGCTGAGCAGGTACTTGGTTCGACAAGTCATCGAGGAGAGCTTTGATCACGTCCTGTCGAAGTTCATTGGAGTTCTGGAAGGCTCGAAGTTCAACATTTAGTTCTGCAACTTCTGCCCTTGCCCCAGCAGCTTTTGCTCGAGCTTCTGCAGCCTCATTTGTGGCTCGTCTTGCTGCATCTTCAGCCCACACCACTTGTTCGAGAAGTTTCTCATGACTGTCTTGGGATTCACTTGATCCAGCAGCAGGCATTGATGCGTTGCGAACAATAGTAAGTGTGTGTTCAATTTGAGCCATCTTCTGAGATTGATCGGTCATGAATTGGCGCACCTCGCCAATGAAAGCTTCTTCAGCCTGTCGATCATAATCAGAAGTAGGAGAAGAAGGTTGAGTAATATCTTTAGTCGGAGGGGACTTGGGTGCTTCCAGATTTCCACCCATGATTTGCAATTCAGAGTCCACCTCTCGATTGTGTTTTTGAGGATCAGCAGGGACACTGGGATCAGAGCTTGAAGGTAGCTCCATGTCAGGCGCTTCCCGGTTTCCACCTGAGGGATTGATCACTTCTCGCTCATCATCTCTCGAACCCGGAACCTCAGCTTCAGCTTCTGGTAGGAGCGGAACACCTAAGGAAGGGACTTCTGTGTTGGATGCTTCCCGGTTTCCATCCAAGTGAAGAGCCTCCTCATTGTTACCTCTCGAACCAGAGCTGGTAACTTGATCATCTGCCGGAGGGATTGGATTTGAAGAGGAAGGTTGTGCATCAACAGGTGCTTCCCGGTTTCCACCATTGATGGAAGCATCTTCCCCCTCAGTACCTCTCAAACCAGCAGGATTTGGAACTGTCTGCTCAGTTTGCTCATCCGGCTGCACCTCAGACTGATCAGGAGAGTCAGGAATCACTATGGTTTCGGGAGCAATTGGTGCACTCCACCTTTGCCTATCAAACATTCTGGCCGCAAAGGCGGATGCCGTGTCATCTGGTAGCAGAAAAGGAGATACCTGCTCCATGTATGTTGAAAAACCTGGCAGTGTGAGCAAAGGAGTTTCACCCTCTCGAACTGTCTGTGCCTCGTCGTTGTCAACAGAGGGTGTGGACTCAGGAGGTGGTAGAAGTAAGATGGAGTTGGGTTCTGCCTCAAGTGCTTCAGAGGTCTCGGATTCACCTCTCGAAGCTGCTACCTGTGCGTCCAGAGCAGAATCACTAACTTGGGACAAAGGGATTGCTGTCGTTGCTATTGGATTTTCAGGATCATCCCTTGCAACCCCTGAGGTCTCCCCTGGACCTCTCGTATCCTCTACATGATGTCCCAAGGATAGAGCAGTACCTCTCGTATCCTCTACATGATGTCCCAAGGATAGAGCAGTAGCGAGCCTGATATCCTCTTGATGTCCCAAGGATAGAGCAGTAGCGAGCCTGATATCCTCTCTAAATTTTGCATCCAGTTCAGGATCCACCCTGATATCCTCTCTAAATTTTGCATCCAGTTCAGGATCCACTTCATACTCGTCTTCTTGTTCATCAGCAGCTATTCCCTTTCCTTTGTCAGATCGTCCAAGATTCCTCTTGGTCACATGCATGTCATGGGCTAGCTCTTGTAGTTCGTTGGCTGGGATCTCAGTAAGGTTTAACCAATTCAAAGCAAAGATCTCCTCAGCCTCCATATTTGCTGCTAGTGCCATCAATTGGTTAAAGGGACCTGTTCTCCAGTTGATCCATCGGAGTACTCTGGAGAGATCATCCAAACTAGACACAGCTTCATCATTTTGAACCAACTGAGTGGTGACTTCGTCATTCAGATCATGAGGCTCAGCAGATAGGATTTCTGTCGCTGATGCAGCTTCCACTGTTTGTGTATCGATCTCTCGATTTTGCTCCGAGATATCATCACTCAACCCAACATCTACTATGGCTCTTGCTATTGTTCCTTCAACTTGAGCAGATTCAGTGGGTGTCAACTCCACATTATGAGCACTTTGCACTGGGTCCCTGACCACAGTGCCCTGATCATCAGCAGCAGTTTCCACTGTGTTGTCTCGAACCTCTACTGCTGAAACTGTTATCTCTCGAACCAGCTCTCGTGGTTCCTCAACATCACCCTGCACTGGATCACTGATCTCAGTGCCTTCAAACTCTCGAGCCTCCCCTCGAGACATACCCGCAGACTCATCAGCACCACCAGCACCATCATCAACATTCACTTCAATAAATATCTCACCTGAGATGGACCTGGTAGGGGGTACTCTCTCAACCTCACCGGCCATTGCAGCCTGAGGTTCCCCCTAGGCCTATGCCCTGTCCTCGAATGGTACTGGAATAACAGAGGGTGTCACCTCTCGAGTCTTGGTGACAGCATCAGATTTGGCTTTCTTAGCCTTCTTTGGTAGAACAACCCTCTTAATCAGTATACCCAGTGGTGCATTATCAGAATCCTCCTCCACAGATTGGGCTTTCCTCTTGCCCTTTCCCTTAGGCTTTGAGGGAGAGGGTGCAATCTTTACACCCTTGGACTTTGGAGCATGAGATTTCGTCCTACCCATATAGGTATTTTGATGAATCTCCCTCCCTTCCCTCAATTGCAAAGCCTTCAAACTCAATAAGTACTGAACAGCAAAACCAAAACCAACCTTTTTATTAATTGACTGGTTGGTGTTTGAAACTGAGCCTTGCACTTGCTATTTTAGGAAGTTGAAGATGATGTGAGCCCAGTCCATTCGAACATTGTTCCAGATGGCATGAAGGATTTTGAGGATGTCCAAATTGATCTCATCGGTTCCGGACACCTTGCTGAGGATGAACTTCATGATGAGGTCAGCTGCAATAGCGAACCTCTCCTTCAAATGGTACTTGCGGAGGGCAGAGGTTGCGCTGGTCGGTGCATTCTCCAATCGAATTTTGTCCCAAAACGCCTGCTTGTCCAGACTGTAATCCGAGAGGTTCTTGACTGCTTCCTCTGTTGCAACAAAATCGAATGCAGCCCTAAGGTCGCCCACTGAAGTCGTGATATCAATCTCGTTGAACCGGCTTTCAATTTTTCCCTTGGAGACCTTGGCATTTGCGAACCATTCGGTGTAGTCGAGGTCGTGGATGGTTCGATAGTCATGCGTCATGTACTTCAGGAGCCCAGCCTTCTCGAACTTCTTGAGGACCTTCTCTGCCAGCTTCGGGTTCGTCGAGTGATTGACGAAGCCATCTCTGTCAAGAATACTTCCCGCCTTGACTTGCTTGATAAGAGTGCGTATGTGGTNCCGCCTTGACTTGCTTGATAAGAGTGCGTATGTGGTTCAACTCCCTCTGGTATGCGTCGGAAGATGAGGTTGATGTTGATGATTCGGACGCCATTGTTGAAAGCTTGATGTTTTGGAGGGAATGAGTACAGTGTTTGGAATTTTGGGGATTTTGAGTATTCGGTTTAAGCTTGAATCCGGGTAAGGAAGATGGGTTTGGCTTTTATATCTTGTGGATTAGGGTCGGATATATGGGTAGGGTTGAGAGTTTAACCCGAATTAGGATCCCGGTTAATTTAAACAGAATGAAAGGTCAGAAATACCCTTCTATGACGGTTATGTGTATAAGATATGATAAGGGTATTTTGGGAAAGTATGGGACGATTTAAGATTTAAAAGTGGGGTTATAAGATAAGATAACTTTATAAGCATGCTCCCACTAATCAAGATAGTGCCCTTAAAACTTGGAAAATCGTTAGTAACCGAAGATCACGTGGCTAACATTAATTTCCAAATTAGCCGTTCCACATATATCCATTGAACACATCAGTTTCACCTTTCGAAGGTGAACATTCGGCTGTACTAGTTTAAGGATCTTCCCCCTGAGTGATTGATCCCTAAACCTCCTTATTCCTCCGTCTTGATCTGGTACATCCAATAACAACGCATTCAAATGGTTAAGGATCTTCCCCCTGAGTAATTGATCTCTAACCCTCCTTATTCCTCCATTTAGAGATACACAGTGAACCAGTTTGTTATCTTTCGAAGTGATCTCTCGAACTCCCCTTCTTCGAGACGTAACATATATAGTCAAACTGAATGAGTATCTCTCGAACTACCTTTCGAACACAGATTGCAAGAAGAACAAGATTGATTCATCCAAAAGATATCACTTGGAACATATCCTTAAGATTGATTCATCCAAAAGATATCACTTGGAACATATCCTTAAGTTCATTTAGTGATTTCGATATCACTTGGAACATATCCTTAAGTTCATTTAGTGATTTCCAGATACCTTGGAACATATCCTTAAGTTCATTTAGTGATTTCCAGATACGTTACATATGAATCAATATACTATTAGATTCCCTAGAAACTTTTGTTTGGCCTTGGATAGCCATATAGGAATCTAATGTCAGAGCAGGAACTAGCCATCTAAAGTCCTATTTATTCTAGTTACAGAACTAGAGGTGACTAATTCTTCTTGTTCTTCTCTACTTCTCCGCTGCTGCACTCCTCACAGGCTCCTTCTCCCTTTCCCTTGGTTCTCCATTTGGTTGAGGGAGAGCTTTTTCCAGAATGTGTAGCTGTAGGAGTCCCACTTATACGAGACTCTTCTCCTGATTCCAGTATCCCACCGTTGTGGATCTCCTCGCATTTGGGGATCCATTCACCTTGGATGGGAATAGGATACTTGCTTGGATTATCAGGAAGCTCTGCAATCTGTTCACCCTTAGTTGATTCTAGATAGTTTTCTCCTTGAAAGTCTTTGGATTTAACTGCCGATTTCCTTCCTCTATACCAGAATGGTACATCATCTTTTCCTTTCTTCTTCTCCATGAAGAAGTTGATGACATAAACTGCTGAGGAAACACCTCTATTTATAGCCCAAAAACTTAGGTACTGTTGAGTCACGAGATGCTAAATGAATGACCATTCAATGCTGTGTAACTTCAAGGCTGCCATAAAGTTGATGAAACTGCCCCTCACATGCGAAACAGTTCATGGCACTAAATACAAGGAGATAAGATTTGACCGTTCAACCCAATTCTATCATTCCCAATTCTAACCTTAGTTGAGAGAATCTATTTTCACATAACGCCTTTGTGAAAATATCCGCTAGTTGCTCCTCCGTTGCAACATATTCCAAAGTTATATCCTTTTTCTCAACATGGTCTCGGATGAAGTGATACTTGATATCAATGTGTTTTGTCCTTGAGTGTAACACTGGATTTTGAGTAATAGCTATGGCACTAGTGTTGTCACACATAATCTTAACCTCTTTACATTCAACACCATAATCCAGTAATTGTTGCTTCATCCATAAGATCTGAGCACAACAACTTCCAGCTGCTACATATTATGCCTCAGCGGTACTTGTAGCTATCGAATGCTGTTTCTTGCTAAACCATGAGACAAGTCTCCCTCCTAGAAACTGACATGTCCCTGAAGTGCTCTTTCGATCAATTTTGCAACCGACAAAGTCCGCATCTGAATATCCCATAAGTTCGAAAGATCCACCTCTCGAATACCAAAGTCCAACACTTTGCGTACCCTTGAGATATCTAAGAATCTTTTTAGATGTATTGAGGTGACTTTCCTTAGGACTTTCCAAAGGATATATCTGGTCTACTAGCAGTTAAATAAAGAAGAGATCCGATGATACCTCGATACGTAGTCTGATCGACCTCTCGACCTTCACTGTCCACGTCGATGCGTAGAGAGGTTCCCATAGGCACTTTGACTGAGGATTTCCCTTCTATATTGTATTTCCTGAGCAGATCCTTGGTGTACCTCTCCTGGTTGATGAAGATACCTTCCTTGAGTTGTCTCACTTGTAGTCCAAGGAAGTAGTTGAGTTCTCCCATCATGCTCATCTCGAACTTCCCTTTCATCAAACTGGAGAACTTCTCGCACAAGTCTGGATTGGTGCTCCCAAAGATGATATCGTCCACATAGATTTGCACCAATAGGATATGATCCCCATCCTTAATTCTAAACAATGTTTTGTCCACTAGGCCTTTGGTGAACCCACACTGAAGTAGAAAAGAGGATAAAGTGTCATACCAAGCTCTCGGAGCTTGTTTCAAGCCGTAAAGTGCCTTCTTCAACTTCTATACTTTGTCAGCTCCCACGTCCTTCAAGAAACCCGAAGGTTGTTCAACGTACACCTCTTCTTCAAGAGGTCCGTTCAGAAAAGCGCTCTTGACATCCATTTGATATACTTTGAAGTCTTTGAAGGCAGCATATGCGAGAAAGATGCGAATGGCTTCGAGACGTGCCACCGGAGCGAAGGTTTCATCAAAATCTATTCCTTCCTCCTGACAGTAACCTTTGGCAACAAGTCTGGCCTTGTTCCTAACAATGACTCCATCATCATTCATCTTGTTTCTGAAAACCCACTTTGTTCCAATGACATTCTGATGATGAGGTCTCGGAACTAGTTCCCAAACATCGTTTCCTTTCAAATTGATGAAGTTCCTCTTGCATGGCTTGCACCCAATCTGGATCACTTAGAGCCTCATCAATCACCTTAGGCTCTATTTGTGATAGAAAGCTAGCGATCATGCTTTCTCTGTATGCTGATCTGGTCCGAACCTTGTCACGTACATCTCCAATCACTTGATCAGCGGGATGGCTTCTAAGCCATCTTAGATCGGGTTGTGGCTCCTCAGTTGACTCCTCGATAGTTGGTTGGGATGCGGAAGGATCATCTATAATCTGGATTGAATCAACTGAATCAGTAGCATTCTTCTTTGTAGTCTCTTCATCATTTGATTCTGACTGGAGTTCTGCTATGTCTCGAACTATCGACTGCTTCCCATCGAGAGGTAAGTCTAATCTCTCGATCGTTTCCGGCTGAACTTCCTTAGAGTTTTCAGCTGCTTCTATTGACTTTGATGGTTGATCTGTCGATGCTCTATCATCAAAAGAGACATGTATGGATCCTTCAACCACCAATCTCCGCTTGTTGAAAACTCTGAATGCTTTACTTGTCGATGAGTATCCTAGAAATACTCCATCGTCTGCCTTTTCATCAAAAGCCTTTAACCGAGTCTTTCCATTGTTGTGGATAAAACATTTGCATCCGAATGTGTGGAAGTAGCTTACATTCGGTTTTCTCCCGTTTCACAACTCATATGGAGTCTTTCCAGCTCCTTTCACGATCAAGGACCGATTTTGGGTGTAGCATGCTGTGTTGACTGCTTCAGCCCAAAATCCCTGAGATATATTAGCTTGTGAGAGCATGGTCCTTACAGCTTCCTTGAGAGTTCTGTTCCTCCTTTCAGCAACCCCGTTCTGTTGAGGTGTTCGAGCAGCTGACAACTGATGATGAATCCCGTTCTCGTTGCAGTAGCTCTCGATAACTTGATTAACGAACTCTCCTCCTTGATCTGACCGAATCTTAAGTATCGAGACATCCTTTTCAACTTGAACTTGCCTTAAGAGATTTGGTAAGGCAACTTTTGTCTCGCTTTTCTTGGTTAAGAACACGGTCCAGGTGAATCTTGTGTAGTCATCTACTACCACAAGAGTATACTTTCTTCCTCTCATGCTGGGTGGATTTACTGGGCCAAATAAGTCCATATGAAGAAGACTTAATGGTTTAGTAGATGATGTCTCGGCTTTGGTTTTGAAAGAGGATTTAATCTGTTTGCAGCGTTGACATGCCTCACAAATCTTGTCCTTTCGAAACGTAACTTTGGGCAGTTCTTCCACAAGGTTCCTCTTAGTAAGCTTGTTGATAGTTTTGAAGTTTAGGTGACTAAGCTTACTGTGCCAATCCCAGCATAAGTCCTCTTTGCTCCTTGCTAGCATACATAGGGATGGTTTGGCAGATCTCCAATCCACTATGTACATGTTTCCTTTCCTTGCTGCTTCCAGCACGACTTCGAGAGATTCCTCTTGTATGATCCGGCACTTGCTTTTGGTGAAGATAACTTTGTAGCCCTTGTCACAGAATTGGCTCGTGCTTAGGAGGTTGAACTTGAGTCCTTCAACGTAGGATACCTCCTTGATCACCAATTCATTCTTGTGAATCTCACCAACAGCCTCCGTGCATCCTTTCTTCTCGTTGTCTCCAAACGTCACCAAGGGACCTTCGATAGGATGGATGTTCTCTAATAGTGTTAGATTTCCCGTCATATGTCTCGAACATCCACTGTCAATGAACCATACGTCCCTGGTGTCCTGCATGCAAATCAGGCAGATTTAGGTACCCAAACTTTGGGTCCTGATTGGTTAGTGAGTTTAGGCATCCATTTATACCTCGGGCCCATTACTCCAGGCCTAGGTGCAATGTAGCCATTATACGATTGATAANGGTTGGGATGCGGAAGGATCATCTATAATCTGGATTGAATCAACTGAATCAGTAGCATTCTTCTTTGTAGTCTCTTCATCATTTGATTCTGACTGGAGTTCTGCTATGTCTCGAACTATCGACTGCTTCCCATCGAGAGGTAAGTCTAATCTCTCGATCGTTTCCGGCTGAACTTCCTTAGAGTTTTCAGCTGCTTCTATTGACTTTGATGGTTGATCTGTCGATGCTCTATCATCAAAAGAGACATGTATGGATCCTTCAACCACCAATCTCCGCTTGTTGAAAACTCTGAATGCTTTACTTGTCGATGAGTATCCTAGAAATACTCCATCGTCTGCCTTTTCATCAAAAGCCTTTAACCGAGTCTTTCCATTGTTGTGGATAAAACATTTGCATCCGAATGTGTGGAAGTAGCTTACATTCGGTTTTCTCCCGTTTCACAACTCATATGGAGTCTTTCCAGCTCCTTTCACGATCAAGGACCGATTTTGGGTGTAGCATGCTGTGTTGACTGCTTCAGCCCAAAATCCCTGAGATATATTAGCTTGTGAGAGCATGGTCCTTACAGCTTCCTTGAGAGTTCTGTTCCTCCTTTCAGCAACCCCGTTCTGTTGAGGTGTTCGAGCAGCTGACAACTGATGATGAATCCCGTTCTCGTTGCAGTAGCTCTCGATAACTTGATTAACGAACTCTCCTCCTTGATCTGACCGAATCTTAAGTATCGAGACATCCTTTTCAACTTGAACTTGCCTTAAGAGATTTGGTAAGGCAACTTTTGTCTCGCTTTTCTTGGTTAAGAACACGGTCCAGGTGAATCTTGTGTAGTCATCTACTACCACAAGAGTATACTTTCTTCCTCTCATGCTGGGTGGATTTACTGGGCCAAATAAGTCCATATGAAGAAGACTTAATGGTTTAGTAGATGATGTCTCGGCTTTGGTTTTGAAAGAGGATTTAATCTGTTTGCAGCGTTGACATGCCTCACAAATCTTGTCCTTTCGAAACGTAACTTTGGGCAGTTCTTCCACAAGGTTCCTCTTAGTAAGCTTGTTGATAGTTTTGAAGTTTAGGTGACTAAGCTTACTGTGCCAATCCCAGCATAAGTCCTCTTTGCTCCTTGCTAGCATACATAGGGATGGTTTGGCAGATCTCCAATCCACTATGTACATGTTTCCTTTCCTTGCTGCTTCCAGCACGACTTCGAGAGATTCCTCTTGTATGATCCGGCACTTGCTTTTGGTGAAGATAACTTTGTAGCCCTTGTCACAGAATTGGCTCGTGCTTAGGAGGTTGAACTTGAGTCCTTCAACGTAGGATACCTCCTTGATCACCAATTCATTCTTGTGAATCTCACCAACAGCCTCCGTGCATCCTTTCTTCTCGTTGTCTCCAAACGTCACCAAGGGACCTTCGATAGGATGGATGTTCTCTAATAGTGTTAGATTTCCCGTCATATGTCTCGAACATCCACTGTCAATGAACCATACGTCCCTGGTGTCCTGCATGCAAATCAGGCAGATTTAGGTACCCAAACTTTGGGTCCTGATTGGTTAGTGAGTTTAGGCATCCATTTATACCTCGGGCCCATTACTCCAGGCCTAGGTGCAATGTAGCCATTATACGGGCCCATTACTCCAGGCCTAGGTGCAATGTAGCCATTATACGATTGATAATCATAAGGAATGCTAGCAATGTAGCCATTATACGATTGATAATCATAAGGAATGCTAGCAAAGACGCCATTATACGATTGATAATCATAAGGAATGCTAGCAAAGACTCTGGGCCTCTTAGGTGCATAATAAGGAATGCTAGCAAAGACTCTGGGCCTCTTAGGTGCATAAGTCAGTTTAGGTTGAGGCTTGACCTCGAACTTACGCACCATGCCCTTCATAGCCTGTTTGGTCATGTGGTACCGTTGAAACTGAGGTTTATTCCACGGTTCATAATCTTGTGACCAATCCTCATCGGATGGGTAGTGTCTGCCTTCCTCCATCCGTGAGTTCCTATCTCTATGGATCTCAGACCTTCCATATTTGCCTTGAGGCGCATTATATGGAATATAGCTTCTCTTGTACTCGGAATGGCCTTGCGAGAGATAGCTAGGTGATCTCTCGATATTGTTAACCCGGCCATTCTTCGTAGCTTTCCTATACTTTCTATTTCTGGTGTATAGGGACGGTTTGTGTATAGCTACTCTGGTATTTCCTATTGGTCCTTTATGACCTTTATTCGGTTTGGGTTGAGATCCTCCATTGCTTGAAGTTCCCAAACCGTTGGTCTGCTTATCTTTCGAGAGACAGTTCTGACGGAACCCTAGTCCGGTTCAATCATTTGTGGGTCTATGGTCATTCACCATTTTCTCCATAGCTTTAGAGGAATTAGTAAATGATTCAATAACCTCTCTAAGATTAAGCTCACTAGTCTCTCGAGCTTTGCACTCTTCCTTAAGTTGGATGATCTCAGCTTCTAAGTTGCTTACTTTAAGAGTTAGCTCTGAGTTCTCTTTCGAGACATTCTTAAGCATCTCTCTTTCAGCAATTAGTCTGTTGTTTTCTTCCATTACTTTAGCATGAGTGCTATTAGCGATGCTGAGGTCCCTCTTGAGTAATTCCATGGTCTCAAAGGGATCCTCATCGCTTCTAAAAGAAGAGCATTGAGAAGTAGAGATAGAGAGCATTGAGATGTAGAAGTAGAGGTTACCTCATTGTCAATAGCCATTAAGCATTGATCCTCCTCTTCTGTAGTGTATAAGCAGATGAGCCCCCTCTCATCCTCTGAGCTGCTGCTGCTCTCGCTAGAGCTTGATGTCTCGGACTCCTCGATTGCCTTCTCAAGTTCTTCAGCCACAAGCGCCTTCCTGCACGAGTGAGTCTTTGATATGCCTTTGAAGCCTCCTTGTGTTGGCTTCTCCCTGGATTCCTCTTTCCTCCTGGAATCCTTTTCTTCTTGGCCTTGATGTTTGCTTACTGGTGGGTAAGGACATTCGGCCTTGAAATGTCCCGGTCTTCTGCAGTTGTAGCATAGACCTTGGTTTTCTTCCTCCGTTCTTCTGGATGAATATCTTTCATTTTTCCTTCTTGAGGAGGAAGGTGAACTTGTATTGCTCTCCGGTATCTTCTTCATGAACTTCCTGAATTTTCTCATAAAAAGAGCAAATTGTTGGTCAGATAAAAGATTTGTGGGATTAGGATCTGACCTTGAGGATGTGGTTGGTTGATCAGCAACTAGTGCCACATTCCATCTGTCCACCACGTCCTCATCTCTCGGGAATATCTCAAATTCGAATGCTTTGAGATCTCTAAATAATTGGTCGGTTGTGGTGTTTTTCAGATCCCTGTGATCGCGCATTGTGATCACCTTCATCTCCCACTCCTTGGTAAGGCCTCGTAAGACCTTCAGGTTTAGCTCCTTCTGTGGGATCTCCTTCTTGAGATCACTAATCTCGGTTGACAGCTTCATGAACCTAGATTCCATGCTGTCGATGCTCTCTCTTGGCTTCATCTTGAAGTCCTCGAACTTCTTCATCGCCATAGTTAGCTTGTTCTCTTTTTCCTGCTCGTCACCTTCACCAATCAGCATCAAAGTGTCCCATACCTCTTTAGCAGTGGTGCATTTCCTTACTCGTGGGAAGATGGTTTCATCTATTGCCCTGAAGATGATATCCTTGGCAATGTTGTCAAGGTTGTTTCTCTTCCTATCATCACTCGTCCATTCTTCCCTAGGTTTTGGGACGTACTTTGGTGTGTCTTTTGTTTGTTCTGCGGCAGTGTTGACCATCAGAATTTTGACTGGTCCAGTTGATATAACCTCGGCCATCTCATCATGGAGGGCTGATAGATACGCAAGCATGCGTGTTTTCCAATCGTCAAACCTGCTAAGATAAAAAAGAAGATGTCTCGACAACATGCTGTCCATATTGAAAATTATCTCGTGCTTTGAAAACTTTTTAAAAGATTTTTCAAAGAAGGATATCTAGGCATTATAAACAAAGGTTTATATCGATCAGAGAACTTGCTCTGATACCAATTGTTGTTCCCAAGGGGATGGGGTACAAGTCTAGAGGAGGGGGTGAATAGACTTGTACAAGATTTTGCAAATCTTTTTCGACCTCTCGTGTGTATTGGACTTAGGATGTTTAGGTCTGATACCTCACAAGATGAAGACAAAGTTTTATGCGCAGCGGAAAAGTTATCCCCTTTTAATTAGCACGAGTTTGAGTTAGTTCGAGAGGTGTGATTATATGCAGTGAAGATCGAGAGATAGTTAGCGAGAGATAAAAACAGAAAGTAAATGCGAGAGAGATTTTTAAGTGGTTCGGCCAACACGCCTACATCCACTCTTCTTCTAGAAACTCCCTAGAAGGATTGCACTAAAACTTCCCCTTTTAGTACAATATCGAGCGCTTGAGCTTTGATCACGAAGCCAGCCTCAAGCCTCAGGTTTTTCGCCCTGCTTCTTGTTACTCCACCTCTCGAGCACTTGAGCTTTAATCACCAAGCCCGCCTCAAGCCTCAGGATCTTCACAAGACAGCTCCCAGGTTACTCCGCCTCTTCTTGCCTTCTCCAAGACAAGGTTGTTCCGGTTGTCACAGGTTGAATGTAACAATCTCCAATCTGACCAAAAGCTTTCGTTGAATGATCTTCCTTGTAGAGCAGCTTTGGTCACCTTCTAAATGTGTAGTAGTTGAAGCTTTGTAACTCTCTCAAAACACTAAGATGTGTTTTCTCGCACTTGTGAATATCAAGGATGATATTCCAGATTAAGCTCTTGCACTTTGAACGTTTGAATCAGACACCTCTTATGATAGCTTAGAATTCTCGAACCTATTTGAACTTGTGTCTTCACGTCTTTATATATGAGAGTTGAGGAATAATTCCGTTGGAGGGAAAATTATTCCGTTTGAAATCTGTCTCCCATGCTGATCATGGGACTTGCATATTTTTAGCATGTTTCATGGAGTGGTGGTCTTGTAACTTGAACCTTTTGTCTTGTAGTGAATATCCCATATTCCACTATCTTGAGTCCATGCTCCACTTACTTCTTTTGGTAAAAGTTACTCTTTTATATTCCCATTGATCCTCGTTTTAGGGAATAAGACCGACCTTTGATTGGTGCATCTTCTATCCGTTTGTTGTGGAGTTCTGACGTGGCATCCACTTCCGGCTGTTCTATGTTCCCATAATACTCTGTCAGCACCTCCTTAATATTTTATCTCCATGATATTCTTCTTCTTCAAACTTAGATTACTTCATCTATGCGTGTTAACTGCCATTCAGTTCATTGGAGAAGAGCCATTTTATCGAGACCAAAGTTGATGTCTCGACTACTTGATGTCTCGATCCCATGTCTCGAACTGGATTGATGTCTCGAGAGATTCCATCTCTCGAACTCTGCTTATGTCTCGAGACTTAGTTGATGTCTCGCAGACCCTTATTCCTCCAGTGATGTCTCGTGCCTTCTTCTGATCTATCTATAAGTTTACAACACAAAACTTCTAAGATGTTCAAGCAAGTTTACCTTAAGCTTAAATATTTTCCGAGTTGAGCTCAATTACCCGGTTGTATTCTCACTTTTAGTTTACTTGTCGAACTTACATGTATTTTCTATCTATCGAGACTTAGGGGATTGAACATTACATTTGGTATCATCAAAACCTATTACAGTATGTTCCTAACAGAAAGAGAATCACATCATCGGCGTAATCGTGTTCCGTAGTCAATTGAAGCCCATAATACAATGAATCATTATTATACTATGCTAATATAGACAGAAATTGCAACCAAAAAATTGGAATACATAAGACAGTAGTTTTGGGCAGCAGTTTTAGACAGAGTCTTCCCGTTTTTCCAAAAGCAATGAGACTAGTAGTTGTTAGAGCCACTATTAATTCTTCCTACCTCTAGACGGATTGCAAGATATTGAGGCTCATAAAGAACTTGAGACTACGGAGCTTAGCTTCAGAAAAAGATCAAGAGAGAGTTGAATGGTTTTCAAAATAGATTGCAAACATTGGAGATGGAATTGCAGGGGTTGTATACAATAGTTTATCCGAGATCGATATTCCATGACACGATTTTCGTTGAAGTGTGGACCCGATCCCATAGTAACTATAGTGGAAAGCGCATTCTCAAGCCTGAGATATGGCATGCTTGATGAGTCGCACCCAGAAGGCCAAGCAATAATCTCTCCGACTTTAGATGTCGTTGATCAAATTAATCAGTACGTACATGTGCGACATGAACACTGAAAATGACGAACAAATTTAAGTTGTGACTCTTTGTGTAAGGCAGAATCAGACGGTGAAAATCTATCAGAAGTACACATTCTTGAATTCCTAAGTAGTTTGAGCTTGTTTGGACTTCCTAATCATTCTTTGACATTAAAGGTTGGTGCACCTATTATGTTATTACGGAACATAGACCACTCTTTTGGTCTTTGCAACGGTACGTGTCTCATTGTCACAAGATTGGCAGATAACATTGTCGAAACAAGCATAGTTAATGGGACACATGAAGAAACCAAAGTTCTTATCCCCCGAATGTCTCTCACTCCTTCTGATACAAGATTGCCCTTCAAGTTCTAGCGTAAACAATTCCCATTGATGCTCACATATGACATAACTATCAACAAAAGTCATGGTCAAACACTAACTCATGTTGGGTTATTGCTGAAAAAATCAGTGTTTAATCACGTTCAATTGCACGTGGCTTTTTCCCGAGTGACCCATCCTGATAGCCTAAAGGTGTTAGCTCTGGACGAGGATAAACAAAATTCTGTTACTACTACCAATGTCATCTACAAAGAAGTTTTCAATAATGTGTAGTTAGAACCGGTGATATTATGTTTTTTTTTTCAAAGAGCACATTTACCCAAGTTATACAAATCTCAAACACTGATATATAAAATTCCCAAAGTTTCAGCACTGGATGCTTACATCTACACATTAACACTAATAATTCAACAATTATTTGGTCGAATTTAAGTAAGTATAACATCACAAAACATAATCGATTCAAATCATCTTTTCAATTGCATTATTTAATATTTGATGTTATAATTTATATAATTATATATCAATCTAAATATTTTTAAAATATTATAACAAATTCATTTTGTAGATCGTGGAAATACTACTTAAAGGAAAAGGCAAAATAATACCCAACAAAAATCATAATGAGTATATAATATATATGAGCAATTATGTGATACAAGTAGGTCGGCATATATGCTGATTCTGGGTATTGATAGTAAAACGTCATGGGTCCCAGGGGCAACCACGTGAATTCCCGGCTTCTCGAACTGTACCCACCGGATAACCCCATCCTGTCGGCTAACTAATTAACATTTGACTCAGTCAAGCTCCACTATATCCACTATATATTATATACTGCTAATATCCAACAATCCCCCAAGATATTTCTTATATCGTATTTGAATAATGAAAAGAAATTCTACTCCGTGACACAATATTATTTTATTTGCGTAAAGTTAATATAAAAACTTATAATAAATGACTAAAGATTAAAATTTAATTGATTAAATATTTTATATATTTTCTTTGTCTCATTTCATATGACCCGTCAATTATGTATTAGTTAAATTGTTTTTTTTCCCTTTTTTTTCTAAAAAAATGTTTTCTATACTTTTCAAATTTAACTTTCTCTATGTAAATATGTAAATGTGTAAATTTTATTAAAATCAAGTTCCATTATACGAATAGGTCACATAAAATGCAATGGAATAGTTAAAAAAAAAAATACTAAACATTAATGTGCCATATTGCAATTACTTAATTTTAGAGAGTCCCTCCTGAAAGGGAATTTTATTACTTCTACTTTCATTTTATTCTTTCCTTTTCTATTATGTTAGGTGATAATTGGTTTTAGGGAAGGTTTGCTAATGATGAATTGCGAAGTTGTTGAGTTTTAGACATAGGGTGTCTTGACCAAACAGTCTATAACAATGAGAGTTAAGGAAATACGAGAATGAGCTATTTTATTATGAGAAGCAAGGCTAATTAAAATACATTCAGTATTGCCAAGAACTTGTGGTCAAGTGACATCTGGTTGTACTTTCATATGGAAGGGGTAGGATTGAATCTCAATGAAGGTGATATTAACTTTTTGTGCTTCAATAGGTTGAGAAAGTAATTATGAACAGATACTGCACTGTAACAAAGTTTTTAGAAAACGACGTACCTTATCTTCTTCTTTTGGCAAATGGGGCTTGCGCATTAATCTATACTACACTCCTTGTATTGAGGTCTCCTTCGCTAATTCTCTCTTTTGAATTTTTGACATCTTATATTCCAATAGAAATAATATATATTTCAGGAGTATAAGTGGTATTTTACATGAATTTACTAGTAATTGCACATTAGGTTAGTATTTGGTAAAACATTTGGTAAATATTTTGAACAATTTAACAAAGCCTATCGATATAAATTCTGGTTACAAGTGTTATATATTTATAATACATACGTGAATTAATCATACTTGATTTGTTTTTTATTCGTGAATTAATCATACTTGTCAGTTGTCATAAACTAATAAACTAATAATACTAAATAACATTCGAAGTAAGAAAAATATTTATAATAAATACATCACTGAGGAAACCTTTAAAATTGTACATCTCATCACTTAGTAAACATATTATTAAATAAAAACTGAAAACTGAATAGTGAGTGGATCTAGAAGACGTATAAAAGAGTTTTACTATGTTGAATTTTAAATTCTACTTCCTTAGATATATTCATTGATATGATGTGGCAAGTATGAATAAGATATTTTGATTATATGAGTTCAGGAAAAATTATTTACATTAAAAATTTAATAATAGGCACCAGAGAGTGAAAGTTAAAGTAAATTTGAGGATATATGTAAGTTTTATTTGACACACCAAGCTGAAAAGTTAAAAATATTGTAACTAATAACTTAACAGATAAAATTAAAATGTTTGATAAAATTAACTGTTGAATAAATTGACAAATTTAAAAAGACATAAAATGATAAACTAACATATTCGAATTTTTATTAATGAAAGGTAGATAGTGTCATTTTAAAAATTAATAAGGGTAAAAAGAAAAAAAAAATTAAAACTCAATAGCTTATTTATTTTGAAATGCTACTTAGAGTGGTGTTTCAAAATAAGCTATAATTTTATACTCCTCAATTAAAATCTTACCAAACAGAGCTTATAGCTTATTTTTAGTTAAAATAAACTATAAACTCTAAAATAAGCCCTAGTAGAGGCACAATATATTTCTATAGGCAAAAACTGTATGAGACCATCTCATGGATCCTTGTTTGTGGGACAGATTAGGTCAAGATGAAAATGCACATAATACTTATGCTGAAAAATGTAATACTAATTAAGAATAAAATATTTATTACTTATATGAGAATGTGTAATACTTTTGAAGAAAAGTATAATACTTTTACATTTTGAATTGAAAGTATAATACTTTTATATTTTTCCTAATAAGTATTATATTTTATCTCATAAGTAACAAATACTTGTCAATATGGGAAAGCGGGGGGGGGGGGGATGGGGGGAGAGAGAGAGAGAGAAAAGAGGGGTTTTTATAGTGGTTTGGTTGTTAACGAAGCCTACTCCACTCTTGTTCACAACTTGTGAAGGATTGCACTATTGTCTCCATTTATAGTATAATATCTTCCCCAAACATACTCCTTAGATTACAAAGCTAGGCAGCCACACTTTTATAGGTTCTTCAACTTCTTCGAGTTTACTCCGCCTCTTTCTACTTTCCTAAGTAGAGGTTGGTTAAAAGGTTGAACTTTTCTCCAACTTGGAAATCTTGGCCTTGAGCTTCTTGAATCAACACTTGAGTAGCACAAGATTTCCCTAAAAATCTGGATTGAGAGTTTGAGCTTTTTCGAATATTTGCACACTTTTTAAATTCTTGTGAGCTTTTGTTAGCCTATTGCAGGTATGAAACAGCTGCTCCAAATGGAAGGGAGCTTGGGTATTTATAGGCATGAGATTTGATTCCGTTGGAGGGAAATCAAATTTCAAAACCTATGTCCAGTGTGTAATATCCGCTAAGTAAAGTTGACCCATGTGGATGTCAGTACCTTGTAGTCGTTTGTCTACTTTAGTGTAAAGACAATTTGTCTTTTGTCTTATACAAAAGAACATAGCATTTAATGCTCCTTGGGATTGCTTCCTATAATCCGTTTGACAATGATCATCCACAAAATCAAGGCTATGGACAAGACAATATTTCAGAGAATGTCTTTTAAGTCCTCATGCCTTGAGTGCTCATGAGAATGCTTGACCTTATCATTCTCTCATTATCTCTCGAATGAATCAACTTGATCATTCTGTCTTGTCTAAGTCTTAAGAGTCTGGCCCTTCCAGTATTCGGCCTTAGGCTTCTTGACTTCTCCCAACTCAGTAAGTCTTCAGCATTTTCGTCTTCAAGTCTTCGTCCTTGAGCTCTTTTAAGTCTTTGGCTGAGAGTTACCTCTGACTCTGATTTGTCATGACTCGTTGTGACGTACTCTAACAAGTATTCGGCCTATAAGCAGAAAATAATAAAGACAATGAAATATTTGGGCGGTCTCCTCTAGTCTTTGGTATCATCAAAATCAAGAGCTCGAGATTCCTAACACTCCGGAAACACTTTATTCCTAGATAGTATTACATATTTCACTTTCAGAATGGAGCAGCCTTAAATCTCCAGGTCAACTATCCCACCCAATAAAGTGTCTACAATCCAGTAAGGGGATTAGTCACTGTGTGAGACGGTGAAAACTTGGGCTACACCCAAAAAAATTACATCTTTCAGTATAAACATTATATTTTTATATTGATCCAATTCAATTCAATCCATCTCACGAATAAGAATCTGTGAGAGGTATCACCGCAAATTATATCGTGGATCGCGGTACACAATGGATTGTGGATCGCGCATCAAAACGACATCGTTTTGATTAATGAAACAGACAGATGAAACAACTTCCCTTCCACGCCATTCACTTTTAGTTCATATACACTACAGACAACTGCAATTACATTTCAACACAACTATTGCAGTTACATTTCAACAGAACTGCAGTTACATTTCGATATAACTACAGTTTCATTCGATAATATAAAAACAACAAATGTGAAACTGTTATTCAGTATCAGTTCATTTACAGTGCAGTTACATTTCAACACAACTACAGTTACATTTCGATATAACTACAGTTTCATTCGATAATATAAAACACAAATGTGAAACTATTATTCAGTATCCGTTCATATACACTGCAGTTACATTTCAACACAACTACAGTTACATTTCGTTATAACTATAGTTTCATTCGATAATATAAAAATAAATGTAAGACAATATCTTTTGAGATGAACTAATATCAGTGACCACGGTCCACGGTATAACGACTGAGATATCACACAAGTGTGAAACTTACGTATATAAAGACAACCTTATCTCTGGTCAAGGCGTAGATTACCTATCTAAAGACAACCTTATCTCTGGTCAAGGCGTAGAATTTTCAATATCAATTATGATGATATTATTGTGCCACTCCTTATTGTTGCGCAGTTAGTCTCATGCATTCTATGTCTTCTCTTTAACGTCGCATCTCATCTTTAACTCCTCACCCTCCAACACGTACTCATCCGTTGAAAGCTGCAGCGGGACATGAATTCAATGGCGTCTGCACCAGATCTGAACCGCGTAGACGCTCCGTCGTTGTCATCACCTGCAGCGCCGCCTTTAAGCCGGTACGAGTCGCAGAAGCGGCGAGACTGGAACACTTTCTTACAGTACCTGCGGAGGAACCACAAACCGCCGCTAACCCTACCCCGGTGCGGCGGAGATCACGTGCTTGAGTTCCTCAAGTACCTAGACCAGTTTGGAAAGACGAAGGTGCACGGGAATGGTTGCCCTTATTTGGGGCACCCCAACCCTCCGGCTGTGTGTAGGTGCCCTTTAAAGCAAGCTTGGGGCAGCTTGGACGCCCTCATCGGACGGCTCAGAGCGGCGTACGAAGAGCACGGTGGGCCACCGGAGTCCAACCCGTTTGCCGCGAAAGCCGTGACAGTATATCTTAGGGAGGTAAGACAAACCCAAGCCAAGGCTAGAGGAATAACTTACGATAAAAAGAAGCGGAAATTAAACTAGCTAGGTAACTGTTGTTAGGTTACATTGTTTGTTCTCCTTTTGAATGGTTAGTGTTGTTTAGTCTAAATGTTGGTATGTAGTTAATATATAAATAAAAATAGTCATGTCTTGCTTGAATATATATATATCTCTCAATCTCACCTGTTTTTTAGAGTTAAATTGACAGAAATTTTGTTTTAATTTAGTAATTGAATATTTGAATTCATGTTGTCTTTGTAATTCACTACTTGATGATGATATTTGTATTTCCGAAATTCAAAGAAAATGTATTTAATTTGTCAAGCTCAATCCGTTAGGTGGACTCCATAGTCCATTAGTAATTTAGTATCTTATATTTATTTTTATTTTAATAGATTGCAATGTCTAGTCCCTAGCTTTCATTCCTTACTAATTTCCGAATTAAACACTTGACACTCTACTAATATTTATATCTAATAATAAAGTATAATTATATTTTCTTACACCAAGCCGACGCCTAACAATTCACAACTGAATCAATTTTTCAATTACAAAGCATATGTGTAGTGGGTGTAGGCAGTGTCCAAACAATTTGAAGGCAAATGGGTGATGTATTTGATCAGTCATTATACCGTGGACCATGGTTCACAATGCATTGTGCATCATGAGTGATGGTTGATACTGCAGTTGTGTTGAACTGATACTACAGTTGTGTTGAACGGATACTGCAGTTGAGTTGGAAGGGAACTGCAGTTGCGCGGAACAGAGGTCGTGTCATCCGTCTGGAACTGCAGTTTTGTTGAACTGATACTGCAGTTGAATTGAATGAATGAACGGTCTCTGTTTCGCACAAATGCATTATCTTTTCAACACAACTGCAGTATCTTTTTTCAACACAACTGCAGTATCTTTTTAATGTATTGTGACCATGGTCCACAATATAATTTGCGGTATTTGATGTCTATCAGTTTCTGAATCTTATATTTCGCATGCCGGTTTTTGTTGAATCAAATACGTTTTTCACACCGGGTTTTAAGGAGCAACAGCTAAATTAACCTATGAGAAAGCGACTACTAACTAACTCCTTTATATATGTTTCGCAATTCCTCTACAAGTTAAACTCTTATCTACTTTATTAGAATAGCTTAAAAGAGCCTCACAATCACACGTCTTTTGATAGATAAGGAAGTTCTAATTTTAATGACTTTTTTTTTTTTTTGTTGAGAAGTTTAATCTTTCCAAAAAATAAAAAAAAATAAAAAAAAATTCTCTTATTTATAAAGAGATACTTAAACCAAAGTCCTAACGATATAATTACTTATAGCCAAAAGTCACTTTTTTTTTTAGTTTAGATTTCTCAAATTTCTTTGATTTATAAAAAAGTCCACAATCATTATTCAAAAGTATGTTATTGTAACAGTAACTCTAAAAAAATCCATGATTATTACTAGTATACGCTCAAAGTGAAAGTTACTTTGTAACTCTAACCCTCAAAGTAAAGTGAAACTTATGGTCCGTTTGGAAAGTAAGAAAATAACTTTTGAAAAAATATTTTCTAGAAAATGAGTCGCTTTTAAAAAAAATATTTTCTTTTTCAAGTGTTTGGTTACATTCTCAAAAACTGTCTTAGTATGGTTAGTTAATTTTTAAAAAAGTTGACATAATTATTTTTAAAATAATTAAAATATACAATGAGTCAATGATGGTGGTGGTAGGAGTAGGATAGTGGTGGATGGTGGGATGGTAGTGATAGTGGGTGGTGGTGGTAGTGGAGGTAGTGGTGGGGGTGGATTGTGGTGGTGGCGAGTGATCGGTTCTTCTGTTACAAACGGAAAATGACTTCCCCTAAAATAAAGGAAAAGTTATTTTTCAGAAAATCAACTCCCTTAAAATAAAGGGGAAGTTATTTTTTAGAAAATCAACTCTATTTTTTATTGACCACACCCCTATTTTTAATTGACTTTCATTTTCCCCTCTAGCCAAACACTTAAAAATCGAAAAATAATTTCATTTTCTGAGTATCCAAACACACCCTTAAAACCCCATTAGTGATATTTTTTCACGATTTTTTAAGAGAGTATAGGTGTGTGAAAGAGAAGAACAGTGGAAAGAGAAAATTTAAATCCCTCCTACGAATGGTAAGTTTTTTGTGAGTCTTACAAAAAAAAAAAAAAAAAAAAAAAAAAAAGAAGTTAGATGTGTACTACTACACGTTTCACGCACAATGGCACCAGTTGGCATGACATTGCCCTAATTTTTATTTTTTTTTTCACTTCTGTTTTACCTTTTTCTTTTTTTCTTTTTTCATTCTTTTCTTTCACTCCTCTCTTACATGACACCTCAAAAACCACTCAAAAACTTCACTATTGAGATGACCTTATGACCAAGCCAATTGTAATAACCAACTGCCAGACAACTTAGTTGTAGTTGTTCCAAATTCAGATTTCTGCTTACCTATCTAATAGACTGGATCATAATAAGACGTTTGGTCGGGAGGGTGAAATTAAGAAGGAAAAGAATTGTAATTCGGTGGAATTGTAATTCGGTGGAATTGTAATTTAATGAATAAAGTAAGAATTGAAATTACGTATGCAGTAATGTAGAGATACAAGGAATTGAAAGATAAGAAGTGACAAAATGACTAAAATTCACTTATGTAGTGATGTAATAGTAGTAGTAATAGTAGTAGTAATAATAATAATAATAATAATAATAATAATAATAATTCTTTCAAATAATAATAATAATAATAATAATAATAATTCTTTCAAAGATAATAATAATAATAAGTATAATAATACTAATTATTATTATTATTACTATTATTTCAAAATATAATAATAATAATAATAATAATAATAATAATAATAAAATTATTTATAAAAAAAAAAAACAAAAAAAAAAAAAACAAAGGGTATGGTATGAGTAGAGGGGAAAATGGTCCTTAGACTAACAAAATTCTCCATTGAATTGCCCCATGAATTGCAATTCCTCATTTGGAGGGAATTGCAATTCCACTCTAACCAAACGGTGTAATTCAACAACTCATTAAATTGTAATTCCTTTAGATCCAAATTCATTCCAACCAAACACCCCCTAAGTGGGGTGATCTATGCCTATAATCGTGGGGAGAAAATGTTTTTTTTTTTTTGAGTTGAAATCCACATGATAATATATATGAGCTCCATTATTATCTCACTGCATGCATAATTTTTACAATAGATATGCCACTCTCAGGACTTTTAATGGCTTCATTTCTTTAACATACAAACATTAACTACACGAAGCGACCTTAAACTTACTCTGCTGCCACTCGTTTAGCAAGGTTCAACAACGACATTACGACTGAACCCATGGTTGATAACTTGGGAGTAGTTCTCTTAGTGTAGCGGAATGGATTGATGAATCTGATCATCCCGTCTTGAGTGGCATCAGCAGGCAGTTCCCTGCAAGTTGCAACCTTGTCTCTCCCTTCGTAGGCTTTGCAGATATAGCTTACGAAGTTCTCATAGTCCTGCAATAAGGGCAACGTTGTTATGTGTTTCTGTCAAAGCTGATTTCTAAGTTATGGATTAAGAGATTGTAGATATGGGATTAGAGAGCTAGATGACTACAAAGTGTTTTTGGTTTCTTGAGAACTTTAACAACTCCCAGGATGCAAAAAGAATGCTCAATACAAATGTTCCCTATCTACATCATCTACCAACTACCACCTATATAGGACTGTACAGTTTGTCTCCTTGAAAGTTGAAACACAAATAACAATCAAAATCTAGCCGTTAAATCTTTACCCAAGACTCCAAGAGAGATACACCGTTATATTTAGTTATCAATGTAAGCTGATTTTTTTAGCTGAGAATTGGCCATAGTTGATTATAAGTTGAAACAGAGTAAAAATCCATAGTACTGAGTGTCTGAGCGAAAGGAGCCTGACCTCATATAGGGGCTGTCCATTCACAACTACCCACGGCACATACTCGTGAGGGGGCTCAAGGGCATTTGTTTGTGCTGCATAGCTCAATTCAAGCTGCAATATAAACATGACAACAAGAATAAAAGTACTAAATAAATGGTCAAGTCATAAAAGTATGCTCATGGTGCTGTAAAATTTTTTAATAACTCAATCTGAATACCAAGCTATTCCCATCCATTCATAGGTTCTACACACTTTTGCAAAAATTGGCCTAGGCGCCGATTAGGCTATAGGCGCCCCTAGGCAGCCTACAGTCGCCAGAGTTGGCCAACTCGGCGCCCAACTCAACCAACTCAGCGCCCAACTCGGCAGTGTTTTTCATTTTTGGTGTGCTGTTTTTCTCGACCACCTAGGCGCTAAGTGTCCCCAAGGCGCCCACCTAGCGCCTTCTACAACATTGGTTCTACAATGTAAATAGTTTCATAATCAAACAAACTATATGAAAGAAGTAAGCATTGCACTCGGGAGGGAAATAAATGCTGTGCACATTGATATGCTGTGATGTTGATATGGGGGGCATAACAAGACAGCAGAAACCTAAATTTCATAGTGCAAATCACAAATGCCCACCCAGGATTTCAAAGAGATCTTTAACTATATAGAAATGGTAATCAACTCTCAACACAATGTAGCATTTAATCATCAAATATAAATAGATACATACATATAGAAAAAGTAACAATGGGGAAAGAAAACTAGTAGATCAGTGAAGAAAGTTAACCTCTTTACCACGCCCGGAGGCATAACAATCAGAAACTGGCTTTGGATCCTTGCCCAATTTCTCATAGCATGTTTCCCACTTAGAGTAATTTTCATTGTACACTAGACTTTCCACACAATATATAAAAGGAAAGTGTTCATTCTGCATATACATATTCAATTCAATTAGATAAACTAAAAAGCACAGGAGGAAAGAGAATGATCAATATAGATTCTCCCTTTCCAATTTTGTAGTAATGCTATCTGCTGCCAATACAAATGAATCAAACAAGAGAATAACTCCAACCAAGATGGATAAGGATAAAAACTTGTAATCATAATATCACAAGTTCAAATCCAACTCTTTTGATTTGAGTAGGTCAACTATAGCCTAGGTGAGTAGGTCAGCTATAGCTTATAAGCAAGCTAGCTGATTTACCTTATAGTCCTTACCGGCTAAGGTAATTCCCTCGTCAACTAAAAATGAATCAAACACTTTGTAATCAATACGAAACATACCAAATCTGGCCAGGCATCAATTGCACAAGCTTCTATAGTGTTCAACAAACATTCAGCCGAACCATGCTGCAACCATCACAGGGACAATTAAACCATTTTCTATGTAAGTATGAGCTTATTATACAAATCCATATTTAGTCATGATAATTACATATGCATAACACAACTACCAAATTAAAAACTTGAAAGTCAAAACAGTAAATCAAATCAAGAATTTCAAAGGGTCAATGGAGAGTGTCTAAAAGAAAGATAAATTGGGGAATTCGGAGGAAAAAGAACAAAGAATAAAAGAAAGGGTTCTTTTCAAAAAAAAAAAAAAAGAATAAAAGAAAGGGTTTTGAAGAACCTGGCATTCGAAGGTGTTGTTTCCTTTAAGCTTAGCATTACCCCACGGAAAAAGAGTAAGATCCACAATATCGATGATTCCATTTTCAAAGATCTTGGCTAAATAATTAACGATGAAATTGGCACTATAAGGGCAAAGGGATTCGTAGTACAGATCCAAAGAAACCTTTTCACAAGAAATAGGAGACAGTGAGGTGAAGAACAGCAAGCAAATAAGAAAACAGATTTTGGTTTGCTGATGAGAAACCGCCATTTGAGATGACGCGAAGTTTGAGATTATAGAGTTTTGGTTTTGTAGGCCTGGCCAGATATTTAGCTTTAGCTAAATTTTGAGCAGGAGGAGCAAGTGTAGCCGTGGGGATTTCACGTTTTAATTTAGGGACAGACCCATTAACGGGTGGCGAATACTCAGGTTGCCACCGCTACTGGTCTTTTCCCTAAGCTGACAAATGGGCCATAAAAGTTAATTTCTGATGATTTAGATGCTTTTTTTTTTTTTTTTTTTTTNTTTTTTTTTTTTTTTTTTTTTGAAAACATGATGATTTAGATGCTATGTCGTCTAGGTTCATCCCTGAGTCAATTCAACTCTTGATATAGTGTCTCTAGTGAAGGACTAAAATGAAATTTCACAAAAACTTATGTGAGAATGCCTCAGTTCATGAGACAGATCGGGTCAAGATGAAATGTAATATAATAATTATACTAGTATAGTATATATAATATTAAATATTAAATTAATAATAAAATGTTTGTTACTTATATGAAAAATGAAATAATTTTGAAGAAAAATGTAATAATATACTTTTATATTTTGATGTAAAAGTATTACATTTTTAATCAAAAGTATTATATTTTTTCTTTATAAATATAACACTATTTATAAGGGGAATGGATCGGATCAAGATAAAATATAATACTTATATTATCAAATTTAATATTAAATCAGAAATAAAACGTTTATTACTTATATGAGAATATTAATACTTTTGAGGAAAAATGTAATAATATACATTTGTCCTCAAAATATTACGTTTTACCTTATAAGTAACAAATTAAATGTTTTATTCCGGATAAGTATTACATTTGCATATTGATCCGACTTGACACGACCCGTCTTACGGAAAAAGATTTATGAGATGGTTTCACACAAGTGTGACCCATGAAAATTAATATATAAGTGAAAATTGTTCTCTCTCTTTCTTTTTTTTTTTTTTAAGAAAAAAAGCTTTTGAATTATAAGATAATTGCACATGAATTTAATCTCCGTACATTATATTAGTTATTACCACTTTTAATTATTAAGTTAATCAGTAAAGTGACTAGTTATAATGATAATTAGGGGCCAGGGATCGGAGGATTGATCTTTTATAGAATAAGTCCCAATATGGCCGAGGTCCACCTCGGCCCAAATTTGGCCGAGGTGACCTCGGCCAAAATTAGTTGGCCGAGGCCTGACCTCGACCACTACAGTTCGAAAAAAAACAAAACAATTTTACGCAGGTCATTATTACTCACAAACCACCTCAACCACTCTCGTTGGCTAGAGAGTGGGGGGACTGGTGACAGGGTAATTGGGTACCCGACCCGGAACCATTGGCAGCACCCAAAACGTTGTCAAGACAGTTGTCGTTCAAACTACCCAAGACACCTCACCTCTCAGCATCAATGCTCAACGGTTCAACTACTCAGTATTGATGCCCAACGTTCAGCTCCTCAGCATTGATGCCCAACGTTCAACTCCTCAGCATTGATACCCAACGTTCAACTTCTCAGCATTGATGTCCAACGTTCAACTGCTCAGCATTAATGATCCATTACTGAGCTGAAAAGAATAAAAAGACTCACAACCACATAGTGAGACACGACACTTCTTACTAGACAAAAACACACATTGAACTCAATTGTATACTGAGCATTGCACTCAAACACTGTATTCAATATTGTGTTCAAATACTCAATAATACTCAAATAATATCCGGTAACACATTATTACCGTCAACAACAACAACGACATTATTTATTATTATTATTATTGTTGTTGTTGTTATTGTTATTATTTTGAAAGTTATATCTAAAATTAAAAATAAATTAAGTACATTTAAATAAATGAAACAATAGACACATGTCTTTATAAGTTATTTTACATATAATAAGTTAACTAGAAACAGATAATTTATCAAATACATTTCTAACTACAAACCGCTAATACTATCAATTAATTAAAACAACTAATACAATCAATTATAACTAACACAATCCGCTATAGGATATCTGTTGGTCCCGATAGGGTGGTGAAAAGTCTAGGGGGGGGGGGTGAATAGACTTTTCAAACAATTAAAAACTTTATAACACTTCACCAACAGAGATTTCAAGTGAATGAATTCAACTTGAAATGTGCAGCGGAATATCGTACGGTAAAGTGCTATAAAATAAAACTGTGTAAAGCTGAAGAGATAACTCGCATGCAATACGTTGGAATATCTTAAAGCAGCTCAAACAATATGTATGCAAAGTTTCAAGCACATGCGGACGTGGGAACACACAAACCCAAATGATATGATCAACACAGTACGTAAAGGATTAGTGAGTTAAACTTGCAAAAATATAAAGTACAGTAAAGTAAAGAGAGGCAAAGATTTATAGTGGTTCGGAGATGGTGTAATTCTCCTACTCCACTTCTTCCTTCTACTCCAAGGAAGATTTCCACTATCTTCAATCACTAGATACAATAGTGAAACTCCAAGTGCTACTGGCGTGGTATTGCCAGGAGGTCAGATCGACCATCAAGTTGGAGAGGTATTGCTAGATTGTGTCCGGTTTCCAGAGATTACGCCTCTGTTTGGTGAGAAATCCAATTTGAGGAGCGGTCATTGCAATTTCGCTCCAAATTGCGCTCGAAACACAAATTGCTATGCTCAGAATTGCGGTAAGGTGGAGCAATCGATTGGAGCTGAGTTGAAGGATCCAATTGTTTGATTCTCAGCGTCAGATTGGGGTAGATTTGTGAAATCAGAGGAGAAACTTCTTTTGATAGGAAAGTTTGCGAAGCAGAGACCTGCTCTGGAACGAATTAGGGCGGCAATCCGTCAAGTTCTTCGATTGGATGGGGATGTTCAGGTTGGATCTCTGGATCAGAGGTCCATTTTGCTGCGGTTTGATTCGGAAGCAGATTGTCGACGTAGTTGGATGTGGAGCCAAATATTGATTGAAGGATGCCGACTGTGGATTTCGCGATGGACACCAGAATGGAGATCGGATTCAGACTTACCATTAACGCTGGTATGGTTTCAATTGCCAAATTTACAAGTTCATTTGTTTGATTTTGATGCAATTTCTCATATCTGTGCGTCGATTAGAAGAGCGATAGCTCTTGATTCGGCAACGAGTCGTAAGTCTAGGCCTAGTGTGGCCAAAGTCCGATTAGAGATTAATGTGTTGCATTCCATTCCTGAGAGGATTTGGATTGAATATGCGAATGGCGATGGGGAATCGGAAGGGTTCTGGCAGTCAATTGTGAGAGAAAAAGTGCCGGTGTACTGCAGTTGTTGTAGAAGGTTTGGTCATTCGATTGGGAATTGTTGGAGGGTGAGATCGGAAAATGGTGAGAGGGTAGATGTGAGGGAGGCGGAGGAGGTGAGGGATGGCGATGCTCAGAACTCCGTAGGTGGCGAGGCTGAGAAGCGCGAATCGCAGAAGGAGGTGGAGGCTTCTCATCTAGTTGGGCCAGGTTGGGATGAAGGGCTGGTTGGGTCTGGGCCAGATGAGGCCACATTGGCCCATATGGCTGATGAAATAATATATGAGGCTGCAATGGGTCATATTGAGCAAATTGTTGAGAGAATAATGAGTGAAAATGAGTTAGTTGATTCACAGGAGCGGGTTAGAAAGACCCATGGAATATGAGGAATGGGCTGAGAAAATGAAAAATAAAATGGGCCAAGATAGGGAGGGAATAAAGATAATTGAAGATGCCAAGCAAGATGTAATGTCATTTTTTGGAAGAGCTCAAATTGGGGTTGTTATGCCGTGGAACCAGGTACACCTTGCAAGGTGGACCTGGGTCTACATTCACATATCATATATTCTACATTCACATATCATATACTCTACATTCACATACACTATACTCTACATTCACAATTTGTAAACTCTACATTCACACATTGTAAACTCCACATTCACACATTACATGATTATATGTTTAGTAACTATATTACCACTGTTATGCATTCACACATTCAAAACTCTATATTCACAGGTCCTATATTCCATATTAACAACTTGAGAACTCCACATTCACACATTACAGGGCTACAAGTTGCTAGAACTTCTTAACTCTATTACAGATTCACACATGCATAACTCTACATTCACGATTTTTATACTCCATATTCACAATTTGAAACCTCCACATTCACACATTTGGGCAACTCTACATTCACACAATCATAAATCTACATTCACACTTTGAAACCTCTACATTCACACATTTTTTGACAACTCTATATTCAGCAATATGTTTATTAAAAAAAAAAAAGAAGACAAAAACGATGTAGTTTTGGACCCAGGTCCACCTTGCAAGGTGGACCTGGGTCCCCAGCATAATTTGCCTCAAATTGAGTTTGGCTCGGGGGAGTTTGAAAAAAGGAAAGAATCGTTGGTTGAAGAGGCTAATCAAATTTTTTTAGAAAAAATCTCAATGTTAAAAGGGAAATATGAGGGGATTTAAATTCAATTTGTGAGCCCTAGTGCAAACTGTGGTCTAAAATCTCCTAAATCATGCTTGGCAGAAACAAATAAAATTAGGAAAGATGAGATACCATTTACCCCAGAAACAAATAAAATTAGGAAAGATGAGATACCATTTACCCCTGAAGGTGGAAGGATTATGGGGGTAGAAGGCAAGGCAAATTCATCTAAGGTAGTAAAAGAGATGCAAAAGAAGAAATTTGATGTAGAGGAGTGGGAAATAGAGTTGAATAAAATTTGGGAAGAGGATGAAGAGATGTGGAGTGTGATGGATGACATGTTTGAGGAGTTGAAAACATTCTTGGAGACTCATGGAGGTATAAATAAATATGATATAATAGGAGCAAGAGAGGCGGCGAAGATTCTTAGAAGGAAGATAGAGTCAAGTTCGGTAAAGGAGAAATATGGTCCAACATCAAGCTTAGGCCGTGGTTTGAAGAATCAAATTAGTACGGGGTACAAGTTGTGCAAATGGGTGGGAGATTACTGTGATAGAAGTGATGGAAGTGATGAGGAAATTTGAGGGGAGAATGGGGCTCTCGATGAACTGGTTCGTGAATGATGCTACTGGCGTGAATTGTGAATAAAGAAAATAACTTTTGGAATGTTAAGATTGGGAATTATTGGAATAAATAATAAGAGGATGGGCTACTGGCGTTTGCTGGGCTGAAGTGAATTTAGTATGTGATGGGATCATATGGTTTGGAATGGAATTGAAGGGGCGTATGGTACGTGGTTTGGAAATAGCAAATAGCATGGTAAAATAATAGAGAATTAGGTTGAATTAAGGAGGCTGGATTTTGAAGGGGAAATAAATGGATTGGGTTGAAGGCTTTGTTTTACTAAATTGGGCTGATTGGGTTTTAATTGTAGCAGTTCAGAATTTTGGGCTGGTAAGGAACTTTGTAGGCCGAATGGAGCAAGATCATGCGCTGAATTGAGGGTTGATGGGCTAAAAAAAAATTGAGGTCATAATCTGAAATATTCATTTGAAATGAAAGGAATAAATGGCGCATGGATTATGAGAATTGAAGTGATGGGCTGGCTGAATGAGTTGCAATGGGGGAGTAAATGGGCTGTTGGGCCAATGTTAGAAGGCTTAGGCCTATTTTATTTTGTTAGCCCTTTGGGCCTTTTCTTTCATTTTGCCTTTTAGGCCTTTTGATGTTAGGGCTTTTGGCCCCTTATGGTTTGTAGGCCTGTTTGGCCCATGTTGAAATATTGTGAGCCTTAGGTCACTTTTGGGCCTAAGGCGTCTGTAAGGCTTTGGCCTCTTTTTAGTTACAATAAAAGTTTTGGTTTGTGCAAAGAAAAAAATAAATAAATAAAAATAAAACTCCAAGTGCTACACAAGCACTTCCCGAGTGTTACGCACAAATCTACACTCAACCACGAGCTCTCCGCACAAAGCTAAGCTCACGAGCGCTACGCACACAGCTACGCTCCCTGAACGCTACGCACAAAGCTACGTTCCAACCAAGTGTTTCGCACAAAGCTACACTTAGTTCACCCGAGTGTTACGCACCCAGCTACACTCCTTTCTACTCTCAGTAGAGATACAACTGTTGTTCAAAGAAATAAAGATTTCTTTTCTAAGACTTGAATTCCTCTCGTGTATAGCTCAATATCTCCTTCTGGTGCACGTTGCTTTCTACTCTCAGTAGACCTGGTTGCTTTTCGTTGTATCCTTCACTCTTTCAGTATATTAATTGCCGTCCAAATATCTCGAAGTAGATAAGGACTTATTTAAACCTAAAAGGATAATTTATGACCAGAAGTTACCTACTTCAAAACATCATATTGAACTCCTTGTTGGGATCAAAATTCCTCAATCACATCAAGCCTTGTTTGCGATGATTTGACTAACAATATTTGATGATTCTCCTTAAAAGATAAAAAGAAATGACATTACCTATATCTATTAATAGCTTTAAAATATAAAACACGTTGGTATATTTTATGACTTTTGGTCTTAATATTGGCATTTCATTTGATTCTTACGATGCCATGTCTTAGACTAGATATGTATTTTTCTCTATTATAATATTAACATTTCATAAAAGTCTATATATTGAATGCTATGGTTACTTAACTTTAAATAGCTAATAAAGCAATTGACTGAATTTCCTCATGAAGTAGGAAAATATAGAAATGAATATGTACCATTGCGTACCTATTAAAAGGCTACTAATAGAGTTATTTATTTATTATCTCAGTCTATGTTGGTGTTATAAATATCATTAAAATACATAAAGAGCTTAATGATATTAGCTCATGTCTAAAGACGGATTTTAGAAATAAAGGACTTGAAAAACCAAGTATTATCTCAACCTGCAGATCGAGTATTTCCTTGAAAGAAATTTTATACACCAATTAGTTTATTTTTTGGAAAAATGTCTTTGACGTGTTTCATATGGATAAGTACCACTGACTTATCACACTAACAATTGTCCAAAAATCTCTTAAAGTAGATAAAAGACAATTTAGACTCGAAAAAGATAATGATGATATTTTGCGACTGGAAGTATAAACAAGTTATATAAATATTCAACCTATAGCTCTATAAGAGTACGAGATTACTGTACAAAATGATAAACTCTAGTGACAATCCTGAAAGATTATACCATATCCCCTCTCTACACTCTTTTGAAACAATGATTTTACTTTAATCCATGTAGAACTTGAAGATTGTTATCTTCAGGGGAGACATGGAGTATATTTACTCGAATCAATCTTGAAGATTGGGTCTTAAAAGACTAACAAGTGTACTCTCTTGCAACATATGAATACATGTGTTAGTTCCATGTGCTTTATACACATTTATTGCACCCCCATTATCTAAAAGACTCGAAATAGACTTGCTGCTGTTACAATCCTTATCTCATTTCTTATTGGTGTCTATAACTATAAACAAAATATTATAAGTAGAGTGATAATAAGGTAATAATGGGGGTGCAATAAATATGTATAAAGCACATGGAACTAACACATGTATTCATATGTTGCAAGAGAGTACACTTGTTAGTCTTTTAAGACCCAATCTTCAAGATTGATTCGAGTAAATATACTCCATGTCTCCCCTGAAGATAACAATCTTCAAGTTCTACATGGATTAAAGTAAAATCATTGTTTCAAAAGAGTGTAGAGAGGGGATATGGTATAATCTTTCAGGATTGTCACTAGAGTTTATCATTTAGTACAGTAATCTCGTACTCTTATAGAGCTTATATAGGTTGAATATTTATATAACTTGTTTATACTTCCAGTCGCAAAATATCATCATTATCTTTTTCGAGTCTAAATTGTCCTTTATCTACTTTAAGAGATTTTTGGACAATCGTTAGTGTGATAAGTCAGTGGTACTTATCCATATGTAAACACGTCAAAGACATTTTTCAAAAAAAATAAACTAATTGGTGTATAAAATTTCTTTCAAGGAAATACTTGATCTGCAGGTTGAGATAATACTTGGTTTTTCAAGTCCTTTATTTCTAAAATCTGTCTTTAGACATGAGCTAATATCATTAAGCTCTTTATGTATTTTAATGATATTTATAACACCAACATAGACTGAGATAATAAATAAATAACTCTATTAGTAACATTTTAATAGGTACCCAATGGTACATATTCATTTCTATATTTTCCTATTTCAGGAGGAAATTCAGTCAATTGCTTTACTAGCTATTTAAAGTTAAGTAACCATAGCATTCAATATATAGACTTTTATGAAATGTTAATATTATAATAGAGAAAAATACATATCTAGTCTAAGACATGGCATCGTAAGAATCAAATGAAATGCCAATATTAAGACCAAAAGTCATAAAATATACCAACGTGTTTTATATTTTAAAGCTATTAATAGATATAGGTAATGTCATTTCTTTTTATCTTTTAAGGAGAATCATCAAATATTGTTAGTCAAATCATCGCAAACAAGGCTTGATGTGATTGAGGAATTTTGATCCCAACAAGGAGTTCAATATGATGTTTTGAAGTAGTGAACTTCTGGTCCTAAATTATCTTTTTAGGTTTAAATAAGTCCTTATCTACTTCGAGATATTTGGACGGCAATTATCGTGGATTGTATCTAGACTTTTCTGGTTTCAATACACTATTTTCCCACTTTCGTGGCCTGGGGCATGGAGCATTCTATTTCCAATCCACCACGATCAGTCCATAATCGTGGATGGGGTCGTGGATAGGAAACATTGTTTTCCTCTGAGTTTGCCCTATTTTTTGTTTTATTTTCTCCACTCTTAACCATTTTATTTCTCAGTTTTTCCTCAAAATTTCCCAACAAAACACCTGCATGGTTAGTCCAAATGGTACCCAAACAAAAACCAAAAATAAAGCAAAAGAAACAACAACAATATTCACAAGATAGACCTTTGGTTGCCTCCCAAAAAGCGTCACGTTTAACATCCTTGGCTAGACGCAACTTCCCTTCTTTCAATCAACATCCTTAGCCTTTGGTTGGAAACACTTTGGTGCCCAAGTATTTTTCCACATCAATTTCTCAATTTCCCATTTTGGTTTGGACTTGGTTTTCACCTTGACAATTTTCTTTGAAGTGCAAACACCATCTTTAACAAATGTGGTCATTTCAACATTGGCCTTACGCCCATCAAACCGAAGAGTTATCTCGCCTATGCCAACATCAATGATAGCACAACAAGTTGCCAAGAAAGACCTCCCAAGTATTAACGGGCCAATAAGCTCATCTTTTTCCATATCACGAACAACAAAATCAACGGGAACAACAAATTCTCCAACCTTCACCAACACATCCTCCGCTATGCATTTAGGGTACCGAATGGTCCCATCGGCTAAACGGGTGGTGAGTCAGGTAGGGCTCAAGTATGGCAATTTCAACCTATCAAAAACACTACAGGGCATCAAATTAATTGAGGCTTCGAGATTGGCAAGAGCATTGTCAAATTCCATGTCCTTGATAGAACACGGAACCACAAAAGCCCTGGGCCACCCTTTTTGAGGGGGTACCCCGTGCTAATTAGAGGCGAGATTGGGCATCACAATGAAATTTTTGCAAGAAAGCATTAAATGTACCTTTTATTGCCTAAGTGTTCTTGTTTGTGGGAGGGGTATTTGAGTGGTGCTTTAGAAGCACCTTGTCCTTCTTCTTAGCATTGAGATCACAAGAGGTGATCTCTCCCTCCTCGTTGCTTTCAAGACCACAAGAGGTGGTCTCTTTGACTTGGAACACTTGACCACAAGAGGTGGTCACTTCACCTCCCTTCTCTTGAGAACCAGAAGAGGTGGTCTCCTTATCCTCCTTTGCATTCACACCACAAGAAACGGTCTCCTCATGCACCCATTCCATATCATCCTTTCCCCCAAGAAGGAGATGGCATTAACTTTTTCCTTTGGATTGTTCTCCGTATTGCTTGGTAATGCGCCCCATTGGCGTTCGAACATCATCAGGAACATTTGTGCAACTTGAGTCTCTATGTTCTTCATTGTGGACTTAGACTCTTAGCGCATCACCGCCATCTCTTGACGAATATCTTGGGTTATCTCTTGTTTGAGAAGAACCCTATCATTTTTAGCTAAAGAATTGCCTTGGAAAGCCTTTCATCCAACTCTCTCACGTCATTCCTTTGGCCATGGTGGTCCATGTCGGAAGCAAATGGTGGTCCATGCTCCATTTGAGCTCCTCTTTGATTTTTTGGGCTATATGCAATTCGACCCCTATCACTACCTGAACCATAGGTGGATTTGCAACCTCGATTAGCTTGGGGCCTCCCTTGGTACCTCCCTTGATTCTAACCTTCACCTTGTTTCCATCCTTGATTTCCACCCCCATATTGATTGTAAGCATTTCCCCTAGGATAGTCCACCGCTTCCCCTTGAGGACGGCAAGGAGCAGCGGCGAGAGCGAGGAGCAACGACGAGCGGCGACGGGAAGCTGGATCTGTTCGTTGGTGGCAGCAAGTGGCGTTGGCTGTGGCTGGAGTTCGGCGGCAAGGAGACGAGACCAACGAGGAGATTTGTGGTGTGGGGTGGTTTCGTGCGAGAAAGTTGGAAGAAGCTAAGTCTTGAAGAATATGGAGCATTCATTCGTAGAGCTGGGTAAATTAACCCTAACGCGTGGTCACACGCGTTATACCATTGTGTCCGAAGTTAGAACTTCGGAGGCAGATGCTCCTATATTTGTAAAAAAAATTAAAAAAGAAATTAAATAGTGAAATTTTAATTACAAAAATGCCACGGCGTCACTTTAGGCATCTGGTGTTTCAACTTCGGACGTAAATGGTCTTATATTTATGACCCTTTTTGTATTAGTGATTCTCAACATTTGTAGCCTTTAAGTTTTCTTTGACACGTGCAGTGAGGTAAGATCTCTCTCTATTTTTCCTTGCTTTCGACCTTCCCTTGTGCATCCGGTGATTGGCCGCACCGTAATTTGTGTTTAAATTAGTTGTATTCTTTTAGGAATTTGTTGAATTATTGTTAACGGAGATTTAAGTATATTGACAATGATTTAATTATGTCATTTATTTAAATAATGTATTTTTTTTAATAGTGCACTCAAAGAATTACAAGTCAAAAATAAATTGAAGTAAAAAAAAAGTGAAATCGTCAACATGGATTACAAGGCAAGTAAGCACTTGATATTTATATAGAATGCATGCTAAGTATAATTTATATTATTGTATTAATTTTATACTCTAAATTTGTTGTAGTGCCTAAACAACTATGTGGTTAAATATATGTTTGATATTTTACAAATACAATTACTCAATTAGATGACGGATTAGACAATGTAAGTAATGAACACTTCAATATTGTTTTTACAAATTAGATTTAATTATTTCTATTATACTAACTTTTTAAATTAATTTTAAATTTATAGATCTTCGGTACTCAAAGCTATTCACAAGAAGATATTGATTAGATAAGAAATTTATGGTGCAAAAGTTTTGTTTATATTTGGATTAAATTTACATGATGATAGTGAATTATTAATTAGTTATTAGTATTTGTGATATATTGTATTTGATAGTTGGGATTGATTACATCTTTTTTTGTGTTCTGTATAGTTTTTATTGTTTAAGACTATTATTCTTATCTAAATGTTGAATTATTGTATTCATTTTGATGCAAATGAACAGTTTATTATTATATTTTATATTAGAGATTTACAAAAATTGTGAATAATATTTATAAGAAAAATACATACTTTATACATTTTTTTTCAGAAATATTACACTTTCACTTATAATAACAAACACTTTATTTCTGATTAGTATTACATTTTTATTTTGATCCCGACCAGTCACATGGACAAGGACCCGTGAAAATGTTTCACACAAGTTTTTGCCATTTTGAAAAAGTGTTTAAAAGTCTATTAACCCCTCTCTTCACTTTTAGATATTATTGTGGATATTAATATTTGATTAATAAATGAATAGCAATTTATTCATTAATTGGTCCATGTAATATAGTTACTTTAAATGTTTGTTTAGTCTTGGTATATGAAGCTCATTTGACTAACAGCTGAAGTATAACCCCCATCTAATATAAGATTGTGCCCCGTAACGAATCCAGAATCTTCACTAGCCAGAAACAACACCGCCTGCGCTACATCTTCCATCCTTCCGCCTCTCCCCCGCAAAAGGCTCCCTCGTTCCCCCACGATCTTTCCCACTTCGTCCGCCATCACGTCCGTCTTCCCCAGAATCATCCGGTACGCGCTCACAAGCATCTCCGACGGGACGCCATGAGGCGAAACGCAGTTGACCCGAATCCCGTGCTGACCTAGCTCGCACGCCGCGCTCCTCACCAGCCCCAGGATCGCCGATTTCGAGAGCGAGTACGAGTGCGACGCCAAGCCGCCCATGATGGCCGCCGAGCTCGACGAGCATATGATGGCTCCGCCTTTCCCGCCCGCGATCATGGCCCGGGCCGCGTGTTTGATCCCGTGAACCACGCCGTTGAGGTTTATCGCCACCAGGCTCGCCAATTGGTCCATTTTCAGGTCCGCGATGCTGCCGCCCGGGCCGGCGATTCCGGCGTTGTTGAACATGATGTCTAGCTTGCCTCTCCATTCCACTGCCAGTTTCACCGCCGATTCCACGTCGGATTCCTTCGAAACGTCACAGTGGACGTATCGCCCGCCGATTGATTCGGCCAGCGGTGCCCCCAGCTCGTCCAGTATGTCGGCGATGATTACATCGACGCCGTTTCCGGCTAGAAGCTTTGCTGTTTCAGCTCCTATTCCTCTAGCTCCCCCGGTTATAACTGCAACTTTGCCATTCAGAAAGGACCTAGGAAAACATATAGAAAACATATATAAAAGAGTTAATTCCGTTTTTTGTACTTGATTTTTATGTGGCATTTCACTTTTAGTCATTCTTTTTTAAAACATCAACTTTTGATCCTAATATTATTGTGGCATGACCATTTTTGGTTCTTCATCAACAAAACAGTTTAAATTTCGCCAAATACAAGAGCATTTCAGTCTTCGATTTTAGTTTTTTTTTTCAAAAAATAAACATAAAAAATATAATGGGTCAATCTACTTTGTATAAAAAAGATCAAAATGTCATTGTATTTAACGGCATTTCAATGGTTTTCTTGACGGAGGTCCAAAAATGGTCATGCCACAATAATACTAGGACCAAAAGTGAATGTTTTGAAAAAAAAATGACTAAAAGTAAAATGTCACCTATAAATCTAGGACCAAAAATGGAATTAACTCTATATAAAAAGTTATCTGTACACATTAAAAGATGGAATTCTTAATGAGATCAGATCGAACTAACCTCTTTGAAGATAACATTTGATCAGTACTTTCATGGGTTTTGGTAATTCCATCCATTTCGAATGAGATACATATATAAGGGTAGGAGATTGATGATACTATATATATATATATATATATGAGGTATTTATAGGATCATACATGGGAGGGAAAGACTATGAGTAAAGATCCATAAAAAGGCAATTTCCATAAAGTGAGACTAGTATTCACATTCTTGTCATTTCATCCGCCCTCTACTTCCTATCTAGAAACTTGAAAGGCTGTTATAGCGCTCTGTCCTTTGAACAAACTTAAATAAAAATTACTCCTAGTTATAAAGGAAACATATTAAATAATACACGTACCAAAGATATTTAGATTCAATTATAGGAATTAAAAAAAAAAAAGGCATTATCTTGTTTATATAAAAAAAAATTAAAAATTAGTTGACTCAATTTTTATGTTATAAGTGTCACTACTATTGAGTGATGATGAAAAATTTGTAGTCATTGTCATGTATGCACTAAGTAAATTTAACTCATGCGTAATAATTTAACCTACAAACTACAGAAGTTAAGAGAAGTAAATCACACTGGGAAGATATTATATAACATGGTCGACTTTAGAGAGTTTTGGTAAAATACTACATTTAATTATTGAGTTTGTTACTTTATAGAAAGGTGGCTTTTTTAGTAACTTTGTCAACCATATGTTAAAATTTATATATCATTACTACTCAGAAATCCTAATTGGTCAATGCTATTAATTGAACTTCACATATTATATTTCTTCTTACCTCCAAATCACATTACAATTCCGACACTTGGTGGACATAATTTATAAGAGTTGTTAATAATTCAAGTTAAAAAAGATTTTTGTTGTTTAAGCATAATATCATGAGTTTGAACACGTGTGTACAATGCTCAAGTACATGTTTTTTTTTTTTTTTGAAAGAAAAAAAATTCTTTAGGAGTAAAATTGTGTGAACTTATATAAGGGTGTCAATGTAGACTTACATGACCTTGAATCACCTTGTGGTGGGGAAAGTTAGGGCCTAAAGTTTATTTGCATGCGAGCTAATAATTAGTTTTAAAAAATTATCAAATTAAGTTATTCATATTTTTTTTTCTATCATGTATTTTTATTTTTCAAACAGAGAAAAAAAATCATTTGTGATACAAGTGAATATATGGAATGTGTTGAGTATTATTAATGATAATTCAAAATAATTTTTATTTATTTTTATTTTTAAAAACATGCATGCCAACAATCTGGCCCATGAGGCAAATTATTATGTAGATCGTGTTCAACATGCACAGCTGTATGGACCATGGTCTAAAACATCGTTTTGATATTAAAAATAAATAAATTTTGCTCCGCATGTGTGTTAGAATAATGAACATTTTGTTTATTTATTTAATTTTTGTTTATTAAATATTTTGGGAAAAACTATTTTTGTATTTAATTTAATAGAGTCCAAAAATAAAAATGAAAATAAACAAAAATTAAATAAATAATAGAGTTTTTTTTTTTCAAAATAGTCCCTAAACTAATGTTGAATGTATTAGGCAGAAAATCAGTGAACAACCAAAATGCCCTCGATTTCAACGCTGAGTGAACATAAATCCTAATGTAGGACTGAATTAGGTGAGTTTTTAAAATTAAAGTCGGGGGATCACATTTGGTGAAATTAAAAGTCGAAATGCAAAATTGAGAATGAGTAATAGTTGAGGGACCATTTTGATAATAAAAAAAAAAAAAAAAAAAACTCTGTGTTAATTAATTAAAATAATGTATTTTATATGTGTTAGAATAATGAAATTTTGGGGGTAAAATAATGTATTTTATGTGTTAGAATAATGTATTTTAGGAGTTGGAATAATGTATAATGCATTTTATGAGTTAGATTAATGAAATTTCTTGGTAAGATAATGTATTTTATGAGTTAGAATAATGTATTTTATAGATTAGATCATTAGAATAATTAAATTTATAAGTTATAATAATATATTTTAGGTGTTTTTGGACTACGGTTCACGTAACAATGATTGGCCCGTGAGGTAGTTTGACAAAAATTCGATAAAAAAAATTCTTATTGTACTACCTACAAAAGCAAGTGAAATTTCGAGGTCACCACAAGCGGGTTGGCCCATATTGGTACCCCTAAACATATGCATACAATTTAGAGTAAACAAATTTGTTGATAGGCAAAATTTTGTGTAAGGATCCGTGAGACGGGTCGGGTCGTGTTATACACCTAACTTGCATTTCTCAATTCAATGAAAGAATTCAAATCAAACATGCATGATCCTAGTTTGGAGCATCCAACTCCCAATTAAACCTAGCTACTCATAGGAAGAAATTGAAAGAAATTAGATCTAAAACCTCAAATGATAATTAAAAGGAAATTGCAATTGAAAACTAAAAGCAATGTAAATCAATGTCTAAGAGTTACCAAAGCAATAGCAAATGTAATCCACAAGCTCTTCAATCCTCAATTCGTAGCCAAGATCTACTAATTCTAGTTCTATTCTAGCTAATCTTCTTCTACAATCTCTAGATCTCTTCTAAGATGATGGAATCCCCTCTCTCTACCTAAGCTCCCTTAATTAAATATCTTTTCTCCAAGTGATCTTCCCATTTTTGCGAACAGGATCGGAGCTGATCCACGAGCCCGTCAACGCATGGAATGGCTCGTGGATTTTTCACTTAGCTCATAAGTTTGGTCACAAGAAATCCCTTGTGTTAAGTTTGGTGACCCGTGGCGCCCTTCCTAAGCTTTAATCCCACTACTACACAGACGGCTTTTAACGTCGGCTAAATAGAGCCGACGTTGGTCTGGCCGACGTTGTAAGTGTACACATACAACGTCGGCTAAAAGTTAGCCGACGTTGTAAGGTACACATACAACGTCGGCTATATGTTAACCGACGTTGTAAGGTACACATACAACGTCGGCTATTTACAAATAGCCGACGTTGTATGTAACTTTAAAACAAATAAAATACCCTACAACGTCAGCTATTTACAAATAGCCGACGTTGTAGGTAATTTGAAAACAAAAAAAATACCCTACAACGTTGGCTATTTACAAATAGCCGACGTTGTAGGTAATTTGAAAACTACTAAAATACCCTACAACGTCGGCTCTTTACAAATAACCGACGTTGTAGGTAATTTAAAAACTAAGAAAATACCCTACAATGTCGAGCCGACGTTGTAGGTAATTTAAAAACAAAAAAATTACCCTACAACGTCGGCTAATAAGACTAGCCGACGTTGTAGGGTAATTTTTTTTAAAAAAATATTCATTTTATTTTTTAAAATTACCCTGACAAAAGTTCTCAGGATCAAGATTATGGGATTTCATCATCTCAGTTATATTCTCTAAAGATAATCCAAAACATGTCTTTTTAAAGTTAGTTATAAATCATTAAATCTAAATAAAGGAAAAGAAAAAACATAAATACAACAATAAAAGCTCATAAGAGTACTATGATACTTCAAAAAGGCTCAACTAAACCAGTTGGGTTGTGTTCCCTTTCAAAGAAAAGGTTGAGTTTTATCAACTCTCAAACATCTTGGAACTTCAATTTCCACCTGAACACAAGCCTAGAGTCTTTACACACAATAATATGTTTATGCAGTCAACTGATATCATGATAAATAGAGTAATTTGGATAAGCTTGATATTCATTGCCCTTACACAACCATCATGACTTCAAACAGGGTACAACTTACTTGAGCAGCACTTTGTAATTGATTCTTTCTCACGATTCCACAACTTAAAGTTGCCAGCCTCACAGCCAACAAATTCAATTTATTAACTGCATAAATATCTGTCAATGGTGGGAGATCAGTATATTATTCTACCTAGTTGCCAGAACACACTCCCATTACCTGAAAATTAAACCCTCCAGTTATACCATCAACATTTAGTACCTACAGAAATCATCAGGTATCAAAACATAAGATCATACATAGCAAAAGAAAGCAATTCATAAGCAGGATAGTGAACCTCTCCAGCAAAATATAGACATGGATGGATCCTGCTCTGCATTGTATTCAAGTAAATCTGCTTGAAAGGCATAAGGTAGAAAAGTTGAACTCAGTAATCAAAATGCATATCAGCTCACAAGGTTTCAAGAGAGCAATTGATATAAATGATATATAGATTATATGATGCATCCCCATTGAAGTAGTGGCAAAAGAAAAAGAGAGCACCTCCGACAATGGAACTCCTCCAGCGGTGGCAAATTCATCCTTAAATTGTCCCTTCAAGTATTATGAAAACACAAATATTCTCTGTTACCAACCCACTGAATACGTAAAAGCAAGAAAACTAGAACGACTTACCTTTCCCTTCACAGTAAAGGAACAATGCTTTAAAGTAAACACAATGGACATCAACAAATTGTTGGAAATGGAAGACCACAAGATATCTCCATCTAGTCCCTGCAAAGAAATAGTGGACACGTACAATCAAGAAGATATTGATGCATAGAACATAAACAGTGATTCTGCAACTGGATTCATCATTCAACCTCACGGTCTAATATATACTTCCAAAATCTCTTGACAAGGCCAAGCTCCATTGGACAAGAGTTGAGCAACTTTTGTCTCTGCATGGGAAGAAAAGAGATGTAAAGTTAAAAGGTTATTAAAAGAAATAAAGAATCAAATAAAACATAGATTTGATTGTGAAATATGAAGTTAAAAATAGTTTCCAAATCTCCTTCAGGTAAACAGAATGAGGAACAAGAAACTTCATGGAGTTGAAATGGTTTGAAAACAGAAGTACCGCAAACTGAATCTTGTGCTTAATGAGTACAGACTTCAAATCATCAATATGATGATCAGGAGCAAAATCCACCAACAGTGTTCCTGCATTCATGTATGACTAGATAGAATAAAGGGGACAATTATACTGGAAATAAATAAAACTCAAAACTTATATTGTACCCTTATAATCTGAACTTGCGAGATAACGTGCTCCCCAAGCAGATAGCCGAAGAATCACTGGTCCACTAAGTCCCCAATGTGTCACTAACATGGGACCAACCTAACAACTAAAGGTTATGGTTCTGTACACAAAAAGTTAATTCAATGTACAATTTGTCAGAAAAGCATGCCTGTGTAAGCTGTCAGAAATGCATATCACCACCTGATCACAGCCAACATCAAACTTATCATCTACACATAAAGACACAAACTATTACCATCAAATATTAATGAGCTCTCTGCAGCAATTCAGAATCATATTTCCAACCAACTTGATTATTCCCAATCATTTTACCACATCAGAACAAAGTAGATTAAGCCCAAGTGTCTAACCTAGATTCTTCTGTAGGAAGCCAGTTCCAATATCTCCTATCTTCAATCCTTGTTATGGTCATTGCTTTTGCAGAGATTGACATGCAAATCCTTCCAGTAACCCTATCCAGCCATACTACCTGTGGGTTCAACACATTGAAAAGAATACATCGGGTGAGATCACGAATCACTCTGGACCTCTAAGTTTTAGTTCTGAAGTTAGAGAGCAAGATTCCATTACTAATAAGCAATTTAAATCTTAACTTTGCAACAATCATGGTCTCAAGTTTCTGTATAGAAACTTCCCCAACCTTGAAGGTTCAGGTATGGCGCATAGAAGAAATATAAATTTTGGGTATGCAGATAGCTACATAAAGATAATCATCTTCAGATATACCGCCGCCACAACCAAAAGATATCTCTAGTACTAGCATTTCAATATATATATATATATATATATATATATATATATATCAAAGCTTTGCAATCTAGGCCATGCACCAAGGTATAACCTCAGAGTAGAATTGAACAAACTTCAGAGAAAACAACAGTACTTGAACACTTATCTGAATAGTATATCCCAAAAAAGATATTTTAAAAAAATCACTCAAGATTTTCACAATATTTCAACTGCCTAACCAAATCCCTAATTAGTCTTCTTGCTTCAAAGGAATCTAGCATCGAAATTGGAAGTTTTGTAAATAAGAACTCCCAATCTTTGATTAAAGGCATAAAAGTCCGTAAAATGACAGTGGAGAAACTAAAGCAAAGAGCTAAAGAAGAAATTACATGCCTTATTGGCGTCATCGAAGGGGACAGAGCGAGAGAGGAGCGCAAAGATGTCTTTCTTGCACAGCCCTTGGTATCTATCTTCAGGCAAAAGGTCGAGCAACTGTTGGTAGTTAGCGGGCAGCTTGGCTTCCCAGACGGCGTCAGATGAGGCGGCGCCGCGGAAGGCGCGGTTGAGCCGAGCCAAAATGCAGATCTCCGGTGGGGTCAGGTGCAGGAAAACACAGGCAACGCAGCTCTCGGGTATGTCCCCTTAAATTTAAGCGACGGAGAGGGAGGCTGCTTCGCGACGGGACTGCTTCGCACCGGGACGGCGGTGCTTGCAGTGGCGGCGGCGATGGATTGGGCGACGGCAGTGGGCGACGGGATGTTGGTCTGAAATTTTGGGGGGCGACGGCGCTTTGTTCAATTTTTGGTTGTTGGTCTGAAATTAAATTTGGGGATGATGGCTTTATTACAAACCCTACAACGTCGGTTATTACTAATAACCGACGTTGTAGGTCCATTATATATAATACGGCGCAATACGACGTCGGCTAAAGTCCTAGCCGACGTCGTATTGCGTGGGGGCTAAGTGAATTTGGTGATATGACGTCGGCTAATGTTCTAGCCGACGTCGTATCAAAGGTCGACGGTGGGCGTTTGCGATACGACGTCGGCTAAATACTTAGCCGACGTCGTATCCCGTAGTAGTTTTAGATGTATACCTTTAACGTCGGTTATTACCACATAACTGACGTTAAAGGTTTTTTTAATTTTTAATTATTTAAATAACATATAACATCGGCTAATTATTTAGCCGACGTTGTATGTGATTTCTGTAGTAGTGTCCCTTGAAACTCATAAGTTTGGTCACAAGAAATTCGAAGCCAACAACCTGTGTTAAGTTCTTTGATGAGTGGTCAACAACCTTCTGAACAAACTGACAAAGGAAGTTGAAATCCACCATAGACTAGTCGACAAGGTAATTGCTGAGCAGGGCACTCAACATGGTGAATTTTTCCTCTGAAACGTCGTTAGTGCATGCGACCTTGTTCTCAACTATTCTGCTGAGAATGTCCACAGCTCGTTCAAACTTGGGCTTGAGCACAGGGCCGATTTTTTGATTTGCGGTCCCTGTGCTAGTAATTAAGTGAGGCCCTATCAAAGTATAAATAAACTGCGAATTGAAGAAAAATTGCAAAGAAAAAAATGCAAAAAACCTAATTTTGGACCAATATAATCAGAAATACATATAATAACTATTAGGCCCGGACTGGGCTATGGCCCCCAAAATTTTGGGACCCTGTGCGGTAGCACATCTTGCACGTCCTAAAATCTGATCTTGCTTGAGCATGTTCTTCTTGAAAGAAAACTTCAAGACCTCTAGTGCTTGTTCACCTTTCACTTCATTCCATAACTGCTCCTTGTTGTAGGCGTGGCCGGAACAGTTAGGTGCCTCCCCCTCTCTAACTGGGAAGTTAAAGAGTGCACAAATATCCCCATGGACAATCACAAACTCAGTTCCATTTACAATGTAACGAATTTCACTAGCCTTCTTCTTCAATCTGGCATTGATATAGAATTCGACGACGTCCAAGTTGTGGAGTACAGTTTTGTAGTCATGGCACATATATTTTGTGAGTCCAGTGTTGGAGGATATCATGCATAATGAAGAAAATGAGAAAATGACACCAAAGTAATTTCATAGAATATAGCTCATTAGCCCGTCACTTCCCACTTCCCACTTGCTTATATACACAGTACTTCTTCATTTGTAATCACATTCATTCATTCTGAACTCCATTCTGTAAATCTTCTTCTTCATCAATACAACATTGCTTTTCTTGTTACCACTACTGTGCACAATTCCAATATGGTATCAGAGCTCGCCGGTGAGGGAGCCATGCCGCCGCAGCTCCCGGCACCGGCGAGTCGAAGCCTGGAGACCGCAGAGCTACGCTTTCGTCTCCGAAAACAGATCCGCAGAGGATCTCTACTCCGCAGAGGAGTAAATGTGACGAAAACGATTGCGTTGTTCAGTCCGTCGTTTAATCGAAGCAGATCCGTGAAGTTTTTGAGCAAAGTGCTCAACAATCCTCTGTTTGAAGTTTTCTACCGGAGCAGATCCGTAAAGAGCTCGAGCAGAGTGCTCGATTCTCCATCAGTAGCCATCATAGTTCATGGAGCAGATCCATGGAACGAATGAGTACAGTGCTCGTTAATTAGCCTAGCGTCCTTAATTCACTCAGCTGTCTCCTCTTACTCTGCAATGGCGAGAGCGTGCGTCCAGAGGTCGCCGTCAATTCCTATTCAGAGTTCGAGCAAAGTGCTCGTTAATGCTCTCTTTATAGCTTCTAATTACAGTTCGTGGAGCAGATCCGCGAAGTGTTCGAGCAAAGTGCTCGTTAATCGTACATCACGGAGCAGATTCGTGAGAGTTTTGAGCAAATTGCTCATCAGTTCCCTGTTTACAATTTTCAATCGGAGCAGATCCGAATTGATTTCGTACAGAGTGTTCGTTGAGTTCAAGGTGGTGAATAAAGTCCGCAACTGTCGCAGTAGTTTCCGGAGCAGATCTGTGGAGAGAACGAGCACAGCGCTCGTTAACCAGCTAAGCTTTGTCTTCATCTCGATATCGCTTTCATTAAATATGATGTATTATGAGAGGTTCATTCAAGTTCACAGAGAAAAAGATGCGGATATTACAGTTGCTGAAATGCCGATGGATGAGAAACAAGTCATTGCCTTTGGTCTCATGAAGATTTGCGAAGGAAGGAATATTGAACTTGCAAAGAAACCAAAAGGAGAGCAGATGAAAGCTATGAAGGTTGATACCACTATTTTAGGTCTTGATGATGAAGCTCAAAAGAGTTTGCACGATGCCTTTTATGTTGTTAGATGGAATAAGAGGTTCTTGATTGCTGGTGGTGAAAGGTTGCCTCAGGATTCTCCTCAGCTTTACTGGCTCTGGATAACATTTTTGGCAGTTGATGTATTTTTTGTTGTTATTCGTGTTGTTGTGGCATGCATCATTGGAATTGCTGTTTGCTGTTATCTTCCATGTATAATTGCAATCCTATATGCAGTAGCAGATCAGGAAGGAGCAACTGGAAGAATACAGGCAAACATGTCTCCTGAAGTGCCACTTAATGAAAATCTTGCAGACTTTCTTTCTCAAGCTGCTTCCTTAATGCCGGCCTTTATGGACAGTGCTGTTGATACATTTCCAGTTGGGCATTTAGTATCAAAATATGTTGACAGAGTTCTTACCATAGATAAAGAGAATGCCCAACACAAAATTGCTTCTAGGCTTCTCTGTTCTAACAACTCAGCAGATGAGTGTGTTGCTGCTGAGTTTGGTGTGAATGACATTGAGCTTTTGGTTCAAACTTGCATGACTACCTTGTCATCTAAGATTGTGAATAGATGCAAGCATTACTTAGCTGAGATTGCGGTCAAAGACTCACAGCAATTCTGGCCGTTGCAGATTTGGAGAGGTGATGTCATAATCTCAGGCTTAGACTCACTATTGATTGGAGCAAGTCAGCTGTATATTTCCATCATGGGAAATCAATTGTTCAGGCTCTTAACTTGCTGCCATCCAGTGCATGGTTTATGGAAAAACTCAATTGTTTAAGCTGAATCTTGCCTCTCTCCCTTTCACTCTAAGCTGGGCATACAACAGTTGCATGCTCCAGCTTACGGGGGGGTGTTGGAGGATATCATGCATAATGAAGAAAATGAGAAAAGGACACCAAAGTAATTTCATAGAATATAGCTCATTAGCCCGTCACTTCCCACTTGCTTATATACACAGTACTTCTTCATTTGTAATCACATTCATTCATTCTGAACTCCATTCTGTAAATCTTCTTCTTCATCAATACAACATTGCTTTTCTTGTTACCACTACTGTGCACAATTCCAATATCCAGCATCATCCAAACACTTGAGGATCCTTTTTGTCGTTGGGGTGTCTGTTGAATGCCTCAAAAGTCCCTCCCTGTCAAGTATTAAATCATTTCTGACCTTGTTGCTCAACTCTTGAAGAGTTGGCAGGTCGTTAACTGGATTGTTGCGGTTTGAGCTTGTCGAAGAAGATGAAGTTGGAGAGAAAACGGTTTTTAAAAAGTGAGTATTCTTGCTCAAAGATTTGTCAAAAAGTGAAATACTTGGCCGGGTGAGGGGTTTATATAGCTTTTGTTTTGACTCGGTTTATAGTAAAGAACCGTACAAAAATATTGGGAATTTAAAAGCAAACAATCAGGAGAATTAAATGGCCCGGTCTAAGATTAGAGTCAAGGGTGTTTTGGCTTCTCTATAAGTATAGATGATAAGAATAAGGTTTAAATTGGACACTGAATGTAACTTGAAAGTGTAATTTGATAACTGAACAAAAAAAAAGTGTAACTAGGTCATTGAACACTCCAAATATATGCAATTTCACTTGATAGCAAGTTATCATCCATTTTATCAGGTTACTTGCTTATGTGCACGGTGAGTTGGCATTTTAAAATAATTTTTAATAATAAACTTTAAAAATATAAATTATAAATTTAAAATTTGAAATATTAAAAAAAAAAGGCTGGGTGGCAGCTGACTATGTTGAACAACCGCCTGCTACTGTTTCATCCTCGTCCTCCATCGTTGGATTTTTGTCTCCTTCCTACCGCGCATAGTAGTAGTGATCTCTGGCTACTAACGGCGTTTGGTCGGTGACTCTAGTTCACCAGGAAAAACAGCGACGACATCGACGACGAGGGGGAACAGGTGGCGATCAAGATCTGCAACGGCTGGATCTTCCCGGCGAGCTTCACCGGCAGCCGTGACCGGCGACTAGGGGTGTGCAAAAATTCAGTTAACCGTAATTAACCGACCGAACCGATCTTTTTCGGTTAACCGTAACCGAACCGATCTTTTTCGGTTAACCGTAACCAAACCGAACTTTTCGGTTTGGTGAACGGTTAAAGGATTTCTAAAATTTTGGTTAACGGTTAATTCGGTTCGAAACAGCCGGTTAACCGAATTAACCGAACGGTTAACCGAAAATTTTAATATATATATATATATATATTATATAACATGACAAATCCCTACTTTGTATTTAAAGAATTTATATGAAGGGTCACACTTATGTGAGACCGTCTCACGAATCCTTATTCGTGAGACGGGTCGGGTTGGGTCAAATCACTATGCAAATGTCATACTTATATGTGCAAATATCATACTTATATGCTCAAATATAACACTAATCAAGAATACAATTTTTTATACTTATTAGAGAAAAAGTAATACATTTTTCATAATAAGTAATGTTGACAAGTGCCCCTTACTTATAAGGGCAAATATAATACTTTTGTAGAAAAATGTAATACTTTTAAATCGAAATGTAAAAGTATTGTATTTTCCCTTAAAAGTATTACATTTACCCTTATAAGTAACAAAAATTTTATTCCTAATTAGTATTACATTTGAGCATATAAGTATGACATTTGTGCATATAAGTGTTACTTTTGTAGCTTGACCCGACCCGACCCGACCTGTCTCATGGTGAGACGGTCTCACACAAGTTTTTGCCTTATATGAATGGATGGAGCATCCAGGATATTTGGATTTACTTTGTATTTAAAGAATTTCAAATTTTGATTTAAAACTTCGGTTAACCGACCGATTAACCGAAAAAAATTTCGGTTCGGTTAATTCGGAAATAGAAACTTCGGTTCGGTTAATGGTTAAAGGGTTTGACACGTTCGGTTAATTCGGTTTTGGTAGTTCAAATTCGGTTAACCGATCAGTTAACCGAATGAACACCCCTACCCGCGACGTTGTGTTCCAAGCTTCAAGATTTTTTTCGGTTGTTTTGCAAAAGAAGTTGACCTTGGGTAAATAATAATAATAATAATAATAATAATAATAATAATAATAATTAAATTTTATTCATCCACAGGTTTCCGTGGCAAGGGTATTATTAATATTAAGGGTGGAACCGGGGGGGGGGGGGGGGGGGGGGGGGGGGGGGGGGGGGGGGGGGCACTAGTTTTTTAATTATTTTAATTTTTTATTTTAATAATTTATTATTAAAAATATTTTAAAATTCCAACTCACCGTCCACGTAAGCAAGTAACCTGATAAATGGATGGTAACCTGCTATCAGGTGAAATTGCATACATTTGGAGTGTTCAGTGGCTTAATTGCATTTTTTTTTTTAGTTCAGTGGCCTAATTGCACTTCCAAGTTACGTCCATTGACTATTTTGAACGTTATTCCTAGATTATAAGTGGTGAGAGAATATGCTCAAAAGATTAAATTTGCATTAAATAAGAGAGAAGAGCATTAAATGCACGTCACGTTTGACTTGTTAGATGTGTCTAAGTGGGAGTCGTTTTCCCGCTTAATCCAAAATGTAATCAAGGCAAATTTAAATGTTACCCTTGTTTCGGTGTGCTTCTCGGTTGTAACATTCGTCCAATCGTTTTAACTTCCCCGCTTCTCACCATTTTTGTGAACAACCTACTATCTTAATCATTCGGTTGCTTTTATCATCTGAACCATTCGAATGTCCACCATTCAGTCCACTTTAACCATTTGACCAACTTAGATGTTCATATTGATTGATTACCCATTCATTTTAACTAATTGTCCATCCAGTCATCCTTAACATCTCAGACACTCATTTATCCTTTCGACCCATTCTTTCAACATTTCGAATCAGTTTTCTTTAAACGATTCGAACCACCATTCGAAGGTATTATTTTACCTCTCGTATCTACAAAACTTAAATGAATTGTTCATTAGTTCATCTCAATCATTCCCAACTCATGTCTGAGTGTTGAGAATCTATTTTCACTCAATGGTTTTGTCAAAACGTCAGCAAACTGATTTTAGTATTGACATATTCAAGCGCAATATCCCCCTTCTCAACATGGTCTCGGATGAAGTGATATTTGATATCAATGTGCTTGGTCCTTGAGCGTAGAATTGGATTATGTGTTATGGCTATAGCACTTATGTTGTGACACTTGATGCTAACCTCTTGGGCTTCCATATCATAATCCTTGAGTTGTTTCATCCAAATGAATTGAGCACAACAACTTCCCGCAGCAATGTACTCCGCTTCGGCAATACTTGTGGCTGTTGAATTTTACTTCTTGCTGAACCACAAAACAAGTCTTCCTCCTAGAAATTGATATGTTTCAAAGGTGTTCTTTTGGTCTATCTTCCAACCTGCAAAGTCTGCATCCAAATAGCCAACTAGTTCGAATAATCCACCTCTCGGATACCAAAGTCCAACACTTTGCGTACCCTTAAGGTATCTTAGGATCTTCTTAGCTGCTGTGAGGTGAGTCTCCTTGGAGTTAGACTAAAATCTAGCACACACTCCCACTGCAAACGAAATGTCAAGTCTACTAACAGTTAAGTACAAAAAAGAGCCAACTATACCTCTATATTTTGTTTGATCTACTTTTTTCCCTTCGTTGTCTACGTCCATTCTCAACGAGGTGTTCATTGGGATCTTGACTAAAGAATTTCCATCAATTCCAAACTTCTTGATCAATCCTTGGTGTACTTGGCTTGGTTGATGAAAATACCTTATTCACTTTGCTTGACTTGCAATCCCAATAAGTAGTTAAGTTTTCCCATCATACTCATCTCAAATTTACTCTTCATTAACTTAGAGAACTTCTTGCATAAGGATGGATTGGTGCTTCTAAAAATGATATCGGCAACATAAATTTGCACCAATAGAATGTGATCTCCATCCTTAATCCGGAAAATGGTTTTGTCAACCTAACCTTTCGTGAATCCACAATTCATTAGGAAACACGAGAGGGTGTCATACCAAGCTCTTGGCGCTTGTTTCAATCCATACAAGACATTTTTCAGCTTGTAGACTTTGTCTTCACCCATTTCCTTAATGAATCCTGGAGGTTGCTCTACATACACTTATTCTTCCAATAAACAATTGAGAAATGCACTCTTGACAACCATTTAGAAGACTTTGAAGTCTTTGTACGTGGCAAAAGCTAGAAAGATATGAACTGCCTCCAATCTTGCTATGGGCGCAAAGATTTCATCAAAAATCCCTTTCTCTTAACAATAACTTTTCGCCACGAGTCGAGCCTTATTCTTAACAATGACTCCTCATTCATCCATTTTGTTCCTAAAGACTCATTTCCCCCCAATAACATTTTTGGTGCGGAGTTCTAGGAACTAGCTACCACACATCATTTTTTTCAAATTGATGGAACTCTTCTTGCATGGCTTGAACCCAATCTGGATAACTAAGTGCTTCTTCAACAATCTTTGACTCAATTTGTGAAAGGATGCAAGACATCATGTTTTCACGAATGGATGACATTGTCCTTACTCCCTACCTTATATCTCCAATAACTTGCTCTAGTGAATGATCCCTTTGTCGTTGTATTGAATTACACTTTGGCGTTCCAACTTGGAATATACCAATTACAATTCTGTTCACAAGTTGGTAAAGCTTTGGTAAGTTTATGAATGATTGCATGCTTATGGAGAGAGTTATTTTCACTTATGACCCACAAGTATGGGATTATATTTACATTTGACCCCGACTATTAAAATTTCTAGATTTGGTCTCATTACTTTTAAATCTTTATCACATTTAATTTGGTACCCGTCTATTAAAATTTTCATATTTGATCTCACAATTTTTAAATCTTTGCCACATTTAGTCTCCGAATATTAAAATTTTCATATTTGATTGGTGATTCTCTAATTCCAAAATTAACAACTAATATCCCTTCTAATTAAATAATTTGTATTTTTTTACAAAATATTCAGTGTTTGAAAATTTAAATTTGTAATATAATATTAATTTTTTAACTTAGATTTTAACATTATTAAGGTTTGTATATAATATCTGTATTCTGTAATCATAAATCATAATATTAATTCAACACCATATTAACTTATAAAGTTGATAAATTATATAGTTTATAACTTTATTTAGTCCCATTGAAAAAAAATAAGTGATTTGGGAGATAACAATCTTTTTAAGAAAAAAAGTATTCTGATTCAGTTAACGAGACTTGACTGAAGTTATTTTTATTCAAATTTTCATAATATTATGTGGGGATATGGGACACTGGGCCCATTTTATTGGGAAAGTATTGACCCAAGCGGGAGCAATGAGCAAAATATTAAAGAAAGTGCAACCAACAAGATTCAAACTCATAATCTCAAGCATAACATCAAGAATTCTAGACTACCAAGCCACTCAAGACCTTTTATACTAAAGGGTAGGAAGCTCCACTTATACATAGGAGTGCGTTGGAAGCAAACTAGTGGAGGGCACGTGTGTGGCCAAGAATGAAGGATGCCCGAAGCCCCTTGTTAACTATCCATGAGTCCTACAACAATATAATAAATAAGGTGTATTTCCTCACCTTAAAAGGCATCCATTGGCTCACCAAACGCTTTCTGGTCCATTGGTCTGAGTCTTCTCCCTCATGTTGGCATATCAGGTTATATTTAGTTTTATTTTATTTATTAGTTCCCTTATTTGTTTATTTATTTATTTATTATTTGGGCCGCTGTTTTGGGCCGGTATCTCGAGCTTTGTACGCAACCCCTCCCCCCACCCTGGTTCTGTACCTCTATACGTGGTTCATGGTGGACCTGATCCCAATAAAACCATCAAATATAAGTAAAAAATAATAATAATAAAGAAAATAAACAAAAACGAAAGAATTGGTTTGACCAATGAATAGTAAGTAATACATATAAAAGCACAGATGGAGTAATAATTTTACCCTTATGGGCCGTTTGGTTCAGGTCATCTTAGATTACCTAGGTAATCTGAGTTTGGTAATGTTATATTACCTCAAAACTGATGCGGCGTTAATGTTTCAAGGTAATGTGATTACCTCTATTTTCTTAGGTAATCTTAGATTACCTTGAATTATTACAACAACAACAACAACAACAATGTATATAAAATAAATATATATTTATATAATCAAATATGCATGTGTGTGTATTTATATATTTATTTTTTAATATTAAGCAATGATATACAAATTAATAAATACACAAAGATTTAAAAGTAATGAGACTAAATCTAAAAATTTTAATAGTTGATGATCAAATGTGAAAATGGTTTCATAATTGTGGAACCAAAAGGGAAAAAATAACTCTGAACATTATAAAACTCACTATTTCTAAGTATGGAATAATTTGATTTCTTATAGACTAATAGGAGGAGATTAGGTGGCTTAGGTGGGCCTGTAATAGCTTTAGGCAAATTATTGCATGGACCATGGTCCACACAACTGTGTGGACCAAAAATAAAAAGTACATTATTTTTGTACTGAAAGTATATTATTTTTGTACTGTAGATACATTGTTTTAGGGTACATTATTTTTGTACTGAAGGTACATTATTTGATATATACTATTAAATAATGTACCTACAGTACAAAAATAATGTACCTTCAATACAAAAATAATGTACTTTTTATTTTTAGTCCACACAGTTGTGTGGACCATGGTCCATGCAATAATGATTGCCACTACTCCACTCCCCACTTTCTCTTAATCATTATTGCGTTGACAGTATAGACCACGGTCCAAAAATACATAAATTATATTATTCTAACTCATAAAATATATTATTTTTAATTCATAAAATACATGCGTACAACAATAAATTTTTTAAACATGTGGTGCACACATCTGCACAATAATTATTTGCCCACTTTCTCTGCTGTATCCCTGTATTTGTAGTCCACTGGCCAGACATATGCCCTAGGCTAGGCTACAGCGTTTGGTCTGATTGATTATTCATGGCCGGATTGCTACAACCTCGTGAATCTCATGTTTAGACCAAATTATGCAGCAGTGCTCTAAGCCCGCAGATTTGTAAATTATATTGTTACTGTGAGACCCAAGTGCTCTTCATTAATGTTTGATTTAAGTCAAAAAAGCACAAATCTTTACATTAATAATGTACTCCGTAGCAATGTTGCATACAAAATCTGTGGGAAAAAATAAGGAAAGAAAAGGCAGAGATGGTCCATCAGTCAAATAGCTCCCAGTCATGAGTGATTGTTGTGGACTGCTGTAACGGCTTTGGTGCAGTGAGGCTTCCAACTCCAGACTCCAATGTCTCCCATTTTGTACCCATCATAGTTGTAGCATTAGGACTTCTTATAAAAGGGTTGGAATATCTTGCCTTCATATTGTCTACACTATCCACAAAGCTTTGAACTCGATGAACCTGTGAATTGCACAATCTTAATTAAGACGTTACTATTAGACTTGAAAATTCATGTTTCATGACATTGTATTTACCGGTTTGGATCCAATGTTGTAGGAGGCGCTAGGTTTCTAAGCGGCCAAATAAGTAATAATAAGAGTCATTGTCATTTTTGGTCTTACTATTATTGAGGCATTGCCAATTTTAGTCCACTTCATTAATTTTTGTCAAATTACAGCCAGTCTTATTTAGTCCTCGTCACTTTTAGTGCACCGTTAAAATTCACATCAAATGGTCGTCCAAAACAGGGGTATTTTCGTCTTTTAATGCTTTGGTCATCTTCTTTACCAAAGCATGAAAAGACGAAAACACCCCTATTTTGGACGGCCATTTGACGTAAATTTTAACGGTGAACTAAAAGTGACAAGGATAAAATAAGACTAGGCCACAATGTGGCAAAAATTAATGAAGTGGACTAAAATTGGCAATGCCCCAATAACAGTAGGACTAAAAATGGCAATGACTCTAATAATAATAAGAAAGAACAACACACCAGGAAAAAAACACTCGGCCGAGTTGGCTGACTGGACGCCTAATCGGCCGGCCGGCTAATATCGTTCTAAAGGTAAAGCCTAAACTGATAGTTGGACTGCACATTTATGTTTTTATTATATGCTCAACACACCTAAGTTGATTTTTGCAACAATTGAGCCTAATATAAGTGGAGATAGAATTTTTATACCTCAATATTTATGCAGACAAGTTTCATCAATCCTTTTCTCAAAGAGTGCAGATATGCAACAACAATACAGGTATCTGTTGAAACATCTATCTTTTTGAAGTGTTACTAACCTCTATTTTTCTTTGAGCTCTTGCTTCTCCATCTGCTACAATACTGTCGAGTTTAAGCAGCTGCAACATGAGCAACTCCGTCAACACAACAAAGTCCTTGTCGTCGACTTTGGTACCTCTCTCCAAAGCTGTCTCTAAGGCTGCAACCTAAGACAACATATATAGAGTTAATTTCAGCAATGGTCCTTTGACTATGTTGATTTTTCAAAATTAGTCATTGACTTTCAATTTAGACAATTTAGGTCTCTTAACTGTCAAATTCTTTCCAATGTTGGTCCTTTCGTTAAATTTAGTTAAGTTGAGGTCAATTGAAAGTGTAAAATTGTTCATTCACATTTTTAGTATATAATTACTCATATTTCTCCTATCATATATGTTGTATATATGAATATAATCTCAGTCGAAGTCTCAATCGAAGTCATATAATCTCAGTCAGAGTCTCTTTGACTGAGATTATATTCATATATATATATAGTGTATAGGACAAGAGAAATACGTGTAATAATACACTATACAAGTGAACGGACAATTTTACCATTTCATCTAATATCAACTTAATCAAAATTTGACGAAATGATCAACATTGGAAAGAATTTGAAAGTCAATAGACCTAAATTGTCCAAATTAAAAGTCGGGAACTAATTTTAAAAAATCAACATAGTCAGAGTACTATTACTGAAATTAACTCACATTTATATATACAACTAGTTTAGAATCCTATACTAGTCCCAATATATTTTAACAACTTGGAGTGCTGACAGATTAGACCCACCTTGTTGGAGAGCTTATCAACTTGTGCTCTAACTATGGAAACAGCTTCATAGGCTGCAAGCGTGCCTGGATTTTTCATCAACTCCTTCATTTTCTTGTCTTTGCTTGCAGGATCCTCCAACAGGATAACCTTTGACATGTCTTTTACACCAGCCATGTGAAGGCATTCATTGTTCTCCTTCTCTTTCCCTTGGAACAACAGCCTCTGCACTTTAGGCTGCAGCCCACTTTTATGCCAAACAACTTCCTTCAGTTCCCCTTCATTCCACAATATAATTATATATGCCTCAAAACCTACTCCAAGCTGCCCAAACCAAATCTCATGAAAACCTACTAACCTTTCTAACATATATATGCAACACTCAATGATTTTCAATAGAATTAATTCCAGCAACGGTCCTCTGACTATGTTGATTTTTCAAAATTAGTCCTTGACTTTTAATTTGGATAATTTAGGTCCCTTTGACTTCTAAATTATTTCCGATGTTGGTCCTTTCGTCAAATTTTGGTTAAATTGAGGTCAAATGAGGGTATAAAATTGTCCGTTCACCTGTTTAGTGTATTATTACTCGTATTTTTCCTGTCCTATACGTTGTATATATATCAATATAATCTCAGTCAAAGTCTCAATCGAAGCCATATAATCTCGGTCGAAGTCTCTTTAACTGAGATTATATTCATATAGCATATATGACAGGAAAAATACGAGTAATAACACATTATACAGGTGAACGAACAATTTTACCCCTTCATTTGGGGTCAACTTAATAAAAATTTGACAAAAAGACCAACATTGGAAAAAATTTGAAAGTCAAGGGACCTAAATTGTCCAAATTAAAATTCGGATACTAATTTTGGAAAATCAACATAGTCGAAGGACCATTGTTGAAATTAATTCTTTTCAATATTGCTGCATGCTAAGGATAAACCAAGTATATATATTCATTGCTTAATCCAAGTAAAAGTAAAAGATAGTCACAATTAACTACACCACAAAAACAAGATTATATTATGGCCCAAATTCCCAGAATCAGTACTTAATAACAGAGTAATGAATTACCAAAAGTAGATTGAGCTGGGATAGTGACATCATGGTAACAAGAATCAAAAGACAGCTTGATTTTGATCATTGGACCAACCCCAGCAGTAGTTGCCTCTGACGGCGCAGAATTAACGGCTGATGATGAATCCCCACAACTCCTCCTCTGGACCAGCAGGCCACCAGGTCTCACCTCCCAATCTATCACACTTCTCTCATTCTTATTCTCCATACTCCTACTTTTTGAAGAAGAAGAAGAAAACTTTCTCATCGCAAATAAAAATGGTGGAGCTGAGGGTGGGACGTTTGATTCAGAAAGGTGAGGGGTTGATTTAATGGTGAAGAAGAAGACGAAGAAAGAGAGAGAAAGGTTGAGGTTTGAACAGAGTTTGATGGGATATCAGTGTGGAAAGTGACTTCTCAACTGTCCATTGGGAGCCGGGATTCCTATTGTATGTTTTTTTTTTTTTTTTTTTTTAAACGACTCCTATTGTATGTTGGATACTAAATAGTAGAACTTAAAAGCCATTGGTAACTATACTTTTTTGGGGAGATTTTTTCCATCTGCATGAGATGCCCAAATATTATTTCCCTATTATAAACTTACGAATTAAGATTGATGGGGTTGAAATTAACTATGACAACTTATTATATGTAACATGGTCTACGCAAAGTTGTGTGAATCATAAAAAAAAATATTTTTCATTACTAAAAGTACATTATTTATATACTGAATGTACATTATATAAAATAATGTATTTTCCCTACATACAAGGTACATTTTTAATATACTAAAAATATATTATTTATTCATTGAATTTACATTATTTGATAGTATATAAAATAATGTACTTTTAGTACTCAAATAATATACTTTTTTACACATAATATATTTTTTTATTTGTGATCTACCCAGTTGTGTGAACCATGATTCATGCAATAACCACTATTAACTGTGAGATAAGAAAATGAATAGAAAAAAGCGTTAATTAATTCAATGAATTTGTTGAGTTTGTGTAATTGAGCTATTGAAGTAAAAATACGCACAATAAGGGACAATCAGGTAGGCAAAAGTTCTGCAATTTGCACTTTTACATGGTACCAATAATTTTTGGGTAGTGATTGGCTGATTGCTATTGTTTGCTTACTTGAAATTATTGTTTTTTTTTCAAGTTGAAATGAACTGAAAATTTTTAAATTAAAAAAAATCAAAGAAATTTTTTTTGGGGAAATCAAAGGAAAACAGGCTAACATTTGCTCCTGCCCAATCAACAAGCAATTGTTATTGCGTGGACCATGGTCCAAAAACGACGCCGTCTCTCCACTTTAGGAGAGACGGCGCCGTTAGATGCGCGACACACGTCGCGCATCTTTATTTAATTTTTTTTTAAATATAAAGATTTGTCTTCTCTGTTAGACGCCATTGCCACCGCTTCTCTTCGACGCCATCGCTACCTCCACTGCTCTTCGACGCCATCGCCATCTCCACTGCGCTTCGACGCCATCGCCATCTCCACTGCTTCCTCACTCTTCGCTGCTACTCCATTGCTTCTCATTCTTGAAGGTAAACATCTCATTCCTATTAGAGCTTCAATGTACATTATTTTCTACCTAGGGTTTATATGTTAATATTGACTTTCACTCTTAGCCTGTCTCGTTTCACTCCTCTTTCTTCTGCTATTTTCTAGGTTTTAAGGTATGCTTCTCAATTATCCGTGGAACAAAGAGTGTATAAAGTTACCTAACTTGTTGTTTCTCTTCATGTGAGGTTCGTGTGGTATTGGGTTCATGTGATGTTTTATTACTGATCGACTGCCCGGAGTTTTATCTCGATTGACCGGATTTCCTATTCAATCAAATACTTCTCCTTTTTTGCTGTGTCTATGATCTTTGATTGCAATTGAAGACTTGAATTTAAGCATAACGTGTGTTCATTTGTGATTGTGAGGGCTTAGGGTTTTGGACTGGAGCTAAATTGTTGATTTTTAGTTTAGTATTCCCTAATTTTTATGTGTATTTGTGTTTATGTACTTGCAGATTTTTGTTTGTTTTTTTTTTTTTTTTTTTGTTGATTCGCACTAGTAATTCTTGGAGGAGTTATGTTACAATAGTAAATTGTAGAAATATATTTTCCTATAAGATTTAGCATTATTCTTTTGGTTGTTCTTTCTTATTGTGTTTTCTGGGAATATAACTATGCCTCCATGTGTCTGCAAACTCAAACTGACTAGGATGAATTTGCAGTGAGTACTTGGATACTATGATGAGGACCTGGAAGTTTAGTTCTTTTTAACCAGAATGTATATTTTTTTCATGGTTTGGAAATTGGTAATGATATTTATGAAGTTGGGCATATGACTCTTTTTTATGTACAATATCTACTTTAAAGGCAAACAAGTGGGGTTGGTAGACTACATTAGCTATAATAAAAGTGGCTATGGAGGTTCATTTTTAGGAAGTAGGCAAATGTTCAACTTTATTTAGTCTAACTTCAAATGCATGTGCACTTAGCATTATATATAGCTAATGGCTTTCACTGCATTTAGTTTACTTTGATATTTATTGGGGTTACTGAAGAAGAAAGGCAATTGAGGTGTGAAGAAATATTATCCACAAGGTAAAATAGACTTGATTTATATTTGTGGGCGTCAATCTAGAATATGACTTGTAAAGTGCTGTGGTGTTTAATTTACATTATCTTGCAACCTCTTGACAATCTCGCTTTTAGCTTTAATTCATAAATTTATTAATTGTTACTTGAATTGGGTCATAAAAGTCATCCATTCTTGCATTCAGCCTTTTGATACACTAATTTCACTTATATAACTACCTTTTTATTTGAATATATGTGCAGGACATGTTCTTGTTATCTTTGAGAGCAAATTATGCTGCAAACATATTATTTTTACCAATGATGAGAAAAGAGAATTAGTACTAGAGGGAGCCACGAAGATTTATAAGCCAACTTGATGGTGGTAATTGGTTGTAACTGAATGTTTTGGAAGAAAAATTGTTATTCATGTATGTTTGAAATTTATGGTGGGATAGACCAGGATTATTGTAATTGAATGATTGGAAGGACAACTTGATGGTGGTAGTTGACAACTTTTTGTGTCAATTTGATAGTGGCAACTGGCTGTAAAAAAGAACAATTGATATAGATATGTCTTAATCTATTTTGTAAATATTTTATTTTGTTATAAAAAGTTGATGTTATAATATTCAAAATACATTATTTCATAAATATTATCCCTGCTGTACACTGTTATAACTTAGAAAATTAGAATTTTAATGAATAATGTTATTACAAATTAAGATACATTTTGTACTAAAAAAAACTACTAACTTAGTTACATTTTGTTTACTCGTAGCTACATTATTTTAGAGCACAAAGTACATTATTCTAATCCACAAAGTACATTACCAAATCAAGTGATGGTCAGTTCATGAAAACATGTGACCTTAACAATGATACATTTTGTTTACTCATAAGGTACATTATTTTAGAGCATAAGGTACATTATTGTAATCCACAGAGTATATTAACAAATCAAGTGATGGTCAGTTCATGAACACATGTGACCTTAACAAGGATACAGTTTGTTTATTCATAAGGTACATTATTTTAGAGCATAAGGTACATTATTCTAACTTACGAGTACATTACCAAATAAAGTGATGTTCAGTTCATGAACACGTGACCTTAACAAGGATACATTTTGTTTACTCATAGGGTACATTATTTTAAAACATAAGGTACATTATTTTAGAGTATAAGGTACATTATTCTAATCCACAGAGTATATTACCAAATCAAGTGATGGTCAGTTCATGAAAAGTGTGACCTTAACAAGGCTACATTTTGTTTACTCATAGTATATTATTTTAGAGCATAATGTACATTATTCCAACCCACAGAGTAAATTATCAAATCAAGTGATGGTCAGTTCATGATAACATGTGACTTTAACAATGATACATTTTGTTTACTCATACGGTACATTATTTTAGAGCATAAGATACATTATTCTACTCCAGAAAGTATATTACCATATCAAGTGATGGTCATTTTCATGAAAACATGTGACCTTAACAAGGATACATTTTGTTTACTCATAGGGTACATTATTTTAGAGCATAAGGTACATTATTCTAATCCACATAGTATATTACCAAATCAAGTGATGGTCATTTCATGAAAACATGTGTCCTTAACAATGATACATTTTGTTTACTCATAGGGTACATTATTTTAAAGCATAAGGTACATTATTCTCACCTACGAGTACATTACCAAATCAAGTGATGGTCATTTCATGAACATATGTGACCTTAACAAGTATACATTTTTTAAACTCATAGGGTACATTATTTTATAGCATAAGGTACATTAGTCAAACCCATAGAGTACATTATCAAATCAAGTTATGGTCAGTTTATGAACACATGTGATCTTAACAAAGATACATTTTGTTAACTCATAGGGTACATTATTCTTAACAAAGATACATTTTGTTAACTCATAGGGTACATTATTTTATAGCATAAGGTACATTATTAACTCATAGGGTACATTATTTTATAGCATAAGGTACATTATTCTAACCCACAGAGTACATGTCAAATCAAGTGATGGTCATTTCATGATAACACGTGACTTTAACAAGGATACATTTTGTTTACTCATAAGGTACATTATTTTAGAGCATAAGGTACATTATTCTAATCCACATAGTATATTACCAAATCAAGTGATAGTCATTTCATGAAAACATGTGTCCTTAACAAAGATACATTTTGTTTACTCATAGGGTACATTATTTTAAAGCATAAGTTACATTATTCTAACCTACGAGTACATTACCAAATCAAGTGATGGTCATTTCATGAACATATGTGACCTTAACAAGGATACATTTTTTAAACTAATAGGGTACATTATTTTATAGCATAAGGTACATTAGTCAAACCCTTAGAGTACATTATCAAATCAAGTTATAGTCAGTTTATGAACACATGTGATCTTAACAAAGATACATTTTGTTAACTCATAGGGTACATTATTTTATAGCATAAGGTATATTATTCTAACCAATAGAGTACAATATCAAATCAAGTTATGGTCAGTTTATGAACACATGTGATCTTAACAAAGATACATTTTATTAACTCATAGGATACATTATTTTAGAATATAAGGTACATTATTCGAACACATATAGTACATAACCAAATCAAGTTATGGTTAGTTCATGAACACATATGACCTTAACAATGATACATTTGATTAATACATAAAACAAAAAAATATGTTCATAATTTTTCAGGTGCATATACTAGTACAACTTCTTTTAATTATCAGTTGATGAATACAACTAGCCTCAACAAGGATGCATTTTATTAACTCACAAAGCAAAAAAAATGTTCATAATCTGTCAAGTGCATATATAAGTAAACAAAATTTCAATACAACTTCTTCTAATTATCATTTAAATCATTTAAATTGCTTTGAGACTTAGACCTAACACAAACTAACTATGAACTAGTATTGCCACTAGGATGAACAAGATACCACTACCAACAATATCGGAAACAACTTGCTGCACAAAAGATTAGATTGCAGCCTTTGTGTTATATTCAACCATCTTTGCATAATTCTTTTGGCTTCTTGCTTGGTTATAGTTTTTTTTTTTGTACTATACTAATTAGCCTTCGATTACGGTCGCATTTTATACCACTTTGTAAAGGATTCTGTATACCACCACTTTGCATAGATCTTTAAAAGTTATCAAAGCAAGTAGGGCCAACCTCACCTCACTACAAGAAAAATTGCGAATCGCAACGGAAAAATTCCGTCGCGAAACAGCAAAATTCCGTCGCGAATCGCGTTTTGCGACGGAATCCGTTCTGTCGTCTATCAGCTTGTCCTATTTTTGTTCGCGACGGAATAATTCCGTCGCAAAATATGGCGACGGAATTGGCAATGGAATAAGGCGTCGCAAATTTGCTACGGAAATTTTTCCGTCGCAATTCCGTCGCCATTTTAGAAACAAATATTTCGTCGCAATAATTTTTCCGTCGCAATTTTGCCATGATTCCATTGCAATTCCGTCGCATTTTTGCAACATAATTTTTTTCAATCGCATTTTTTAAATTATTTTTAAAAATTTATTTAAAATTATTATTTTTAAATAGTAATGCACGCTTTTAAAATATTACGAAGTAATATTTACAATGATATACTAAAACACTATTAATTCTAAAACATTATCAATCCATTAAGTTAAGTAACAATACATTATCAATCCACACTAAGTTGAAGTAATAATACATTATCAATCTACATTTAGTAACAATAGTCAATTCAAGACTAAACAAAAATCCACATTAAAGACAATTGGTTTGGGATGTAGGTGATGACGAAGTACAAGCTCTCCTGCCATCAATAGCAGCATCAAGTCGTGCATAAGAAGAGGAGAATAACTTAGTGCTTCTGTGGTTATTGCTTGAGGATTTTCATCCGTGATCAAAACTTCTAGTGCTTTTGTGGCTATTGCAACTAAGCTAGCTAAGACATATCCTAATCCAAGTTGAATCACTCTTTTATGCCTAAAAGAGGAGAATAATTGCATAAATTGGAGTTGAAGTTATAATGATAAATATTGAAAATGTAAATTGTAACATGAAAATTCAGCAGACTCTACAAACTTAAACATGTCTGCATGTGACGAGCAGTAGTAGGCAAGAACATCCTCAGAAAGCCATTGACCTACGGTAAAGAAAGTTGAGCACTAACTGATATTATTACATAAAATTCATGCAATTATTTACTCACAAAATGAAAATGACCAAAAAAAAAAGCCAAGACAAATCAAGCTACTGCCTACAAAAACTCTACAAAAAAGCTAAGCATGGATTGCTGGGCACTTATGTTTCAGCTATGCACAAGAGTTGAAACTCCAAAACCCCTTAAAATATGGGGGGAAAAAATTTATCCAAAATCACCACAAAAGTCATGAGGGTACTTAGTATATTTCCTAGAACCACCTATTGTCAGACTTCACTCTCAATTTTCATCAGTAAATGAACTTTATCATTTACTCAAACACAATGAATTATAGATATAGGTAACAACCATCTCTAAAATCATTGCACCAACTGGCTCAAACACAATGAATTATAGATATAGGTAACAACCATCTCTAAAATCATTGCACCAACTGGAACAAGACTATAATATCCACCTATTAGACTTCATAGTTCATAGTTCATATAGTAACTAAGCAAATAAATAAATAATATCCACCACCAGATCTATAAATGCTAGCTGTTATTTGAAAAGAAAGCACATTCCAATATTTTTTTATGAGAAAAGTTGTGATATGATCTAGAATAAACCAAAGCAGAGATCTAAATACTGGAAACCTACTTCAACTCATTAATTAATTCCTTATAGTTAACTTGATGAGAGTCTTATGAGTTGTATGCTGCAAGTGAATATCCATTATAAGCAACCAATTAAAGTAGACATAATTTATCCGAGTTGATACCTTGAAATAATTAAGTCAAATCTACAACATACCTCTTCCGGGAAACATTGTCCATTTGTTTTCTTCATCAGTTCAGCCCTATAAAAGTTAAACCAGTAACTCAATTAGGAATCTAAGTTAAATAACATTAATAGATTTAAAACTATGTTGCTATGCAATCTGCATAATACAGGCACTATACTAACATAATACATGCGGATTCCTATGCAGTATACATAATGCATTTTAAACTTAGAATTTCTAATTAAAAGAATTAAAATTAAAAGAAAGAAAAGGCAATTAACACAATTCCTAATTCCTAATTCTAGCTTATTCATGCTTATTGCTTACAGGCAATCAATGCCATAGTGCAGTACCTCATTTGTTTCCTTCTTAGCAACAACCGGCTTCTTCTTCCTACCAATATCAATGCCATAGTGCTGAAGGTACCATTGTTTGAATGGAGCAGCATCCATCTGAACAATGACACTTTTCACATAATAATCACATAAATATGGAAAGAACACAAAATGCTCACAGTTTCTAACAATAACCGTCATTTAATATTCCTTATTGAAGGGTAGAAAAGATTGCACATGAACTAAGCCAACAAAATGTTTAGTAAATGCAGGCATATCATTCTCTAGTGCCAATGCAAAACTAGAAGAATAGTATATCTAAATACAAGAAATAATGGACTTTAAATCCAAAATTAAATTTACACACAATGCTATTGAAATACATAGATATTTAAGACCATTAAACTTTTGTTTTAAAGTTTCCTTCTGAAATCATTGCCATTTTGCAATGCATCAAACCATTCACCAGATACATAGACAGAAAAGCATAGGAAAAAGTTATTAGTTTCAAGCAATAGAGACTCAGAGATTTGAACGAATGAAAGGTTACCTTTGAATGCTGTATGCAACATACCTTTGAAAGAATGAAAGGTTTTGATTTGAGGCATTGAGGGCGAGCCGCGAGCGAGCAATGAGTCTCAGAGACTTAAAGATTTGAGGGCGTGCTCAGGTAAAGACGAGCGGCGATAGACGACTCCGGGCTTCGGCGAGGTCTGAGAACTGAGAAGATGAGCCGCGACTCGGTGAGTCCTGCTTCACTGGTTGAGAACTGAGAAGACGAGCGCGACGACTCCGACTCCGGCGAGTACTAAGACTGAGAGCGAGAGGCAGAGAGTAGAGGCCAGAGAGTGAGATTAGCAATTTAGGGTTTCCACAGGGGCGAGGGCTGAGACAGTGAGACTGTAGAGAATGGGGTTTTAATTTTTATAATGTTTATAATTATTAAGAAAATCAAAAGGAAGGCCGTTTTGAAGTAAAATTAAAAAACACAATTGCGACGGAATAAATTTTGTTGTTAATTCCGTCGCAATATTTATTCATCTACAAAAGAAATTCTTTCTTTTCGCGACGGAATAAAATCCGTCGCAATTTCCATCGCTATTTCGTGATGAAAAGTTAATCCGTCGCCTTTTCCGTCTTAAATATTTTACCGCCAAGGTTTCGCGGGATTTATTTTCTCTTTGTGCCAAAAGTTGCGACGGAATTAATTTCCGTCGCAAATTCCGTCGTTAATTTGCAACGGAAACTTTTCCGTTGCAATATCCGTCGCTATATGGCGACGGAATATTTTCCGTCGCGATTCGCGATTTTTCTTGTAGTGCCTTCAATCCTTCTTCTATCATCTTCAAAAAGTACTTCACAAAGTTGTCGAGCTTTGCAATTGTCTTGACTTTATAGAACTAACATTTGGAATTTTCTGCCAATTTCTATAACACAAACTGGAGAAGCAATTGTAAACATACTAGAAGAAGATGCAATTTCCATAATTCTGACTTCAACCACCTTTTTTGTCCACCTTTTACAAATATATTTCTCAGGAATTATTTCAACACAATGAATGTTCAAAATACGCAAGCAATGTAAACAAAGAACTACAACATATGTTCATATCCTTAATATTAGCTTGGAATGAAATGAATGATCTACATACTATATCATATCATATATAGCTTAGCAGAAAGAGTGAGTTAGTCGGAAATTAATTAGTATTCATCTTAGCTTCTACATACAAAAAGCTCAAATGCATATTGTGTTGAATCTGCAGGTGAAGAGGGAAAAACTAAATTAAAATGAACTTACATATTGTGTTTATAGAGAGTTCAAAGAACTGGAAACTTGCTGGTAATCAAGTTATGGAAGGTCATTACTCAGAAATTCACTACATCACACCTTAAGATAAAATGCATATCATGCAAACTAAGAATTTTATTGATTTCTCAGTGACAAATATCAGTATAACACCTGGTTAAGAGCCTAATAGGAATTGGACCTATTAAGAAATTAATGAAATCATTCTCATTTCCAATGCTTATGAAACCAATGCCAATAAAAGTAATGTGTGATCAAATGTTTCTATCATTGACAATGAATCATTACAATTCAGAGGTGGAATAAAAACCCTTCAATTCCCATAAGGATGGCAGAAACAAGATTTTTATTTTAAGTAGGAAAAATAAAACTTCTGCAATCCAAAAGATTTATTGGGTTTGACGTTTCCAAAGAATATTACTGTTTGAAGCTCAGTTTCAAGGTAGAATTTTTTTTTACAGACAAAGAACTCAAAATTTACATAAAAGCCTCTAAAAGTTAACCGGAGAAAATAATGTACCCTATATATTAAAATAATGTACCATATGGATTAAAATAATGTACCTTGTCCAATCAACTAACCAAACCCTAGACACAATACATCTATTGCAATGCGATGCAAATCAAAAAAATACGCAAAAGACAAATCTGAATCAACATCAATTGTAGAAATCAATTCATCATCAATCAAAGCATTCGAATCACCTACATTATAGAAAAATAAACAATATAAATTGAAATTCAAATTAAAAACAAAACATAAATCACATGTTTACCTGTATTAAGTTGAGAGAGAAGCGAGAAGGAAATAGCGAAAAGAATTTGTAGACAAGGAAATCGCAATTCGCGAAGATAAATCAGCAATTGGAAATCAATGTGCCAAGCAATTCGGAAACAATTTGCAGTGAGAAGAGGAGAGAGAGAAATCAAAGCAGCGAAGGAGAGAATGAGCGAGCAACGCGATGACCACACAGCAGCGAAGGAGAGAATGAATAACGGACAATGAATCATTACAATTCAGAGGTGGAATAAAAACCCTTCAATTCCCATAAGGATGGCAGAAACAAGATTTTTATTTTAAGTAGGAAAAATAAAACTTCTGCAATCCAAAAGATTTATTGGGTTTGACGTTTCCAAAGAATATTATTGTTTGAAGCTCAGTTTCAAGGTAGAATTTTTTTTTACAGACAAAGAACTCAAAATTTACATAAAAGCCTCTAAAAGTTAACCGGAGAAAATAATGTACCCTATGTATTAAAATAATGTACCCTATGGATTAAAATAATGTACCTTGTCCAATCAACTAACCAAACCCTAGACACAATACATCTATTGCAATGCGATGCAAATCAAAAAAATACGCAAAAGACAAATCTGAATCAACATCAATTGTAGAAATCAATTCATCATCAATCAAAGCATTCGAATCACCTACATTATAGAAAAATAAACAATATAAATTGAAATTCAAATTAAAAACAAAACATAAATCACATGTTTACCTGTATTAAGTTGAGAGAGAAGCGAGAAGGAAATAGCGAAGAGAATTTGTAGACAAGGAAATCGCAATTCGCGAAGATAAATCAGCAATTGGAAATCAATGTGCCAAGCAATTCGGAAACAATTTGCAGTGAGAAGAGGAGAGAGAGAAATCAAAGCAGCGAAGGAGAGAATGAGCGAGCAACGCGATGACCACACAGCAGCGAAGGAGAGAATGAATAACGGATAATTGACGCCGTTAAAATCAAAGCAGCGAATTACTTTTTTTTTTAGGATTAAACGATGTCGTTTTGTGGCATGGTTCACACAGCTGTGTGGACCATGGTCCACACAATAATTTGCCATCAACAAGACTACAAGAGCAAAGGTTGGCCCATTAGCCTTTTAATGACACACACACACACACCAAAAAAAAACTATATGTACTCTATTTTTTACTCCCAATTTTTACTCCCGCACACAAAATCTTGATGCAGACACTTGTATTGGGACCCACATGAAAAAAGTAGCTTATCAGTGTTCGTTACATCAGAGAGTAAAATTTAGGAACTAAGATTTGGGAGTACATGTAGTAGAACTCAATATAAACACAACAAATCTAGCTAGCTTCGGGGTCCCCATGAGGCCCTGTACTAGATAAAGAAGATAAGTAGTTGTGTACCTGAGCTAAATGTGACTCCACCCGAACCTTGCGCATGCCCTTAACCACACAACGATCTAAGCACCTGATCAACACCAACACAAAACCACGTATAACAGAAAGAGAATACTCACAAAAAAAAAAAAAAAAAAAACCGGAAGTCGGAACTATCCAGGGCTAACCCTGCAAACGCGCTCCCACAAGAAGAGGAGGCAAGGTTTATCATGATAAAATACAACAACAGCCACAACCACTACACACGCTTCACGACTCGACGCGGAATATTGACACTCTAAGTGCACAAAAATGAGATGCCAAATGGGAGGCAAAACATGATGATTCAGCCATCAATGATACAAATAATTGAGTGTTAGGAACATTTGTAATTTAGATTTTGATGATACCAAAAGTTAGGAATTTTAGTCCCTCATTTTTTTCCAATTTTAAACTTAGGATATCTCTACTCAAACTTCGAATAGTCCGAATTATAACTCGAGACGTCATGTTTCGAATAGTCAAAACAATTTGAATGATAACTCAAAAGGTTACGTTTCAGTTAGTCTCAACAAAATATTTGAATATTAACTCGAATGGTTACATTTCGAATAGCTCGAAGATGAAGACCTCGAAGAGTTGTAGAGTTGAAGAGTTCGAGATAAAGATTCGAAGAGTAGAGGATTGTAAGACCGAAAGATTGCGAAGGCCAAATGGTGGAATGACCAACCTTTCTAAGTAAAAGGTAGAATGAATGGTAAGGTCAACCATTCGTTTCCGAAAAGTTGTTAAGGTTTAATTTAAGGTTTGAAATGTTAACTTGAATAGTGATAGTAAACAATTCGAAAAGCACTGCTTGAGACATTCTCTTAGCAAAAAATTCAAAATCTTAAAAATATGAGTGAATGTGTCTAAGGCAAAAAGAGTCCTAAGAACACATCCCAATGTCGATTTTTCTTTAAAAGCCTAGACAATTTGTGCAAAGCAAAAAGATATGTTCAGCGCAAAATAAGTCACCAACTGCTGGAAAATCTGACATGCTCACCTACCCTCCAGATTACCCGCCGGTCTCTAACCACTACTTTAATAAACATTTGAAATCGGTTTCCCTCCAACTGACATTTTTCAACATGTCTATGAATACCCTCTTCTAAAACTTAAGAAAGTGCTGGTCATTTTCTAAGAATTTTCTAGGTATTCAAAAGCATTCAAGTTTCACATCTAGTGACCAATGAGAGAGAGACAAAGCTTCAAAATTTATATCTAGTTTCAAGAGACTTGTGCTGCTTATACGTGAAGATCAAGACATTCAAAGCCAAGTCCTCTAGTTGGAGAAAGAAAAAACTTTATTATTCAACCCTTGTATTCTCTACTCGGTAGAAGTAGAAAGAGGTGGAGTAGGCTGGTTATAGTAAATAAAATAAAATAAAATAAAATTTTAAAAAAAAAACTAATAGAGTTCAAGGCCATCTTTGTGTTCAAAGGCTTGAACGTCCTTTGTACTATAAGAATAGTGCAAACCTCCTTAAGGGTTATAAGGAGAAGAGTTAAGTAGGTTGTGTTGGCTGAACCACTATAAAATCTCTCTCTCTCTCTCTCTCTCCCTCCCTCCCTCTCTTTCTCTCTCTCTATCTATCTATCTTTTACTTACCGCTTTTATTGCATACACTATCACGATCAAACTTAATCATTTTACAAGAATAAGTATACGTGCAAATACTAAAAGAGTTAAAATTAATTTCCACTGTGCATTCTCAACAATACGTTGAAGTTACCTCTCAGGTACTTAAATGAATCGTTAAAAAGTTTTAAAATCCTACAAGTCTATTCATCCCCCCCCCCTCTCTCTCTCTCTCTAGACTTAGCTTGTACCCGAACCCTATTAGGACTAACATTGAGCACTATAATAGCCACTCTATACAAAACCCAGGCTACACTTAGAGACTGCACGCCATACTTGCAATTTGAGTAATGAACCCATAACTCCCACATGATAATAACAAATATATTTGCCGTTGTCTGGGTTGGCCGAGTTCAACCCTTGCTCGATTCGAGACGTGACACTGTGGCTTACTATGGAGGGATGTGGTTAAATGGTTAATGTCCACCTACTTATCACCAATTAGTTTTAAATAGGATATAATAACTAAATAACCAAAAAATTATGTGGTTAGGCATTCTTGACTTACAATAGTTACATGATGGGTGACACACTAGGAAGTAATAAGCATAGTGCAACGCTGAGATCTATCAATTGGCATTAGAGTCGAGGTCCTAGGAAGGGATTAATGGGCGCAGAGGCTAAGGACCGAGTCAAGCATACTGCTGGGCTTTGTGATCAAAAGTTGCAGCAAGTGTTGGGAAAGTGATTGTTGGGCAACGACCGGGTCATGGCTTGAACGTCCTTTGTACTATCGGAATAGTGCAAACCTCCTTAAGGATTATAAGGAGAAGAGTGGAGTAGGTTGTGTTGCTAAATGACTATAAAATCTCTCTTTTCTCTATCTTGTACTTAGCGCTTTTATTGCATACGCTATCACGATCAAACTTAATCATTTTACAAGAACAAGTATACGTGTAAATAATAAAAGGGTTAAAATTAATTTTTGTTGTGCATTTTTAACGAGACATTGAAGTTACTTCTCGGGTACTTGAACAAATCGTTAAAAAAGTTTTAAAATCCTATAAGTCTATTAACCCCCACCCTCCCCCCTCTCTAGACTTATACCGTAACTCTATTGGGACCAACACGTCGTATCAGAGCAGTTACCTTGAACGGTAAACACTCTATGTGTATTGCCTAGTGATCTTCTTTCGAAAAAGTGAAATCATTTTCTTTTGCACGTAATTATTTATACAAAATGGATCATCACATGTCCAAGAACAAAACTCTCCTTGGACATTCTGGAAGTTATATCCAAGCCATTGCTCTTCAATCTACAAGCCATGGCAAATTATATAACCCGCATAAGTTCGAACCTTTATGTACAAAACCAGCTTAAACCCTATATATATATATATATATATATATATATATATATATAATGGAGATCAAATGCAAAAGAGCTCTCAAGTAAAAAATTGGATGAAATCTCAGCCATTGCTCTAGCCAAAATCAATGGCCAAAATGATGAATTTTTTTTTTTAAAATGTGGTGGCATTATGGTAATTTAGTGCATAACATAGAACTTAATGTGCGTCAATTTGACACTTAAAGTGCATAAGTTCTACACTTAGGTGCGTCAGTTTGACACTTATGGTGCATCAGTTAGACACTTATGCTGCATCAGTTAAAACTTAAGGTGCATCAGTTTGACACTTAAGGTGCGTCAATTCTACACTTAACGAGCGTCAGTTTGACACTTAAGGTGCGTTAGTTCGACACTTAAAGTTCATAAGTTCTACATTTAAGATGCATCAGTTTGACACTTAAGGTGCGTCAGATCGACACTTAAGGTGCACCAGTTTGACACTTAAGGTGCATCAGTTTGACACTTAAGGTGCATAAGTTTGACACTTATGGTGCACCATTGAAACTTAAGGTGCATAAGTTTGAACCTTAAGGTGCATAAGTTTGACAATGGTAGGAGGTGATCATTTGCATCCAGTTTCCAAGAAGTGCATTTTTTTAAATTTTCCTTCATTCTAAGCCGTTGATCTAGATTAGATCAACGGCTCAGATCTCACCCCATTTTTCTCTTGTGAGTTCCTTCGCACATAAACCATTCCCTACATATATCCTATATATATATTATCATTCATCTAGACAAAATCAACAATCCAGAATGATGAAAAATTAAATAAAATGTGGTGGCATTATGATAATTTATTGCACAACATAGAACTTAAGGTGTGGCAGTTTGACATTTAGGGTGCATAAGTTCTACACTTAAGGTACGTCAGTTTGACACATAAGGTGTGTCAGTTCTACACTTAAGGTGCATAAGTTCGACACTTAAGGTATGCCAGTTTGACACTTAAGATGCGTCAGCTTGAAACTTATTAAGGTGCATCAGTTTGACACTTAAGGTGCATAAATTCGACACTTAAGGTGCATCAGTTTGACACTTAAGGTGCGTTAGTTCGACACTTATGGTGCGCCAATTTGAATCTTAAGGTGCATAAGTTCGAACCTTAAGGTGCATTAGTTTGACAATGGTAGGAGGAGATCATTCGCATCCAGTTGCCAGGAAAAACATTTTTTTTTCTAAATTTCTTCATTCAAAGTTGTTGATCTAGTTTAGATCAATGGCTTAGATCTCATCCCATTTTTCACCTGGGAGTTCCTTCGACTTGAACCATCCCTTATATATATATATATATATATATATATATATATATATATATGAAAGGGTTCAGGTGCGGTTAAAGCTTCCGGTGCGGTTGTGCGGTGATCAATGTTTTTTTTAAAAAAATTCTAAACTGATACACCTTAAGCATCTAATCTACGCACCTTAAGTTGGATTAATATAAATATGACTTTCTAGAGAATATCTTATAAAGAATATTGGTTGTGTTTTGGAACTGCAAAAAAAAAATAGTGCTCTAAAGCTTTAGACTGACGCACCTTAAGAAGAAAATTCACGCACCTAAAGCCATAGGCCGACGCACCTTAAGTTTCAACAACCGACGTACTTTAAGCACACAAACCACGCACCTTAAGTACAAAAATCACGCACCTTAAGTTTCAAGAACTACTCACCTTAAGCACACAACCCACACACTTTAAGCACAAACGCCATGCATCTGAAGTACAAAAACGACTCACCTTAAGCACAAAACCCACACACCATAAATTTGATCTAGATGCAAAAATTATCAAATTGCCACCGTGTTTTTTTTTTTTTTTAATTTTGGTAATCATGGACGTTGATTTAAGCAAGATCAATGTCTCATATTTAACCTTACAACCGCACGAGAACTGAAATATATATATATATATATATATATATATATATATAT